>NC_090941.1:1068003037-1068317537 GCF_040938575.1 Ambystoma mexicanum
GTGGGTATCACTGGTTGACTGATGTAGAGGAACGTTTTTTCATCATTGGTTATAAGTCACTTCCTGTGCCAACTAATCATCAATTCCTCTAGTTGATGAATTATCTATTTTTACGGGTTGCTGGATGATTTCTCGTAACATTAGTGAATTGATAGGTGGTTGTTCGCCATGGTAATGTAATCGCCTCTATTCATAAACACAATGTTTCCGCCCTTATCCGCCTTTTTAATAACGATCCTCCTGTCTTCCTTTAGGTCATTTAGTGTTTATTATTTTTCTCTGGTTAGGTTCCCTCTAGATGTCCAGTTTGTGTACTTCCTACGTCTGTCTGAAAAGTTATTGATGTCCCTTATCACTGATGTATAAAAGGCATCAATCATATTGTCTGGAGACAACTGCGGTGCAAACTTTGACTTGGGCTTTAGTTCCGCTTTCGATATACTCTTTGGTACTACTATTAGCTCATGTAATGTGTTGATCATTTCGAATGACTGGTTCATCTATTGATCTCAGTAAAAGAATGGTTTCAATTTGCTCAATTGTAAGTGGACACGTCGCAGTACGGACTGGAGGGTTATAAGGTCTGGAAACTTGAGTTTTAGCTTCTGTACAAATTTAAACAATTCAATTTGGAGTTCAGTATTATCAAATCCACATGTGGACGCAAATGAAAGCCCTTTGTTAAGTAAGGATGTTTCTTGTGTTGACAGCATTCTGTCAGATAAGTTCATGACTAGATTTTTTACTTGTTTTTCATGGCCGTCTCTTTCTCACCTGCCCTCGTGAGTCTCTTGAAGTTTTCCAGTGCACTGGAATTTCCTGAGTCTACCACGCTCCCTCCTTCCTCTCCTCCTGATGTTGGTTGACCCTTGTGCGAGTTGTTGGGTAGTAAAAAACAGACTTGTTTTCGTGGTGTGTTCCTGTTCCCTTTCTTGTACCTATGGAGCTGATTCATAAATCCTGCATGTTCCCTCTCTTAGACTTGGTCCCTTCTCCAGGAATATCTCTCTCATTTTCCTCCACACCTGACCTGCCTGAAGAAGTGTTCGGAGTACTTCATCTTGATAATGGTTGTGTATACTGGTTATATTTGTCTTGAAAGGTGTATACCCGATCCTCTTAGTAGTCTCTTTCATCACGGAAGAATTTGCGTAATTTTCTCAATTCAATATCATCTTGGTAATCTTTGAGTATTTCATGTAACTTCTGATTATTCTTTTCCTTGGTTACTTATAATGAATTCATTTCTGTTATCTCTTGTTCAATTGTCTCTATTTGCTGTGTTGCTTTTTTGTGTTCCAGTGTGGCATGTTCTACCAATAGTTCCAACATATTTGTACAGCTGGTATTTAAGTTGTGCTACCATTGGTAAATGCTATGCTTAAGGCTCATGCAAACCAAATGGGGATCCAGTGTCTATTGAAATATGTAAATATACCATGCATTTTAAGACCTTAGGAATGCAAATATTCATTGAAGAAAAGGTTTTGAGAAGAAATGTGATACTCTCGACTGTAGGGTTTAGGAACTCCAATGATGTCAAGATAGCCAATGTTGGTAGAAGAAACATGTAATTACCTAAATGTTATTAAACAAATGATGCATACAGGAGAACCAACCAGCGATCTCATGCTTGTCTTTTTTGTCTTTTTCTGTTATGTTTATTTAATGTATTTTTAACCCAAACACTCCTCCCCTCATCACTCCTACTTTTCTGTCTTATTTTGAACGCATATTGATATGCTAAAACTAATTTGTAGAAGCAATACAAAAGCGTGTTAAAAGAAATGCCCTGATTTGAAAAAGGCACTAGGGGTGCCAAAACACGTGTCATCATCAAAAGGTCTCTCCTAAGGGAGCAGTAATATTTTGTTTAAAATTAACAGTTTTAAATCAGGCCTAAACTGTGGTGCAGCTTCATGGTGAGGACTTAGCACTGCAATTCTTATTCAAACTCACTGCTAAGTTTAAACTAGTTCCAAATAAAAACAGCCCTGCTCCAATACTCTAAATGTACCCTAATTTGAATTCCAATCGTGCAATTATTTATGGTATATGCCTGCCTTGCACTGGCCTGAAAACTAATAGAACCATGTAGTCCATTTGCTCGCTTTCCCCAGACCGGCCCTGCATCACTAAACTATGTGCCCTCCATACGCTGAAATGCAAAGTCGCACAAATCTGTTTTGAATAGTTAAATTTGGCCCAACTCACGAGATTTGAGTGATTTATTTTGCCCTAGTCGATACGCCTAAAAGAAAACCAACTGTACCCTCCACTTTCTCCATGGTGAGGTACAGTACCCAACATATCACGTTTTCTGCTGTCCCGCAGAACTCAATGTCATTTTTAAGATAGAAGCCTGAGAATAGCGCCTTACTATGCTGTATGTAAGCTTATATGCACTTGACCATGCTTTCCCATTGGAGCTTTGGTAGTGTGGAGCATGGGTCACTCAGTTCTGAATAAAGGGATCAGCCCTCTAAGCCAGGCATACATACCTTCTCCCCAAATGGAGTCATCTCCCTAAGAAGTCGGCCGGCTTTGCTATTATCATAATTTCAGGGAATTCATTAGCCGTTTCTGAACCCATGTATCCGTGTCCTGTGGAGAAGTCCAGAGCTTTGTAAACAAATGGATCAGCCTTGGGAGCAGCTTTTGAACCTCAATGCTATTGCTTGACTATTTCTTTTTGTTAATGCAACATAGTATGACCTAACAGAAAAACAGGGATTTCAAATAAACTGGCCATTATGCAGAACACTAATGGAAGCTAGGTTTAAACCTCTCTGTCAATGCTCAGCTGTTTGATTTCATAAGGCTGGACCTTTTAGCCTCTGTGATTTGTCAACATGATGTGTTGTCTCAGGCCTATGCAGCTTTGTGATGATGGCTTTCTTGTATGCTTTGATGAGACTGATTAGGACTCCCACTGTTATTGTCATGGCTCTGTCTCTGAGTGGTGCTGCCTGCAGACCAGCTGGGAGCTTGCAACCATAACCAGATATATCCACACATCACTTTTAGACCACTCCTTGCACAAACATGTGTTTCCAGAAAAACTGGGCTGCCATTCCCATCATGCACTTGCACTTTATCTGGAAATCCTGCCAACCTAATCCAGAAATGCTCTCTGACTTTAAATTGCATGCTCAAAAGTAGGTTTCCTGATGACTAGAAGAAGGAACGCCTTTTCCAAATGACTGCAATACTCAAAAAGCCTTGTCAACTACCATGATTTCTTTTTAAACAGAAATTGAAAGTAACCACACTTGTGCCTGCTTGTGTGAAGCCCAGTCATAGGTCTTCATCCTGGGTTTCCGCCCTGCTAGCAGTTCGTTTAAGCCGCCATGCACTTAGGTTCCATGTGTTTGTCTTGAGTGCTGAACCTCTTGCAGTTGCTTCTCTGATGCCTTGCTCTTATTTCTCCAGCCATGCCTTGGATGCTCAGACCCTCCCACTCTCTGCCTCCAGCCAGTCTCCTTGCGTCTTTCCCCTGTGTCCCCCGTGTCCCTTCACTCTCCACCTCTGCTCCCTGTTCTGACGTCTTCCTGCTTTCTCAAGTCTACTCATTCTCAACCTTTACCCAGCACTGTTAGTCTCTGTTTCTCTTGCTTCTGTTTGTCCCATGTCCACTTAGTTCTAGTTGTGCATCCTATGGATCTGCTTTGTATAGCTCATGTGCTTCCACACCAGTTCGGTAGCTTGCGTCAGTTATCTGATTTCCAGACCCTTACTAGAGTGATCTTACTCCAGTCCCTAGCTACATTGACCCAGTACTAGTGCCCTTATACAGAATTCAGTTGTCATAGCTACTGTGTTCTTGCTCAGAATTATTTTTGCCTTGACCCTTACTTCTCTTTGTCACGTGCATTGAATCCCTCTTGGGATGTTATTGTCTGGTACGTATTCTACAGTGTACTCACCTGCGTCTCTGTGTATTCCTTCTGTTCTCTTCTATTCCCAGAATGATCATGTAGGTTTGTTTTGTTTAAGTATACACTTTTTTGTGTGCCTTAAGGTACAGACACAGAAGGTACTTTAGCCGCCCCTCTTGCATGGGCATGCAGGATGAGTACCTGCACAGAGGCATTGAGATACATGGCTAATCTCAAATCCAACCTGCATACAGACCTGCTTGGATTCGACATTGCTTCTCTAATGCATGTCTCAGCCACCCTTTTTACTACAGTTTCCTAATTCCTTGATCTGCCTCTTTTTTTCTTCTTGTTCTCTCTACTGCTCTATGTGCTTTACATGTCACTTAACATCAGTACTGAAATGCCCAATCCTAGTCTTGGGGGGCAGGGGGTCTTCACACCTGATCCCTCTGACAGTTATGCAATCATGTGCAAACATCCTCAATTCTTCACTCTGCACTGTACTGGATTGTTTCTCTAGTGCATCTGTACCCTTGTAAATTGTAGTTTCCCACAGTCCAGATAGGCAATTATTGACACCTCATTTCCCAGCACCATTCCATTGACAGAGTGGAGGTGTTTGCCTAGCATGGTCTGCCTATTGTAGCGCTTCTTGTTCCCCATTTAGAGATTTGTTGCAGACTTGAATCCACAGTAAGGATAGCACTTGGGCTTGCTCTTGCTCATTGTTGAATACTACTAGAGGCATTGCCATGTCCACAGATGTTATATCATAGAAAATGTTTACTTTTTGCATGGCCATCATCATATGTATGTTCATTTTGGGGTTTGGATTAACATGTTGCAGGAAAACCATTCATATCTACTTGGGAGGCCACACAGGTGCTAAATACTCTTGAAGTCCCTAGTATTGGGCCATATGGCAAGCTATGGGCAGCACAACTGGTGTGATGGAGGGGGAGGGGAAGCTCAGGATAAGCAGTGACTTTTGCTGCTGAATGGGTTGTTTAGCAATGATTAAGCAAGATATGCTGAAATGGCAACTAGTGGGGGTTCCCCTTGCGTGTGTGGAATATCAACTTTTGGGGGATTCATTTTGTATACTTTGGATGTGCTGTGTACGTGGGGATCGAGAGAAACCGCTCTCCAGTATGACAGGATGGTGGCATATTGAGATGCCGTTGTTCTTGCCCGGTGGTACTAGACTGCGGTTGTCAGGAGAATAGACAGAAATAACAATCACCCGTTAACTTGCAAGGTACAGACACATACCTGACAATACACCCCATACAAAAGCAGTTTTTATTATTATTTGTTGAAGAGGAAGAATTTCCCTTGAGCAAAAAAACATGAGCATTGGTTGTCTAGGATTTTGACCAATGGAGGAAATATATCATCTGACTTCACCAGTTCCACTAAGAGCATTGGTCACTAAGAGAAGGGATCAAATGTACTAGGTAGATTAGGAGTTAATGGCTCTGCTATAGCCCTCATACTTCCAACACCCTCTCCGGATATGCACGTTAGGTTTGAAGTACTCCATGGATATGGAGAGTAGCATTCACTGTAATAGGGCTCTTATTTCATTTATCGTTAGATTTCTAATGTGCTGTAGCGTTAGAGCAAAAGAACGGTTTCTACCATTCGGTACATGTATGTATTTAGTTTCTGAGACAGTATGCTTTGGACACTTTCAAATTTGTTTGGCAGTCATCTCCCAAAACAAATATAATTGGGCATACTGAAAAAGCATATGCGGCAGTTTGAACCTCATTGTTTTCATGAATGACATGGTCTGAATAACATTTCACAAAATGAAATTGAGGACATTTTCCCGATGGCACAGGTAGTCCCCTTTCTCTTTTCATTAAGTGGAAGATGGAAGAGGATATGAGGAAGCACCATGGACGTGGGGTGCTGGAAGGGGACATCAAGTAGCGGAAGGAGCTGCAAAGTGTTGGCGAGGGGTGGAGAGATAAAGTTGGTAACTGCATAGTAAAATGGGGAGGCAAGAAAGTCAGTGGACGGGTGCCTGACTGGGGAAGGGACAAACCAACTATCAGACCAAGATGCCTTCCCGCCCTATGATAGTGCATTCCTGTACAGGGTCTGTTGAATGACAGCTAGACATCTAGTAGAGAAACTATAGACAGCATCTCATACGCCTGTACAGGCCTTATTTAGGAGACATTTTAGGGCCAAAACAAGGTGGGAGCATATCCAGATGCCGCGCTCCTGCCCGGTGCTACTAGACTGCTGGTGTCAGGAGTAGAGACAGAAATAACTTTAAGACATTGGTGGATAAACAGCCACCCCTTACCTTGGAAGGTGCAGTTACTTACCTGCCAATGCAACCCACACAAAAGCAGTTTTTATTATTATTTGTTGAAGAGGAAGAGTTTCCCAGAAGCAAAGAAGATGAGAATTGGTTGTCTAGGATTTTGACCAACGGAGGGACAATATCACCTGAGTTCACCAGTTCCGCGAAGAGCATTGGCCACATAGAAGGGATCACATGTACTGGGTAGATTAGGCGATTCGACCTCGGCTCGATCCCGCAGACTGTCGGCACCCTGTCCGAATATGCAGGTAAGATTGGAAGAACTTAATGGATATGGAGAGTAGAATTCACTGTGATAGGGCTCTTATCTCATTTCTCATTACAACACTAACGTGCAGCAGCAGTAGGGTATATTCATTTAGTTTCTTGGATGGTATGTTTTGGGTACTTTCAGATTTTTTGGGACCGTCGTCTCCCAAAACAAACATTATTGGGGCATACTGAAAAAGGGTATGCTGCAGTTTGAACTTCATTGTGTTCATGAATGACATAGTCAGCATAACGTTTATCAACATTAAATCAAGGACATTTTCCTGATGGCACATGAAGTCCCCTTTCTCTTTTCATTAAGTGAAAGATGGCAGAGTGTTTGGCTGAGTGTTTGGCCGCGAGCAGGCATCAGCAGGCATTCTCCATACAGCGTTGTGCATCTGGAGCCATCTGGCTACACACTCGATCACGAGAGGAGGAGCCAGAATTACAAAAACACTCGACACAAGCAGAGCGCGGCAGAGTGTTTGGCTGAAAGTTTGGCTGTAGTGGGCGACTGAACCCGGTGCAATAAAAGAAATTCACAAGAAAGCTGAATTGTTTGTGCCTGTGATTTCGCTCTGAGCAACAGGCTTGCTCGATATGATGGATCTGAAAGTCATTGCAACTCTCGGGATGAAAGATAACGCACAGTGTGAAGCCGCGAAGGAGGAAGCTGACAAGTACAATGGACAATTGCCCTCAGGTGTGACCCCCTGCAATGACCATATTGTTGTCAAATTCTAAAAGCTTTTGTGTTGAGGAGGATGAGGACGATACAATGCGGACTCTACCTGAGGTGAGCACACAGAGAGGTTCCCACCCGTTTACTGTAGAAGTAGTTATTGGTGCCACCACCACGGCATATGTTGATATAATGCAGGTGGCCTGCTCCAGTGAGAGCGTGCACGACAGTAACACTCAGTCTCATAGTGAAGGGTACCTGATGTGGATACCAACAGCCTTGCAGAATGCTGGAGAGGGACCTACATCAGACAATGTTACTTCGAGGGGAGGGGCGGGGCCTGGCCTAGCATACAAAGTTCTGTCCCGCAAAGTTCAGCGAAATGAAAGTGTTATAGAATCCAGCTTGCCAACCCTCACTGAAGGCATTTCAGCGGAAAGACAATCGGCTGCTCTAAGAAATGGCACTGATGGCTTTAGGCCAGGGAACAGTGATTCCAGCCTATTGGAAACCAATAAATTGGCCCCTGCTACTCCTGGGGGGCTGCCTTCAGACACACTGACACTTCAGAATGAAGTTCACGGATGTGTGCGTCTGACTGACCGTAGATGACATGTCAGTTTACCAACATCTGGGGGTGTTTTAAGTCGTCCGGTTAAGGAAGGGATAATGCTGCCTTGGAAGCAATTTGTCTTTGGCAGACCACCAGAGCAGAATATCTGGAAGCCAAGCGGGCTTAGTCAGAATGCTTATTTATGCAGTAATCATTTCGCCTATCGGGATACCCCGCATCTGTTTAAAAACAACGTGACCAGCAATCGTATTCTGCCAAATGAAATCCCAGACCAGTTGTTACTGGAAAGGACCTCTTGGGCTGAGATAGTTGGTGCCCTGTAACCCAGGAAGAACATCAAGGATTTCGCACCCCCATGCTTACCCATGAACAGGGCTAAGAATCCATCTGGCCAAAAGAGGAAGTTGACCTGTCAGTCAAGTGACGAGCCTGAGGAGCTTGCTAACTTGCACACAGTATTAAATCAGAGGAACTGAATAAGCCCAGACAAAAGAAGAAGACGATACTCACAGGAAGATGCGACTGAGAATGAAGAAGTGGGTGGTTTGCCAAAAGTCTCAATCTCCACTCAAACAAATAAGGGTGTGCTGTTAAATGACCAAAATCTACTTTTGGGGGAGGTCTCAAGAGACACGGACATCTCAACAATTTCAACTTTAACATCCACAATGGCACCATTCATGAAATTGTATGAGCAGATGGGAGATCAGCTAAAGGATCAAAACACGCTGTTGGCAATGTTGCATTCAAAAATGATCTTTGTGGAGGGCTTTATGACCGGACTCCAGAACAACATGGATAACAGCTCAGCAAAAGTTGCTGCTTTGCTGCATATCATTCTTGAACCAATTATCAAAGAAAAACACATTCGGCGTGAATCGAGACTTTTTCAAACAGCAGGTTGTACTACCCACAGGTACATTGGCTCAAAGCACAACTTTGGTGGGCAAGAGTCTTATCACTGGGTCGGATGCTCTGGGAAGAGCAGTTTCCACCCTTGAATTAGATTTTGATAAAGTTGGGCAGATAAGAGCTAATAGTGTTGGCACAAGTTTTACGGCAACATCAACGGATCTGCAATCAAAGAACTATGATATTGAAGGGGACACCCAAAAAGAGATGTCCACGGAGCAGGAGCAAGATACAGTGGAGGAAGTATCAAAGGAACACTTCAATCCAGGCCTAGGAGAGTCCACACATGATATTGAGTAAGTAGACACTTTGGACAGTAGGACAAAACGTTCCCAAAAGGTATGCTCAATTTTTGTAAAAGCGAAAACAAACCCCAATGTAAGTGCAAACAAAGGAGCAAGTAAAGACAAAATATGCCAAAAAAAGAGAGACATACGGTCAAGATCTATTGCAGCCAAGAGTATGCAAACTAAGCAAATCAAGGCTGTAAAACCACTCACCAAACATAAATCGAATGGGAGTAGGATGTTTATCAAAACCTTCACCAATCCCAGAAAACAGGTCGAAACAAGAGCTGTAGATATGAATCAATCCAAGTTGGAAACAACTAATGGGACAACATTAATAAAGATCGTACCATCTAAAATACCTGATCAACCAGCGACGGAAGATGAGTTAGAGGAAAGTGGTTCTATAAACATGATGGACCTGACAACTTACTCAATATCTGAGCAGGACATAGACGCTGAAACGTTCCTCTTATTATCGGCACACACACAGATGATTTGGAGGAAGCTAGCTTGGAAGGGCACTTGGAAACAAACCAAAAGCCTGACTGGGATAAAAGGCCTGTGGGTCCAACCCGCTTAAAAGTCAAGAGTGCTCAGGAAAACAACTAACTGAAATGTCATCAGAGCATTCAGCGCATCAGAGGAACTCCTGTACAAGGTGGCAGGAGGATAATATAGCACCATTGGTGAAGGACAAAATAAAACCCCTGTGTGGCACTTGATGTGGTGCCGGCAGAAGAGAGATTAGACTGGAAAAAGGGTCAAGGCAAGTCACTGGTGGAACACCGGAATATCAGAAAATTAAGAAACCCCAACAAGGGCATCGATGATAGTGGGTCTAAGAAGGATTCGTCAAATTGATTAGACCATAGGAAACCAAAGCCAGAGGGTTTTTGCGAACAAGCCTCTAAGAAGAGTGACATTTATTAGTTTGATGACAAGACAACTTCCTTATATGAAATTGAGGAAAAGTGCTCAGTGGAGACACGAGTACCCTATGAAGCCTTGCCACTGAAATTGTCACACCCAGAACTCGATCCAGTCTCAGAAGGAATCATAAAGAAGTCTCAGATATGATCCTCATTAGAACAACAAGTGATCTGAGCACTCATCAAGATGGAGTAATAACCATCAAGATGGGCTATTGTTAGAGCGAATGATACCTACAGATGACGGATGACATCATCAGTTTATTCCATCATGTGCCAAGTCTAAGATTGGTTACATCAAATGACGTAGTCATAGTGGAATTCTTAGATGAAGTCAGAACGTATACAGTAGCTATCTATCTATCAACACCGTTGATTACTCAACTCTTAAAAGATAAAGCTCGGCGATTAAGACCTTTGGGTTTTGACCTGATTGACTCAAGACTGCAAATCAGGAATTCTAAAATAGTTTCACCCAAACCGAGAGGGAATCATTAATTGATCTGCTCCACTGAATTAGGAAAGGATAACAACGGAAAAATGTATAAAGGTGGGCCACATGAGTTGAATAATCAGAGTGTGTAACCTAAAACAATGGATAAGTGAGACAGGAGCAAAGCGACTGAAAAAAAAGGTACTGATGAAAATTGGAAGTGGTTGATGGGATTACTGGCTCAAAACAGCATAGAACCAGCGGCTTGTGGGAGAAAAAGCCCCGACCATGGCTAGTTAGAACACCAGGGTCTTTGCCCTTTGCAAGAAGAAATTACGAAAAAAGAAGACCAGGGCCATTTTGACAAAAATGGTACCCTTGGGTGCTTTACTGCAGCTGCAATGGCAGCCTGCGGTATAAGCACACCAAAGTAGTTAAAAGTAAACCACTGCCAACAACCATTCATCAAGGAAAGGGTAACATAGGATTGTTACATGAGAAGCTAGACAAATGGGATACTAAGTAATCCCTTCAGTACCCTATTGTAAGATGGTGTGTGCTGGGTCTAGGAAGTTACAATTTCACTTCACTGCTCTTGGAAACAGTAGTTTATTGGGAAATCCTGAAGGTGCTGTGTGACACCATGTAAACGATGATGCCTATGGAGTTTGTCAGACTCCACAACCACAAAGAAACACAGAAAACACATAGGGGTTTATTACGAGGTTGGAAATAAGGGATTACCAGCACCGGTAAGGACACCGGTGCCGGTAATCCCTTACCACCCTATTCCGAGGTACCTTAGCGGGTCCATTCCTTAATGCCTGATTTTACGCAAATTGCGGTACCGATATTAGCTCCATCCCCATTCCCATTGAGCCCTACGGGGGCTCGAATGGGAAGGGGGATTGGTTCCCGGAATGGGGACTTACCGGGTCCTCCAAGGTTGCAATGACTCGGTAAGTCCCTTTTCGGGAACCCGGACCTGGAATGCGGTAAGGGGGTAGCCATGGTGCTAATAGCACCATGGCTTCCTCCAACCCCTTAATGACCCCCATAGAATTAAAAGTATAAAGTCCAAAAGTTCAGCAAAAGGGGGACTCTAAGGTGGGAGGAGTTTAGCACTATACTGAAAGTTCTCCTTAACAGTGGTCGAGGGAAAACCTCTGTAAGGGGAAAACCTTCACCACCCCCGCAGTTGAAGCCACACTCATGACAAACGTATCTCTCATGGGGTGGGGGGCCTCACCTCGTTCAGCAGATGGCACACAGCGTTTGTTCCCCAGCAGTAGCATCCGACCACATAAACCTGTTGCAACTGTTAGCAGTATTCAAAGCACGGAAAGCCTTTCAGACATAGGTGCAGGGGAACAGGGTCCTGATCCTCACAGACAGCACCACAGCCATATACTGCCCGAACAAGCAAGGGGGCACGCACTCTCCAGGGCCGTCCAAACTGTCCCAGAACATTTGGAAATGGGCTCTCAAGCACAAGATGTTCCTTTTGTCCCAGCATGTTCTAGGGGGAACTCACTCTTCTGATGGACGTGCTCAGCAGAGACTTCCCACTGCCCTTAGAGTACGAATGGCGACTACACGAAGACAGTCTCCAATGTTTTCGCAGAATGGAGCTTCCCAGAGATCGACTTGTTCACAACTCTGGAGAACGCACATTGCCAAGACTACACCTCCATGTACCCTCAGAACCGATCCAAGTGGAACGGTCTCCTGATAACATGGTCATGGAAATTTGTTTACGTGTTTCCCTCGACTCCCCTACTCAACAAGATCGTGCACAAGATGCACCAGGAACCAGTCACCAAGATACTGGTGGCTCCAATGTGGGCCCCCCAACCCTGGTTCTCCCATCTGATGGAGATGGCCATCTCCCCGCCGATGAAACTACCTTGCCCATACAACATACTATCTAAGGACAAGGGGGAAACACTTTGTCCATACCCGTAAACTCTGAACTTAGCGGCCTGGCTCCTTAAATCATAGAGTTCGGTGCGCGAGGAAAAAAAAAGGAAAAAAAAAAAAATCATAGAGTTCGGGCACCTCCAACTTCGTCAGAGATGCATGGACATACTTAGAGAAGCAAGAAAGCCTAACACCAGACATTGCTACTCCAGTAAATGGAAACACTTTGTCATCTGGTGCAATTCCAAGAGCATCAACCCCATTGACCGCTCTCCTACTCATATTGTGCTATATCTAACTCACCTGCTAGACTCTGGTCTAGTTTGTAATTCCATAAACCTCCACTTAGCGGCACTTTCAGCCTATACCATGTCCCAGCAAAAGGTGTTGTGGTGGAAGATCCCGGTAATGAAAGCTTTCATGGAAGGGGTTAAAAGAATGCATCCCCTATTTCTAACCCGGCTCCCGGGTAGGATCTAAATGTGGTATTAACCAGACTTATGGGGTCTCCCTTTGAACCTATGCACATGGCAAGTCTCAAGGCTCTCACTTACAAGACAGCCTTTCTAGTGGCAGTCACTTCCATAAGGAGAGTCAGTGAACTGCAACCCCTTTCAGTTCTAGACCACTTTGTCACTATTCAGAGATAAGGTGGTTCTGCGCACTCACCCACGGTTTGGCCCAAATTAATTTCTAAGTTCCACGTGAACCAGTCTATAGAACTACCTATGTTCTTCTAGAACACCACTAACGTGGCAGAAAGACGCCTACACACGCTGGATGGGCATAGGGCAGTCATGTACTATCTGGAAAAGACTAAACCACCAAGAAAGACGAATCAGTTTTTCGTTTCAGTGTCGGCTGGTTGAGAGGGGACCCTGTCTCTAAATCAGCCTATCCCCAGGTGAATTGTCAATTGCATCACACTGTGTTACACTCTTGCTAAGAGAGGACTGCCCTTCAAGCCTAGAGCACAGTCTACTGGAGGCACTGGGGCTTTCATAGCATTTATTGCAAATGTTCCCCTCAAGTCTATTTTGCAAAGCGGCAACCTGGAGTTTTGTACATACCTTTACAAAACACTATTGCCTAGACACTCATTCTAGGACTGGTTCTCCGGTGGGACAAGGAGTACTAAGACATACTAAAGACCTCTAGATATTGCTCACCTTCTGGTCCCGTGACCCCTGCATTAACATGTGAGATCGTAGGTGGCCATTGCCATCTTCCTTTCCTGTCAATATAAACCTGATTGTATGCATACCCCTCCGAACTGTATGCAATACATATGTGTATGATTTCTTGTACCCATCTGTATTCTGTAACGAAGCTTAAAGTATCCTTGTAACCATATGTACTCTGTAACTAAGCTTCAAGTATCCTTGTAATCATATGTACTCTGTTACTAAGCTTCAAGTATCCTTGTAAACATATGTACTCTGTAACTAAGCTTCAAGTATCCTTGTAACCATATGTACTCTGTAACTAAGCTTCAAGTATCCTTGTAACCATATGTACTCTGTAACTAAGCTTCAAGTATCCTCGTAACCATATGTACTCTGTAACTAAGCTTCAAGTATCCTTGTAACTGCTGCGCCCAGCTAGCTAAGGGTTTGGTGTGCATTAGCAAATAAATAAACCAACAAACAAACAAACATATATTTGTTAGAAGGGAATGTGAAAATCAAGGAACATAATATAATATGTCTTCAAGAGACTGGGCTGAGAGAACCATCGGTCACGGATGGATATAAAGTCTACTTGCATCCAGCTACAAAAAGTCCAAAGGTAGACCAACATCAGGCCTGATGATAATCATTAAGGATCATCTACAGTGTACCATAGTTGAAGAATAGTCACCAAATTAATTCATCCAGCTATTGGTGGGAAAGATAAGAGCTGACGAAATAAAGATCGAGAAACCGTTGGTCCTCATGAATCTCTACTGGAATCTGGGGAACCCGGACAACTGTAATTTCCCAGACCAAGTGGCTGATTTAATTGACATTCATAGAGTTAAATGGAGCAACCCTTGGTTAATTCTGTTTGGTGACCTAAATTGTATATGCCTTGAAAAGCAGGGCAAATGTATTGAGTTTCACCCCTTAATAAAAAAAGGACTAATATGGAAAAAGACCTTGAGCCCGAGAGGGATAGTAATTCTGAATGGCAGCACCCCGGGTGACATCCCAGGTCAGATCACAAGAAGAAAGGGGGCCATGTCCTCGACTCCATCTGCACGTCTAAAAATGTAACATCGGTAATAGACTCTTTGATAATGGAGCAAATTCCGTCTAGCAACCACAATTCGTTAGGCCTGTAAGGATATTTGGCGTGTTACAGTACAGAGTACAGTAATACTGCACAAGTAGCACATTTTTTTTTGCAGCACCACCACAAGGGTGCGGTGCATTGCTATATGGGTTACCAGATTAACAAGGAAAGACAGGCTATTCAGTCAAAAACGATTTTAACATATAAGATGCAAATCTATTTTTACAGTTAAAAGCACACGTGCTCATTTAAAAATGCACACTATTTTTCACCTGAAATGCCTATATTGCTAGAGACACATTTGAAAATTAACAGCTAACCTATTAACAATTAACCTGACTAATAAAACCTTATTTAACATAACCCACTAATAAAATGTGTTCTCCACTGCAGAATTAGGCATACTCTGAAAACCATTTAAATGCGTGTGCAGAGATTTTTTCTTCTCTTCTCTGCCTGATTCTCCGTGTTTTTGTGCACAGTAACTGCAGGAAGAAGGAAGTCAGATTTGCAACAATTGCAAATGTATAAGCGAAGCTATTGTTGAAGAGTAGGAGGATGAGAGATGATGGATTTCATTGGGACACGTCATACAGAGGGCTGAGAGGAAAGTTTTAGTGGGCAGTATCAAGGAAAAAGACAGGCAGACATCTTTCTGCACTATTGGGGAGAAGACCTGGCTGTGCTGCTCCTGACTGAATGCAGATTCCTGTGTCCTGCTGCAGTCGAGATTGGGGAGAGCTGAAAGAAGGGCCTTTCCACTGGCTGAGGCGTTCCTATCTGCAAAAGCTGAGAATTCCAGGCAATGACCCCGGTTTGAGAAGGCAAGCGTTCCTTTTTGCTGGAGTTAATCCAAGAGAGCCATATTCACAAAGAGAACAACTAAAAAGATAAGGTAATGAGAAGTGTGGGAGCTGAGTGTGTACGGTAATATGCAGTCAGTGTAGGATTCCTGTGCGTGTCTTAATCAAGTGATAATGTTGCAATTTGAGTGTCACAGACAATGCTTTGACTGTACCATTTTATTTCTGTAAAGAATGAGATCGTTTTTAAATACAACTTTTATAATACAGAAAAATATTTGAAAACAGACGGGTGATGTTTATTGTTTACCATTACAATGCTGATGATGTGGGGAGATTTTTAAACAGTGCAATGGTCATTTTAAGACAGATGTGTGCATGTCAAAATCAGTATGAATAATTGTGAGTGACTGTAGCATAGCTTGTTGGAGGTACATGAGCCAACGGGAAGAGAGACTCTCTGAACATAGCTCCCTACCGTATATAAGGTAGTGGAAATTACCACAAGACTACCACATATAGCTCTCTGTCGTAAATAAGTCAGTGAGTTCGCCCATGGTGGCACACCAACACTATCACTGGAAAATGTGGTATTCCTAGAATGCAGGTCTGAGGTCTCTCTAGTGATCACACGAAAAATCTAAGCAAAGATAAGGGATTCTGGACATTGGGGCCACAAATAAAACAAGGGAATTATGCTCACCAAAATACCACCAACCACGTATACCAAATATGCAGGTCTGGGTGCTGAAATAATGCATGTCCATTGTATTATTGTTGCACATGGCCAAATCTGAATACAAAGAGTGATTATTGCTAAGTTATTTTTCGGCGGTAATAAAATACCGTCAGGCCCCAAATCTCCACAAAATACCCTACATATTTATGGTGCGTTGCAGGCCGGGAAAGTGATCATAGAGTACCTACTGGGCGTGGCAAGCGTGTCTCACACTGCCATTTGCACATCAAAGGGAACCCATTTTATAATAGCAGAGTGCCACTAAAAACGAATTTCAGAATGTCACAAAGGGAAACCACATTCTCAGATCTAGTGCAATATTTAGAGGCAAAGTTATTTGCACATGGGAATTGGTCTTCGAATAGCACGTTAGAATGGAGTAACCGCATTCAGGGTGAGGTGCAGAAAGAAAAACTAAACAATATTTTTGCAGAAGGCAGCATAATTCAGGTCTGCCTTACAAGATTATTGAATGCAGCCGATAAAAGTGCAGAGAAAGACTGTTTAATACGGCTATGCGGCAAAATATGGTTTATTTTAAACAAGTCCCTGCGAATGCAAGAGAATGATACTCAGCTAATTAACAGGTTAAAGACTGAATTAGAGGGGGCAAGTAAAAATCAGGAAATGTTGAGAGCAGAATTGGATGTATGCCAAAAAGACATGCAATTAAAATGCAGAGACTTTGATACTCAGTTATCCAAAAGCAAGAAACAATTTGAAGATAGTGAGCAAGAATTGACACACTTAAAAGCCTTAGTGGATCACATTAGGCAGGATAAAGATGAGGTTGTTTCAGAAATGCAGATTTTACAAAAAGAACATTGTGAAAAAGAAGGTGATCTCCAGAGTGCAGAACAAGAAATGATTAAAATGATTCAAGAAAGAGACAAAAGAAATAAAGAGTTCAATGAATGCCAAATGCAAATGTGCGACATGCAGGAGGCGATTAATAAAATGAGCGATGAAAATAATTATTTGCAGAATGAAGCAACCAGACTCCTTAAAAAGTGTAAGGACTTAGAACAGCAAATGTGCATTCCCAGGTCCCAAGAGAGGCGGCAGGGTACCACATTCAATGGAGTGGAGGTGAATTCTAGCTCTGCCCAAAGAGTTAGTGCCCCAGTGACTGGGCCGGTGACTGAACTTGGTTGCAGCGCCCTTGGGGGATTTGATACTCCCATTGGGGGCAGTCACCAATCTCATACACCTGAAAACAGGATTGACTCACAAAATAGTGCAATTCCATGTATTGCAACAAGTAGCCCCATAAAAATAATGAAATCCATTAAAGCCCTGATCAAACCATTTAAAAAGGGAGGTGAATGCTGCATTGAGGATCACTTAGAAGCGGTGCATGACATTTTTAAAGCACTCCAGATACCTAAGGAACAGTACAGACAATATTTTCATTTAACTTTAGATGCCCCGACGGCCAGCATCATAAGGGGATTAAATGAACAGCAGAATATGACATGGCTGGAGTTTGAAAAAGAAATTAGGCGTCATTTTTCTCCTTTTCAGTCATTGCAGGAGGCAAAGAAAGTCGCGTACACAATTACTGCTGGACCTAATACATCCCCTCGCCAATTTTTACAAGACTTAAAAAGAGCATTCTCTCGCTTTGATGTATCTTTTGACTCAAATTCCAATGAGTTTAAAACTGCATACTTCTATGGGCTACAGAAAGACATCATATCCCAATTGGTCCGTGAATTTGACCGTGACAAGTCCCTTGAATGGATTGTACATCAAAGCACAAAGCTATATGAGGTACTCTATTGTCAGGGTAGAGAAAGTGATAAAATGAAAGATACTAGGCCTAAATCTAAAGAACCCTCAGCCACAGTAATGGAAATCAGGTCAGCCAAAATGTCCCTTGAGTCTGCTCAAAGTCAAGGTAAAAATAATGTGACACCTGAACAAAGGGGTAATCAACAAAGATCGCCATTTCCTGTACCAATGTTCCAATCACATGATCCTAGTAATAGAGAGAGCTACATCAGCCCTAGATATTTAGGGGATAGACCCCGGGTAAGATACCGGTCTGATATGGCAGGTATGAACAATAACCAGAGACAAAATCAAGATCAAAGAAATGATGGTCCCTACCAGTCATTGGGGACACAGAGCAGATTTGATCCCAACACCATGATATATGGTAATCAGGATAGGCCCCGATATGTGGATCGATTTACTGATAATGGAAATCAACATAGGGGCCAGTACCCACAATCTGAGAGACAGGACATGAGGCAAAACGTGAACTACAGTCCACGCCAGTACAATGATTCCCCACCAGGGGACTATAATCAAAGGATGGGTGCAACCCGCTCCCCTCCACAAATGAATCAAGAGTTCAGAAACCATCCCAACCGGTATCAATCACCTGAGAGGTATCAGAATAGATCCAATCAGGGGGAAAACAACCAATATCGACCTAGGCCACAGAAAGAGGATCCTAGAGAGATGGAAAGATTCCAGTGCCTTGAGGCCCAAGTGAAAATGTTAGCTGAGCAAATAGGAAAGCTCTATACAGCGCAAAAACAACCTTCCAAAGAGGGGGCTGATGGCCATAGCAATGACCGGGGGGCTTCCGAAAAGTGACTAAGTACTCATGATAACTGGAGAGCCAAAATGACAGATATAATTTTGCATAACGACTCTGAGATGCCTAATGGATTAAAAATGAAAGTACCAGTAAATGAAATTGTGACAGAAAGTGCAAATATTTCTAAAAAAGAGGTACGGTTTAGCTTAGAGCTAAATAAAACAGTAAAGATTTGCACAAATGAAAAAGAAACATTAGGAATTCCAAAAGAACAAAGGAACAGATTTAAGAAAAATGACTCATGCATGGGGAATACCAGTGAACAGGGAGTAAGTGGGGATGCCATAGCTCCTTCCCTGGGCAATCAAAACAATGACCAAACACAGACAGAAAAAGGAAATACTCACAAGGAGGGTACAAGTCAATCACCTGAAGAATTCTTTGAGCCACATATTTTTGAAGAGGCTGAAAGAGCTGGTATTACACTAAATGATCACAAATGCACAGAATTAAAAAATGACAAATTGCTGAATGATGTTGTTACACATGTTCAGTTGGAGGATTGTAATGTGGTCTCTGATGCTACCCAGATGAATGGGCGAACAGTGGCCACACTCCAAAAAACCTCTGATCATGGAGAAATGCATAAAGTCTGTCGCGCAGAAATGGGTGAAAAGGAGGGAAAAATGTCTTTTCATTTACCAATGTGCTTAGCCAAAAGTGAAAAAGACCTGAGAAAGGTGAGCCCTGAAATCAGTAAGAATTCACATTTCTTATGTGTATTAGAGGAAGTTGAGGACAGATATTATGCACCCATCACTGTAGAAGAAAAATGCCACACCTTTGCTATGATTGACACTGGCGCACAGGCCACAATTATGTCCAAGGAGCTGGTAAAGAGTATCAATGAAGGGAGGCCTCCACAGAGTCAGATCACAGTGAAGGAAAATCAAGGCCCAGTGCATAACTTTAATGGGGAGGAGGTGCCCATCATAGGTGTAACTGAGGTTGACATAAAAATAGGAAAGCACAGAATGAAACAAGAGGTATTGATCACATCTATTTGTGAAATTCCATTTCTGATGGGGACAGATTGCCTGAAAAGATTGTCTCCTCTCATAGATGGGGTGAATGGAGTGCTGTGGTCCTTAACCAAAAAACCATTGAGGCCTAAGAAACTAAAATCACAAAACAGCAATATAAAAGAATGTCACACCGTTGCCAAAACAAATGATGCTGTGGAGGTATATCTCCAGAATAGCTGCATACCTAGTGTCACTGTTATATTAATGTGTCAAGACAAAGTTCAGAGCGACAATGAAAAACTACCTGTACAAATATACTTGGACCCAAGGAAAGATTGGCAGACTGCTATAAATGAGCACACATTACGTTTCTATTTAAAAGAGAATACATGCAAACAGAATACTGTTCCTAAAACAGATTCAGAAAAACACATTACCACTCTGGCAGAAATACACATGGAAGATGAGCAACCATGGGTTCACATTGGTATAAATGATTATCTTAAAACAATAAAAGCCACTTTAGCGCTTGAACATGAAAGGAGTTTCATTAATGAGAAATTGTTGCAAAAAATTATGGAGAGGGAAGAAATCCCGAAATTTAGGATTAAAAACCAATATGTTTCTGGGTTGGACAGTCCAGACTTTGAAAACCGAATTGCAGGCAGATGCATGCTTAAAATTAGCATTGGGCAGAAAACAATTTACCATAATGTATGGATAGTGAATGGAGCACAAAATGAATTTTACATGGGCAATGACATCATGCACAGAATGTGTATGGTGTTAGATTTCCTTAATCAAAAAATATGGTCACGCCTAGGTGGGCCGGCACCTGAATTTGAAGACAAAAGAAGGGCTTATCATTGTGCACAACTGGTTCCTTATGCCATCGAATTACAAATAAGGAAAGATACTATTATTCCTGCATTTACAAAACAGTTTGCAATAACACTGAAATGCAAAAATGGGCAGCAGATGAAAGGCTCTGATGCATTTGTATGCCTGAATGAATCCATAAAACAGCAAGGCCTGGATTATGAATACATTCCATTGGTAGACATTGGTGAGGGATCTGTAAAAATCATGGTAAATAATAAAGGTTGTCAGGATATTCATTTAGAGGAAAACTCCCCATTAGGAATGGCCATACAAAAATCACATTATACGGCAGATTTAAATAACATGGTGATTGGGAATATTCCTGAAAAATATGTAGATGCCAAGGGCGAGTTGCCAGAACACCTGGACTCTCAGCCCAAATGAATATTTAAAATTCATTCTGTGTATCCTTATGATTCAAATGAGACAGTGTGCTGCCATCAAGAGGATTGCATAATATTTAATTTAAATGAAAATGAAACAGGAAATCAGCCCATTGAAGTGGAAGCTGATATGCCAAAATATTTAAAAGTGGCAGCTCTACAAAAAGACACAGCCACACAGTTAGAGGAAAGCGCTGAGATTCCTTTACCAGAAGAGTTTCCAGAATTTTCCAGAATGGTAGAAGAGCAGATCTCCTTAGCGGATGCATGTGACAGCGATGGGGATCGAAACGACCTGAGGGAAATATTTATGGAGTTTAAGGATGTATTTGCAAAAGATGCTTATGATTGTGGTTTAACTGATTTACATGTGGCCACACTACCAGAAGGTTGTAGCAGAAATCCAGTGTTTGTACGCCAGTATAGACTACCGCTGGCATGTTTAGAATCATTGGCAGAGATTATTAAAAATTTGGAATCACGGGGAATAATTAGGCCCATTCATAGCACATCCAATACGCCTATTTTAGGTGTGTTAAAGCCAAATGGTCAATGGCGGCTGTGTGCAGACTTAAGAGAGTTAAATAAAAGAGTACCAGTATCTAGATGGCCACTACCATTCATTGATCAGGGCCTAGCTCAGATACATGGTTCAAATGTATTTACCACGTTAGATCTCACCTCTGGATATTGGTGTGTGCCATTGGCAGAGGAGATACAACACCTATTTTCCTTTACATTTGACAGGACTCAATATGCCTGGCTTAGAGCTCCGTTCGGGTACATCAATAGTGGGAGTGAATTTGGCATATTTTTGAGAAAGGCCATGCCGGATGCAGCGGAAAGAGGAACAATAGTTTATGTGGATGATGTCCTGATAAAAAATGAAAACCTTAAAAGCCATTTTGATGAAATAAGACATGTGCTTGGCCAATTGCAGAAAGCAGGCGCCAAAGTATCTTTGCAAAAAGCACAATGGTGCAAGAAAAAAGTGAACTTTCTAGGGCATGAAGTGACTGAACATGGGCTAAATCCACAAAGGAAGAAAATAGAGGCCATACAAAGATTAAAAGATCCTAAAAATGTGAAAGGAGTAAAAAGTTTATTAGGGATGACAGGCTATAACAGAAAGTTCATTGAGAATTATGCAGAAATCACTCAACCATTGACTAAACTGCTTAAACTAAATACTCCCTGGAGATGGGAAAGAGAGCAGTCTGATGCAGTGGCTAGATTGAAGGAATGTCTTGTAAAGGCACCATGTTTAGCATACCCCATAAAGGACAGGGATTTCTTTATAGAAATAGGCTTTTCTGAACATTGTATGTCAGCAGTGTTATCACAAAAACACGATTTGAATCACAAAACCATTGCATATGCAAGTAAGGCATTTTCCCAAGTTGAAATGAAATTTAATGAATGTGAGAAGGCCCTATTAACCACTGTGTGGGCGCTACAACATTTTCGCCCCATTGTTCAGGGAGAAAAGGTGATTATTGAAACAAATCATCAACCTTTGCAATTTTTAGAGAGTAAAAGAATTAGATCAGGCAATCTAGCGCAATCCAGAATCACTTCATGGATGCTGGCATTACAAGGTTTTCCCGTAGAAGTAAGATATGGACAAAATAAAAAGAGCCCAATTGCTCAAGGGTTAGCTGACTTACATGACTGTGCAGCTGAACAAATACCAAATGAAATGGAAGTGGAAGCTAGTTTACAGGAATTTGAACAATCACCACACAAAGCTTTTGATGAAAAAACATGCAAGGATTTGCCAACTGTATATGTGGATGGTTGTGCTTTTCACATTGAAAATGACAGTAATAAACAATTAGTGGCAGGAATAGGAAATGTCTGGTTGAAATGTGAAGGCGTTCCTAGTATAGGGATGAGGATTGGAGATAGGAGCAGTCAGGTGGCGGAATTGGCAGCCATCTATAAAGCAATTGCTACTGCAGTTGATAAAAAGTTCAGTGAAATTGTCCTGGTGACTGATTCTGACTATGCACGGAATAGCTTTGTGGAGTATTTGCCTGGTTGGAAAGCAAGAGGCATGGTTACATACAACAAAAAACCACTTAAACATAGAAAAATGATACAAGCCATAGACAAATTGGTGTCAGAAAATAATTTAACAATATACTGGAGAAAAATTCGTGGGCATTTAAAAACACCAGGAGAGGATAAGGAGGGAAATGATAAGGCAGACCATCTGGCTAAGATTGGGGCTGTGATGGGAGAATTGCTACCTATTGATTATTTAATGGGTGAAATACAAATTGATGCAGTCACACGTTCTAAAGCACCAAAGGAGGTAGATCAACCGGTGGTGCAGTGGAGTCATGACACGCCAGACCAAGATTTGATTGAGGCACAAAAGAATGATCAAATTTTGGGAATCTATTATAATCATTTGATAGATCCTGAACAAAATCCTTTAACAGAAAATGATTGTATGGGAAAAGAAGAGTTGAGGGTGTTATTAAAGAACAAAACACGAATTAGATTACAGGATGGACTCATGATTAGAGAGTCCATAACAGGGCAAATACAGTGGGTAGTACCCCTTTCATTCAGAGGACTAATGCTACACCATGCACACGATGCCATAACTGCAGGCCATAGAGGTTCACAAAAAACATTAGAAATACTAAAAGATTATGCTTACTGGCCACATATGTCCCAAGATGTGGAATTATATACTAGAGGATGTCTAGTATGCGCCCAATTTAAACCTGCTTCACCAATGCATAGAGCACCATTGATGAAAAGAGGCCTAACTCTCCCATGGTCAGATTTGCAAATAGACTATGTAGGTCCTTTAAAAAGGTCGAGCAGGGGACACCGTTATATTTTGAGTGTGGTATGTTTGATGTCGAAGTGGATTGAGTGCATTCCTGCACCAGATTGTAGTGCGCAAACAGCAGCCACATTGCTGGTGAACCATGTGTTCTCAAGGTTTGGGTTGCCACAAAGAATTGAGTCAGACAGAGGAAGTCATTTCACAAGTACTCTAATGAGTAAGGTATGGCAAATACTAGGTGTGAAAAGGAAACTACATATCGCATATCGGGCGGCATCTTCAGGTACAGTTGAAAGAAGCAATAGGTCTGTTGTGGATATTTTAAAGAAATTTGTGGCAGAAGCAGGTTCCAGCTGGGATTTACGTTTACCGTTGGTTCTGATGGCAATCAGGTCGACTCCTGCCAAAGCAACAGGTGTTAGCCCCCATGAGGTCTTAACAGGTAGGAAAATGGTGTTACCACAACACCTACTATACAGAACACATGAGCAAACTCTAGTGAGTGCATCCACAGTTCATGAATATATTGATGAACTGAGGAGGCATTTGCAACATGCATTTGCTTTTGTGCAGAGAAATCTGGAAAGAGCTGCTGACAGTGCTAAGTCATATTATGACAAAAAGACATCAGTAAAGGAATACAATGTAGGGGATCAGGTGTACAAGTTTCATTTTGGAAAAAGTAAACAGAAAAATTCTAAATTTCTAGCAGCCTGGCAGGGGCCATTTCGAATTATAGATAAGGTTTCTCCTGTAGTGTATAAAATTTTGAAAAATGAAGGTGAAACAGCAATAGAGCAGTTTGTCCATGTAAATCAAATCAAACCATGCCATCCCAGACATGAGATCAGGCGGCTTGAGCATGTAGAAACAGATAAAATCACTTGAACACAAAAAGAGAAAATAAATGGGTACAATCAGGAGGCAGTGACAAAGAAGTTAAAAAGTTGATTGTTATGATGGCACATAAACACTGTAGTATATGTAAAATATAATATAAAATAAATATAAATAAATAAATAAATAAATAAATGCACATATAATGGAAGCTCATGGTTGGTGTGCAGAGTGAAAGTGTATTAAATATTGAATGCTGTTTTATATGTGTTTGTTTTCTTTTAACTTGTGTTTAATTTCAGAAGAAAGAAAAAAAAAAAAAAAATGAAATATTTTTACCAAGCATGTTTTATTTTTGGCAAAAGGATGAAGTTAGTATTGTGCTATGTACTTAATCTGTTTATTTTCTATTTTGATTTAGACAATTAACATTATTTGGTCGGAGGTTCTGGGATCAGAGCCCACGGGAGACGATGGAGTCCTGGAGCCCACGAGGACGGATTCCGGGAAAGCCCCAAAGAGGGGTGAAGACCAAGGCTACAAAGCGATCAGCATTGAAGATGATACCAATGATCTGTTTAATGATGATGATATTTGGAGGGATCTTCAAGAATTCAGAAGCACAGGTTGTCATTGAACCTGGACCAGCATCTGGTATCGCGGTGGAAGAGGCACCAGGATTCATCATGAGTGATAGAAGGATGATTTTCCAAAATATATACATTCCGTTAAATCCTGAGATTTTGATTGAAAAACACTTGAACAATACCGGAATTAAGATTGAACAGACTAAAGAATGGCTGGAAATAAGAAAAGAGGACACTAAGCAGTCAATAAGAGATATATTAATGCAATTGGAAAAAACATTCGTGAATTCAGCAGACATTAAGAAGAAGAGAGGAAAGAGAGGTGCGGTGATGCTCGCGATATCAATGGTAATGTCTATAATTGGACCAATAATAGGTACCACAATATCAACAGCCAATTCTATTTCGGTAGGAACACTGAGTACTAAAGCACAACAACTAAGTATTGACCTAGAAATAATACAAAACACATTAGATGGAATTAGAGGGGGACTGGATGAACAAGTAAGATTCATAAATGAAACTGCAATCATTCTAAATGAACAAGCGGATGTGATGCAACGGGTGACTAAAATAATACTTAAGCATGACAGAACTTTAAATGAAATATTGAACATAATGAGTCCTGTTGATAGACTATTAACGAATTATATGAGAGAAGTTCAAACTGCAGTTTCACAATTGATTCAAGGACATATTCCCTTGTATTTTGTTTCGCAGGATATCATTCGTCAAATGATAGAAAGATTGACCAGGAGGGAAATTGACCTTATACAGGTAAAAATTGCATTCGAAATGGGGAATGCAATGCCGTTATATGTGGATTTGGAAAGACTAGAGATCGGATTTTTGCTATGCATCCCATTTGTAGCCCCTGAACTTATTTATCAAACGAAGTGGGTACACAACGTGGGATTTTGGCAAGAGGACAAATTCATTAAGATTAAGACTCCAAAAGTGGTGGCATTTCAGTCATGGGAACCTGAAGTTTATTTAATACCAAACCTGGAAACATGTGTAACATTTAAAGAACAAAATTATATGTGTCCAGGTAAACCGTTTGTTCCTGATGCCACAGATGCTATTTGTGGATTGAAATCTGACCCAAATATATCAGAGGGATGTGAAGTGATTATTAGTAATATGGGGAGTGAAGAAATGGCACAGGCTAAGATGGTCAGAGGTAAATGGCTGGTCAGCACCTGTTTAAAGAACATGACGGTAGTACATTTAAACCATGGAACATACGTGGTTAAACAGGTAAAATATAATGTTTTTTATTTACAGGTTCCAAAGGATGCAATTGTGTCAATTGGGGGATTAACATTGTTTCATGTAACAAATGATGTTTGGGAAAGCCAAGTGGAAAATATCGATTTTTTTCAAAGGGATACTTTTCCAATAGATCCAGATGTGGAATATTTATTGAATCACAAAGAAAGACATGTTATGAAAATGAATTTGCGAAAAAACAATATTACAATTAGTAATCTGGGCATAATAGAAGTGGAAAGATTTAATTGGGGAACCTGGGGGGAACGCTCAATAGTGGGTTTGGCTATCCTGGTGCTAATCATGGGTGGATGGTTGATTGTGCTATCAGTAAAAATGAAAATGTTACTGATTTTACTGACTACGTCAGGAAGAGAAAGATATCCCAATACACATGCATTTTAAAAGAAAAAGAAAGAACAAGTTGTTTTTAGGAATTGGCTTGAATCATGGCCAGATTCTAAAAACAAAAGGAGGGTATATGTAAGGATATTTGGCGTGTTACAGTACAGAGTACAGTAATACTGCACAAGTAGCACATTTTTTTTTGCAGCACCACCACAAGGGTGCGGTGCATTGCTATATGGGTTACCAGATTAACAAGGAAAGACAGGCCATTCAGTCAAAAACGATTTTAACATATAAGATGCAAATCTATTTTTACAGTTAAAAGCACACGTGCTCATTTAAAAATGCACACTATTTTTCACCTGAAATGCCTATATTGCTAGAGACACATTTGAAAATTAACAGCTAACCTATTAACAATTAACCTGACTAATAAAACCTTATTTAACATAACCCACTAATAAAATGTGTTCTCCACTGCAGAATTAGGCATACTCTGAAAACCATTTAAATGCGTGTGCAGAGATTTTTTCTTCTCTTCTCTGCCTGATTCTCCGTGTTTTTGTGCACAGTAACTGCAGGAAGAAGGAAGTCAGATTTGCAACAATTGCAAATGTATAAGCGAAGCTATTGTTGAAGAGTAGGAGGATGAGAGATGATGGATTTCATTGGGACACGTCATACAGAGGGCTGAGAGGAAAGTTTTAGTGGGCAGTATCAAGGAAAAAGACAGGCAGACATCTTTCTGCACTATTGGGGAGAAGACCTGGCTGTGCTGCTCCTGACTGAATGCAGATTCCTGTGTCCTGCTGCAGTCGAGATTGGGGAGAGCTGAAAGAAGGACCTTTCCACTGGCTGAGGCATTCCTATCTGCAAAAGCTGAGAATTCCAGGCAATGACCCCGGTTTGAGAAGGCAAGCGTTCCTTTTTGCTGGAGTTAATCCAAGAGAGCCACATTCACAAAGAGAACAACTAAAAAGATAAGGTAATGAGAAGTGTGGGAGCTGAGTGTGTACGGTAATATGCAGTCAGTGTAGGATTCCTGTGCGTGTCTTAATCAAGTGATAATGTTGCAATTTGAGTTCAGGCCTGACATTGAGTCACAACCATTTATAATTTGACGGAGAACAATATCATGAGGATCTAGGTATGACTCCGGGCCATAATAGATTGAGATTTGAAGAAGACAAAGTTGCAGGCCCGACAGACCGATTGAAATCAATCATATCACTGAGTGAAGCTGGGTGAGGAACTTAGAGATCAGACTATCCTTGTTTCTTGAACGCATTTGAATTGAAAAAGGGGAGAGTGAACAGACCTCAGATGAGCCACCATCATGTTTATCACAAGGCGCTGGCGGAGCAAAAGAAAATCTTGAAAAATAAAATCAGCCGGCTTAAAAAAGAACATTCAATTCAGGCACGGATTAGACAACAACATTGAAACTGGTTGAAATTGCACAAGAACATAACAATGTGACGAGATGCTGAAGACATGTTAACTAAACTCAAATGCAAAAACACGGCCGAGATATGGGCCATAATCAACCGGATAGATGCGCCCCAAGAAGCCTTGGCGTTGAATCCCATCCCAGGAACAACATGGGTAGCCCACTTTGCCAAATTCTATGACCAAGAGTACTTGTCCATGTCAAGTAATTATAGGAGTAATGAGGTGTTTGCTTGTGTGGTCTGGATTCCATCTATGAGATCATTAAGAAATCAAGCAGCTCTCGCGCCACAGGGCCGGACGGTTTAAGCAGCGCAATGTTAAAACAGGATAGCACACTATGGGCCACATTTTTGTCTATCTTGTTTGAGCACATTTTGCGAACACAAAAGGTAACTACCTTATGGAAACCATCTGTGATTATTCCTATTTATAAGAAAGGAAGCTCATCTGACCCAATGAATTATTGACCCATTGCGCTGTTAGATGTGCCTGGGAAGATCTTTGCATCGCTGATTTTTTAAGTCCTTGGTTAAGTGGACAATAACATCTGGCCACAGAGATATCTGGCAAGCAGGGTTTGTAAGAGGAATAGGGACAGCTTTAAACATCTTTATTATAAATCTCTTGAAATCAAAATCCTGAACAGACAAAAACAAGAGAAACACGATCTACGTTGCTTTTATTGACCTAACTCAGGTTTCAATACCGTCTCACATCTGACACTATGGCAAAAAGTGAGCAATAACTAGGCCAGTGGGGCTGCCCTGAAAATCTATTGGCACCAATAAAGGACCTTTACTCTGAAACCACATTAAAAGTAAGATAGAACACCTCAGGCATTCTGTCAAAAGTAATCGGTACGAACAAAGGATTAAAACAAGGCTGCCTGCTGGCACCAGAGTTATTTAATTGGTTCATTTGGGACATTGGAATGGATTTTTAAAGACACCAGATGTTTTCCACCAAGATTAGAAATTGGAATACTACTTCATGCTGATGACATCATCCCGGTGGACCAGACACCCGTGGGCTTGCAGAGACAATTGGATGCACTGCACATTTATGTGAAGTCTAATGGCCTTTCAATAATTCCGGAAAAATCCAGAATTATGCCCTTTGGTACTAAGTTCAGAAAATGAATTAAGTAATCTAAGGAATGGTACCTACTGGGTGCTAAAATACCGGTAGTGAAAACATTTACCTACTTGGGTGTCCGTTTGAATATCAGAAAAATTGAGGTTGACAGAGTGGAGTCTCTGAGAAGAAAAGCAAGGAGTAAGGCGGGACAAGGGAGAATACTCCTCAAAAGTTTTTGTGGATTCTCACTGATTCCCTTGATTTCATTCTATCGATTAATGGTGAAACCATTGCTCCATATGGATCAGAAGCCTCATTCTCCTTCGATGTTGGAAATTGGTCAAAAATGGAAGGCATCTTTTGGAAGACAGTTCTTAGCCTCCCAAAGAGTAACCCCAATACAAGCAATCCATATGGAATTGGGGCTAACAACTTTGAAAGCCATAGTGTGCTGGAAAACCCTTTTTTTCTTTAGGAAGTGCATTGATGATCAACCGAAGGGGGGTATTTATCATGCTGAAGAAAGCATTAAAGGAGGGGCAGGAAAGCACAGTGATGGAATGGGAAGCCCTATGGAAGGTGACACTTTCGGATCTGGGTGATTCTGCACAAACTCCCTTTGAGGATACAAATAAGATGAAAACAATCTGTTCATGCAAGATTCGATCCTTACACAAAAGGAGAGGCAAAAATATAAATGATATGAAAAGCCACTATAAGAAGCAAGATCTTTAAACAGTCTACCAAAATATCTCCAGCTCTTCCCAAACTGGTTCTTTAGAGACCGGTTCTTGAGATTTCGACTAAACTTACTTCCTTGTAGAGGAATATTAAGGCCAAGGAAACTTGGCTTGGGTGTATTAGTGGCTGTCGTAAAGCCAAGGGCGGTCAAACTAGTCAAACGTAAAAACAAGTGTAAAATAGTTGCTGGTACAATTGGGGATGGCTCAATGAGCAGATGTCATCTTTGCCCTATGTGTAGATGTTTTTGGTGTGGCAACAGGGCATCCACAAGGAGCAAGAACCCAGAAGACTGCATGTCCCAGCAGTCCCAGTGCCAAATACTACAGCCCCAGCAGCCCGGACTCCATCCAAGAAAGGATCAGGCACACAGGGCCTGTAAACACCCAGGCCGACACCCAAAGCAACGCGCATGCGCGAGATGACTATCGCGCATGCGCAGACACCGAACGCTTGTTCACGCTCGAGATACCCGAGAGGACGCACCTTTACAGAGCTCCAGTACAAGCCTCGCTGCTAGGAAGACATTCTCTGGCCCCGCGTTGCTTAAGATAAGTGCAATCCTTCTATCTAACGTTGCAGAGCATACTTACCTTGGTAAATAATTTCGGGAAGGCTCCGGGAAGGCTCCGGTTGACTGTTTGACAGCCGCAAGTTCGGTAAGCGCATTTGGGAACAAACTTCTCATACTAACCCAGATGCATGCCGTAGTTCGCTTGCATGTTGCGGGCATTTTCATGTCTAGGTAAAACGAAGCACCCCATGGCACATGAGAGGAATGAACTAACTGTTTCCTTTTTTATCAGGGGGATAATGATCACGGAGCACCAGCCACCCTTTCAGACTGCACAAGCGGCCAGCAGAGCAAGAAAGGGAAAGCCAGAGCTAAGTGTTTTTCTGCTTATGTGTCTAACTTTCTGTTGCAATAATTGCCAGGTGTTGTTGTTGTTGCTAGCCATAGCTGAGCACTCGCTGGGTGCACATTTCTAGGTTGAGGAACCTTACTGTGTACAAACCCATGTGCCCTCGCATTTTACCTGAGTTTAATGTTTGTGTCAATTCAAACGGAATACTACTCAGTGCTGACTAAAACTGAGTAAGGTCTTTCAGCAGAAGGGTAACACATGGATGAGAAGTGAATGCAAGTGTGTGAATGTGATCGCTGAGGTACAGGAAGAACTCAGCATAGCAATCAACAAACAGGCTCACTGAGAACAGAGCCAAGGAGCATGCCTTCCCTTGAACCCCTTACCCATCCATTACCACTCCCTAAACCTTAACCCTTTTTCTCCACTTCCCCCTACCTATCCAATCCGTGGACCCTAACCCTCTTTCCCCGTGGGGGTCACGGTGGCCTGCGTTACCTAATCCAGGCGCCAAGACCACCAAGGGGAGGTAGGAGTTCTTGCTGCTTCTGCGCTGGACCGGATCACGCCACGACAGTAGCGCAAATCCAATTATTTCCTAAGTGCCCAAACAGCACAAACTCAGAAAAGTCATGGAAGACATAACCCGAGTCCTCCACGAGTTGAAAGATGTGCTCGAGGCAACTAGGCAAGACTATGCAACCTTAGCCACCCGAGTGCAGGTGCTCACAGCTCAAGGGAGCCCGCTTCCAGGTGGGGCCCCCACGCTCAAGTACAAGTCCAAGTAAACCCAAACCACCTATGCACCTAGCTGCCCCAGAAAGGTATGGGGGGGATCCGTAAAAGTACTCTGTTTTCATGACGCAATGTCAATTACACTTTTTGACTAAACCAACAATCTTTCGATCAGATCAGTCGCGTGCTGCCTTTGTTATCTCCTACCTCACAGGAGACACAGCAGCTTGGGCCACCTCTCGTGCAGAAGGAGGATGCAATGTTGTATGATTGGGCGGAATTTTAAGAGGAATTTGGAAAGATATTTAACAGAAAGGCACCTTCTTTGATTCGGGATCAGGAACTCCTCACCTTATGGCAAGGAAGCCAAGATTTGATCACCTATGTGACCACTTTTAATCGTTTGGTGGTGGAAGCCAAGTGACCTCACGAGAAGAGGATGGCTTTTTTTTACCAGGGGCTGCGGAAGGAGTTAAAGGACCTGATAGCGCAAGTAGATCCTCAGCCAACCACATGTTCAGGAATGATTGACCTGGCATTACGGTTGGATCATCGCCAAGGTGAGAGGAGGCAAGACAGGAGAAGGTGGGAGGGCAGACGGAACTTGGCAAGACTGGATTATCCAAGGACCCCAACTGGCTCCGGTAAAGCAGAAAAACCCCAGAGTCCGAGCCCATGCAAATAGTGGCCATCCGAGGACCGATTTCCAAGGAAGAGCGGGACAAACGACGGTGGGAGAAACTGTTTATGTATTGTGGAAAATCAGGACACTTCATGCGGGAGTGCGGGGCAAAACCTAAAAACACTCTACCTCTGGGAAACGCCAGCGCTCGCCAGTGAGCAGGGCGGATCTGCCGAGCCAAACTCATCTCAATGCCCCTGTGCATACGTTGGGAAATGTGACGCATGCCCATAGAACTGACATCACCGTTACAGGAATTCTACAGATGCGCCAGAACGATTAGTCCATCACTCTCATGATTGATTCAGGAGCTACAGGCAATTTGGTGGACGTTAGCTACGCCCAAAAGATGGGTTTACCAGTAAGTCCTAAGGACACTCAGGAAGTGGTCTGTTCCGTTGACAGGTCTCCATTGAAGTTGGGGCCTGTGACACAGCAAACAGGGGAGATGGCATTGAACATCCAGGGTCACAAGGAATTAATCTGGTTCGATGTAATTGCAGCCCCCCAATTTGGACTTATCCTCAGCCTGCCTTGGTTCATGTTACACAATCCAGTGATTGACTGGAGTTGTGGCATGATACGCTTTTCCTAAAAACATTGTAGTACCCATTGCTCTAAAGAACTAGGGCATGTGGTGCAGGTATTGGGAGCCACGTAAAAAGACGAAAAAGGACATTTGGAGGGGCTGCCCCAAGAATATGAAGATTTTCGTGATGTTTTCAGTATGACAGCTGTAGAGACGTTGCCTCCGCACAGATCATTTGACTGTCGGATAGACCTGGATCCTGGTGCCACTCTACCATGTAGTAGGAACTACACACTAACGGAAGTGGAAAACCAACACCTTAAGGAATACATAGATACCAACCTGCGAAACGGTTTTATCCATCATTCAACTTCACCCGTTTCTTCGTCATTATTCTTCGTCCCGAAGAAGACCGGAGACCTTAGGACTTGCATCGATTATCGCATGGTAAATCGTATCACGGTAAAGAATCGGTACCCCCTTCCGCTTATACCGGTGCTATTAGACCAAGTGTGCAGAGCCACAATCTATACCAAACTGGACATACGCGTGGCTTACCATCTGGTGCGGGTGCGTGAAGGGGACGACTGGAAGACTGCCTTCAGAACAAAATTTGGCCTCTATGAATACCAGGTCATGCCATTCGGCCTCTGCAATGCACCCACCGCCTTTCACCACTTCCTAGACGAGGTCCTTCAGGGGTACCTGGATATTTTTGCCGTGGTCTACATAGACGACATTCTGATTTACTCCCGCAAAGTGCAAGAACACGTGAAACACGTTCGGTCCATCTTACAATGCCTGCGAGAACACCAACTTTTCGCCAAACTGGAAAAGTGCATGTTTCACTGCTCTACGGTTGAATTCCTCTGATTTTTTCTGTCACCCGATGGAGTTCAAATGGACACACATAAGGTACAGGCTATTCTGTATTGGCCAGCCCCACAAAACATCAAGGAAGTACAAGCAGTGTTGGGATTCGCACATTTTTATCAACGGTTTATTCAGGGGTTTGCGCAAAAGAGCCTAGCCATTACCCGACTCCTAAAGAAAGGAAGACAGTTTGTGTGGGACTCCGAGACGGAAGGTAGCTTTCACCAGCTGAAGGAGGCTTTTACCTCGTCACCTGTTCTTCTGCATCCAGATCCAGCATCGCCATTTCTGGTGGAGATGGACACTTCAAGCTACGCTCTAGGGGCAATCCTATCGCAACGAGATCAGTCGGGTCACCTACATCCAGTTGCTTACTACTCAAGAAAACTCAACCCAGCGGAACAAAATTATACTATTGCAGACCGAGAACTACTTGCAATTAAGGCCGCCTTTGCAGAATGGAGGCATTATCTACTAGGGGCTAGTCACACCATAACGGTACTAACCGACCACCACAACCTCCAGCTTCTAAAATCCGCACGTGCCCTTACACCACAGCAATTACACTGGGCCATGTATTTCGCAGACTTTGACTTTGTGGTGACGATTCACCCAGGGCAGGAAAACAGCTAGGCAGACATGCTCTCCAGATACCTAGAACCATCAACCGAGCCCAATATAGAGGAAAAAGCAACACCCATAATACCTCCAACCAAGATCATAGGAAGCGTGACCAACACACTGCTAGAACAAATTGGGGATGCTATGACTGCCCAGGAATTACTTCAGTGGGAGGATCCAGGCCAAGAACGTTGTCTCCTGAACGGAATACCATATCAGGAAAAAGTGGTGTATTTGCCTACCCAAGCCCTACGCACACAAGCGCTCAAATGGTGCCATGATTCACCTTTAGCTGGACACCCAGGTATCAACAAAACTCAAGAATTAATTCAACAACATTATTGGTGGCCTCACCCCCATAAAGAAGTCCAGGAATATGTCACACAGTGTGAAATATGTGCTTGAAACAGGACTGGCCACAAGAAACCAATGGGTCTACTTAGACCCTTACCAACACCACCTCAGCCTTGGCACATGGTATCACTGGATTTAATCGTGGAGCTATCCCCAGACCAAGGTAACATGACAATACTGGTGGTAATAGACTCTCTTTCTAAACTCGCTCACTTTGTACCTAGTCAAGGTTTACCGACAGCTGGGGAGTTCGCAGATTTATTTCTGCAACACATAGTCCGTTTACATGGAGTTCCACAACATGTAATCTCAGATCGGGGCTCCCAGTTCACATCCAAATTTTGGCGCCTTTTCTGTCAAAAAATTGGTATACAGCTACAAATGTCCAGCAGCTATCACCCTGACACAGATGGACAAATCGAACAGCTAAACCAGACTCTCGAGCAGTACCTTTGTTGCTTTACACGTGGTGTGGAAGTGGGACGGGTGGAGGCCCAATGGCTTGCAGAACTTGCATATAACAATTCCAAACATACCTCCACTGGATATTCTCCATGTTTTGCAACCTATGGATACAGTCCACACCTACAGCCATCTGCTGCAAGTGTTCTGGATATGCAACCTTTGGTGCAAACCAGAGTAGACTCCTTAGTACAAACCTGGAAGAAGGCACAGCAAAACTTAACCATGGCCAAGGACACCTATAAGAAATATTCTGACAGAAAACGTCGTGCCTACCCAGACTACAAGGTAGGAAACAAGGTTTGGCTCTTAACAAGACTTTTGCACCTGCCCGGATCCCAAAAACTGAAATCACGTTTTCTCGGTCCGTTCTACATTACCCAAATCATGAACCCAGTAGCCATGCGATTACGCTTGCCAGCTCACATGAAAATCCACCCAGTCTTCCACGAATCCCTTCTCAAGCCCGCTGCCCCTCAAACACGAATGGAAAGACCACCACCCATTTTCATTGAAGGGTTCCCTTAATATGAGGTGCATGATGTTCTTAACTCACGGGTGAGGGGAGGTAAGCTGTATCATTTCATTGATTGGGTGGGATTCGGTCCCGAGGATAGATCTTGGGAACCTGCCTCTAATGTGCATGCTCCTCGGCTCTTACTTCTGTTCCATCAAAATCACCCCACTAGTACTGTCATAACACATGTGTAGATGTGTTTGGTGTGGCAACAGGGCATCCACAAGGACCAAGAACCCAGAAGACTGCATGTCCCAGCAGCCCCAGGGCCAAATATTACAGCCCCAGCAGCCCGGACTCCATCCAAGAAAGGATCAGGCACACAGGGCCTGCAAACACCCTGGGCAACGCCCAGGCCGACACCCAAAGCAACGTACATGCGCAAGATGACTATTGCGCATGCACAGACACCGAATGTTTGTTCGGCTCGAGATTGTACCAAGAGGATGCATCTTTACAGAGCTCCAGTACAAGCCTCACGCGGGGCCCGCCCTCGCTGCTAGGAAGACATTCTCTGGCCCTGCGTTGCTTAAGATAAGTGCAATCCTTTTATCTAACATTGCAGAGCATACTTACCTTGTTAACTAACTTCAGGAAGGCTCCGGGAAGGCTCCAGTTGATTGTTTGACAGCTGCGAGTTCGGGAAGCGCATTTGGGAACAAACTGCTCATACTAACCCAGATGCATGCCGTAGTTCGCTCGCATGTTGCGGGCATTTTCATGTCTAGGTAAAACGAAGCACCCCACGGCACATGAGAGGAACGAACTAGCTGTTTCCTTTTTTATCAGGGGGACACTGATCACAGAGCGCCAGCCGCCCTCACAGACTGCACAGGCGGCCAGCAGAGCGAGAAAGGGAAAGCCAGAGCTAAGTGCTTTTCTGCTTATGTGTCTAACTTTCTGATAGCTTCTTATTGTTGCTCCCAGCCAAAATCTGAGATTCTGCCATGTGAGTATGCAGAGTTTTAAATTATGGACATGCCCATTGCACTGAAACAAAAAGTAAAAACTCTTGGGGTGACCCTGGATGCTGAACTCTATGTGTCAACATGTGGCTGATGTAATATCCTCTTGTTGTTTGAGAAACAAATTACTACATAACATACAGCCTTTTCTTACACAGGAGAATCTGGCGACATTAGCTTCAGTACTCATAAACACTTGTTTGGATTACTGCAACAGCCTGCTTAGCGGATGCGCTGTTTCGGCCATAGCCATAGCTGCACTCCAGGTCACCCAGAATGGTGCAGTTGGACTGTTGCAGGTCTGGCCAGATGCTCTCATGTCACTGCCGCCAGAAGGGGCTTACACTGGTTACCAGTGAAACATCGCATAACCCACAATATGTTAACACTAACACATAAATGTATGGTGAATGTTGCCCCTGAATATCTCAAAGCATGCATCGAGCCATATGTCTCGAGTCGCTCTCTCAGGTCATAACAGCATCATAGACTGATTCAAACAAGGTTTAAGATGGTGAGGACAGGTGGGCGCAGTTTTAACGCCCAAGGTCCCTGTGCCTAGGAATGCACTTCCACTTAGTATTGGATTGATTGACACACCCTCTAAGGTCAAGAAGGCGCTGAAAACCTTCCTTTTTAACAGTACAATCTCTTTCCGTGGTCTGCTTCCTCTGACTCCTGTGTTCCATCCCTGGCCTTCTTAGCGTAATGTTCTGTACTTTTTGTTAGGTTTGTTCATCTATTTTTCTGTTGTTTGCGCGCCCTGAGGCCTGGGGGCATGTGGCACGGTGGAACAAAAAAATCAAATTAAATAAATAGAGGAATGAACATCAATCTGTAGACTATGTCAAGTGGATCATTCAACAGAAAATATGAAACATCTCATAATGACCTGTCCAGCTGATAGATCAGCAAGGAATATCGAGGCTTAGTACCACCAAAAATGAAATCTGCCAGTCATGAAGTCAAAGTTATGAATATAACTTTTATTCTGCACAGATACAAATATGAAAGCCGATAGCTATCCGGCTCTCAAGCGCCTCGCAGTGTGTATCAGCCTCGCAGTGTGTATCAGCAGACACCATGGGGGAGAGAGTACTGGACATTACAAAACTCACAGTATTTATACTTTCTTCCCCAAGCCCAATTACATTGTCCAGCCCCTCTTCAAGTTACACAGTTGCTAGAGTTCATGCCCAGTTCACATAGCAAATACAACATTGTTGTTTCCAGGTTTAAGACACAATCCATTACACACGAAATACAATGATGACAAACATTGCTTTTCTTGGCCATGTAGACTCGTCCTTGTTCTTGAGTTTTAGGGTAAGTATAGTATAGTTCCAAGAGATGAGCACAAAGGGTTTCTCCCAAAGCACACAGCTTTAGTTGCTTTGCATTGTGTTCCATAATTTGAATGAAGATGGGGATTGTAGCCACAGATAACACTTTGATTGGCAGTTCATCTTGATTATAAGATCTCTTTGGACTGAACAAACATTCTGCTCTCAGCAGTCTTAATGTTGACATAGGCTTATAGTCCACTCTGCTCAGTGGCAGCTGAAAACACAGTTAACCATTTCAGGACAGAAAGCAGGGCTTGGAATCAAAATGGTGGACGTTTCTAAAATGGCAGCTTTAGTCAATTCTAATTAGGGCATTTCTAGACGTGGTTCTCTGTACAATGCGAATGTGCTTAGGCCAATGTTCATAACCAGACGGTAGTTTGCAAATATGACACAGACCCAGAGAACTTAGAACTTGGAATGAAACTCAAGTCTGAGGAAACCACAGGTCACAGGTCGGTGGAAGACTGGTGGAACATACTCTTGTTGTGAGAGAAAGTAGCGATTACGCTGGCTTTGGTCAAATTGATCATGGTAATTTTTCAGAAGATTGGGTACACAAAATTGTGATCGTTGAACATGTATATGGAATCAGTAGGATCAGAGATGACACTTGACATTTTCATAAAAATAACTTTCATTTTTTTAAATGGATTGGAACTGTATGGCTTTAGGCTTTCAATTGTGTATAACCATGTAAAGCCAATAAAAAAAAATAAGTGAAAAATGGAAGAGGATATGAGGTGGCCCCATGGCTATGAGTTGTTGGAAGCTGGAAAGTGCTGGCGAGGGGTGGCGATCTACAGGTGGTAAGTGCTTAGTAAAATGAAGAGGCAAGAAAGTTAGTGGATTGGTGCTTGACTGGGAAATGGAGTAGGGCACTAAAAGGTTCCTAATAAAACAGCTGAGAGTAGCGAGAAGAAGCAAGTGAGTTAAAAGGGCAGCAGTCATGCAAAACTTCAGTAATATAGGCCCTCATTACGTGGTTGCGGGTAAGCCACCGGTACTACAGGCTGCTTACCCGCAACCTCGGCTTACCGTTTCTGCTGCCCGATATCCCCGTATTACCAGAATATTACAGGCTGCGGCGGAACAGTAATTTTCCATTCCCATGGATTCCAATAGGACTCCATGGGAGAAGCACCAACACAGTTGTTAACAGTGCCGGTGCTTCAGTGAATTATCTGCCGGTAGTGGCCTGAACTACTGGCAGGTCAGGCCTGCTGCTAGTTCTAGCCCATGCCGGCAAACACGACAGGTTGGTAAAATGTGCAGAAGTCAGGAGACTGATGAAATCAGTAAAATGTATGCAGAGGGAATCGGGGCAAACACTGTTGGGGCGGGCAGCAAAGTGCAAGTTGCAACTTCTACCTAGAACCCTGATCAAAGATGTATTTCAGTTATTAATGATTGAGAAAATTCATAATAACCTGTTATTTATATAGCACTTTTAACCAAAGTGCTTTGCATAGCACATATTTACATACATTATTATCCAAATGACGTTACTCAAGTTATCAACCTCAGATGGATGAAGTCGATCTCGCCAGGATTTGAACCTGCAACCTGCAGTTCAAACACAGTACACAGCATCGAGCAATTAACCTGCTGAGATATCTTACTGACTGTTATCAGATAATTGATGTGGAAGATCACACTCACAGCTCCTGCAGCTGCTCACTTCCCTGGTGAGCCTTTAAACAGGCTCACAAAACCTCCTCTACTGCCTGTAATAACAACTCCAGCACCCTTAGCCCTGCGGAATGGATCCTACACTTCGCCTTGCCACCCACTCCTCTGGTACCATGTCCAGTGAGCACCAGAAATGAGAGACTGGGGTCTTGCTCTTTTAACAATCAGCCCTACACCAAGCCTACTGCTCAGTCCTCCCCAATCAAAATCACCCCCACCCTGCCTGTCAGCGCACCGGCAGAAATCACAGCACCTAATGAGAACTTTAGTCCATTGCCACCTACCTCCCAGTGCCCGGAAGCACCTCACTTAGTCTCTCCCTCCATCAAAGGAGCCCTCGTCAATGCACGGTCGCTGGTAGCACATGCACTTGATATTGCTGATCTCATCTCAACTAAATAACTAGATTTCCTTGCCATCACCAAAACTTGGTTGTATCAGGCAGCAGGTCCAGCTCTCGCACTAGCTCTCCCTGAGGGCTACACCATCATCAGGTCGGACAGAGACACTGGCAAAGCAGGGGGGTTAGCTTTCAAAGCCAAAATCCACCTTGGCCTCAGAGCCGTTTCACATATTGGCCTACCCTCAGCGGAACTCCTATCAGTTAAACTCCCTATCTCAGCAACCCGAACGATCCTACTTCATCTAATCTACAGACCCCCAGGTCCTATCTCCTCCTTCGAGGAAGACATTACTGACTTACTAACTCAAAATACCAAACCAGGCTCTCATATTATCCTGCTTGGAGACCTCAATTTAGGCCTTTATGACACTAATGATCCTAACGCTACCTGTGTTGAAAATTCCATTTCCCAGCTGGGTTTCAAACACTGCATCCTTGGGCCTACGCACAATAAGGGCAGAGCACTGGACTTGCTGGCAGATCTAATTTGCACAACACAATCCTCCAGAATGTACCCATGGCATGGTCAGACCACCATTGCATCTCTTTCTCCATACAGTAGAGTTTGCCCCCTAATCCTAGCTCTACAATTGCCCCTCAAATTCTATCCAGAACCAACCGCAACATAACGCTTCAGAGTCTACGAACCCTGCTCCATGCTATCGTGGACCCACCAAACTGCAATGACCTAGACTCAGATAAATTGGTTGATCGTTACAATGGCACTCTAGAACTAGCCATAAATCAACCTAAAAAAAGCTAAACGCATTACACTGCTTGGGAAGCCTTCAAGTGTGTAATGTGTGGTGTGTCCATGAGACTGTCTGGCCTAAGAAAAAAGAAGTGGGATGAGCGGACTAAGCATTTAGAGACATCTATCAAATATCTGGTAAAGGACCTAATGTGTAATTATGAAGCAGGGAAATCTGTTCAGTTGATGAAAATGAAATATGAATTGAACAAGATTTTGAGCAAAAAGGCTGAGTTTGCAATATTTAGGTCCAAATATAGATATTACGAAGGAGGGGGAAAATGTAGTAGATTATTGGCTCACAGGCTGAGGTTTAGGGAAGCGAATAGGTCAATAGTTGCCATTAAAGGGGACAAAGGTGTGACCAGTGATCCTGTTGCAATCAATGACGCTTTCGCACGCTTTTACGAGGACCTTTACAATGACCAATCTCAAATGGACATGAATCGTTTAGACCAGTTTTCTGGATCTATACAGATCAAAAAATTATCAGATGCCAATAAAGACTTTTTGGATTCTGAGATTTCCCTGGATGAGTTGAGAAAAGCGATATGGGGCTGAGCTTAGGGAAATGCACTGGACCTGACGGCCTTCCAATTGAATTCTATCGCGTAATGCCTGAAAAGGTGTTATCATTTTTGCGAGAGGTCTTTGTGAATAGCAAATCGAATGGGATCTTGTCTCCTTCTTTAAGACATGCTACAATCTCTCTTATACACAAACAAGGTCGCCCAGAATTGGACACAAGCAGCTACAGACCAATCAGCCTAATAAATTGTGATGCTCAAATACTTTAAAAAATCCTGGCTAACAGGCTGGAGAAGTAGCTCCCAGAGTTGTTTCATCGAAACCAAGCTGGCTTCATCAAAGGCAATCCAACCTCGAATATGAGGCATCTCCTGCTCACCCTGGAACAGTGCTGGAAGCTTGAATTGGATTCAGTGGCTTTATCTCTTGACGCTGAAAAGGCCTTTGATAGGGTGAAATGGAGCTTCTTGTTTGATACTATGGAGAGGATGAACTTTGGCATGGAATTTATGAGATGGATCAAAATACTTTATTCAGAGCTTACTGCTGAGGTCAACACAAATGGAGTGATATCTGGGAAATTCAAACTGAAACGGGGAACAAGGCAGGGTTGCCCCTTGTCTCCTCTTCTCTTTGTAATAGCAATTGAGCCCTTAGCTGAGGCCATTAGATCCAATGACAACATTATGGAAGTTAACTACAATGGTGTTTGCCAGAAATTGTGGCTGTATGCAGACGACTTATTGTTGGTCATCCAGGACCTTGATTCTTCAGTCCTTGAGTTAATGCTCTTGCTTGAAAATGTCAACCTTGTATCTAATTACAAAATCAATTGGTCTAAGTGAGATGCTCTGCCATGTTCGCACCTGACTAGGAGTGCGCTGCTAAGAGATATGGGCTTCAGATGGTGTCCTACACAGATGAAGTATCTAGGGATCTGGGTTTGAATGAATATGAAAGAGATGATGATTCTAAACCTGGAAATGGTGACGCAGAGGATGAAAACGGAAGTGGACCACTGGAATTAACTGAACCTATCCATTGGTGGAAAGGTGAGTGCAATTAAAATGATTCTGGCCCCCAAATTGAATTACATATTGAGCATGCTTCCTCTTCCTGTCAGTAAACATGATCGGGGCAAGGTGGACAATATCTTGCAAACCTTCTTATGGAATAGGAAACAGCCAAGATTCAAATTCTGGAAACTGCAATCGCATGGCGACAGGGGAGGATTGAATGTTCCAGTTTTTGAGCTGTATCATCAGGCGTTTTCCTTACGTCATGCCATTCCATTTTTACAGGAACAGGGTGATGAATGGGCCAAGATTCGGGAGTCCTTCTCTCCGCGGTCCCCATGGAACGGAATGGAAATTCTGTTTTAACTAATTTTCTCAGAACCACTTGGAAGTCTTATGAAGTGGCAACAAACGTATCTTCAGGCAAATCTGAATTTTCCTCCATCTGGCTGAATCCGGCGATCAAAGTGAACAATAAAGTCATATACTGGCCAGATTGGCATGCTGCAGGCATCAGTAGGATTGGGGACTTATTTGATGGAGTAAGATGGAAGTCGTTTCGTGAATTGAAACTCGAATATGATCTGTCTGGATGCACATATGGAGAATACAGAAAGTTGAAAAGAGCTATGAACATTCCATCCATGGTCAAATCTGAAGTATTGTCCATGATTAAGAAGATTGGCGAAGGTGAGCACTCAGCGTCTAGAATGTATAATTTTCTGAAAGACTTTTTGAGAGGAAATGATCGAATCCGGTGTGTCTGGTCTAGGTGTCTGGGGGAAGAGATGACACCCGATAGATGGAGTTTTACATGTGGAAATATCCAAAAGATGTCCTTGAATGTGGGTGAAAGAACTCGTCAAGTTATGATCTTGAATAGAGTGTTTTGGACACCAGTGAGGATGAAGGAACGGAATTTGGCAATATCGGACTGCTGTTGGGGTTGTGGTCACATTCAAGGCGCGATGGAACTTATGTTATGGGAGTGTCAGAAAGTGAGCCACTTCTGGAGTGGGATCACATCTACAATGAACAAAGTGCTGGATGATAATCTGGACTATGATTTTGAGACTGTGATATTGGGAGAAAACTCTCGTTTGGACTCTTTGAATAATCAACAGATCACATGGTTTCTGAGAGGGGCAATGGTCGCAAAGAAGTTAATTCTGCAAAACTGGAAATCTGTTGATTATCTGTCCGTCAACAGTTGGCTGGAGGAGATATTTCATATTTGTAAAATTGAAAATGTCATCTACTCTGTGCATAAGAAGAGGTCCACTTTTCAGAAGATCTGGGGTGCCTTTTTGGATGCAGATTAATAGGCCGATTCATGGAATTAATGTGCGCTAAAATTTTCGGCGCAAGCATGCGAAAGCGTGCGAATCGCAGTGCAAGTGCGAAAATCGCAGCGAAACCCGCGCACAGCGATTCATGGAAGTCCGTGCGTGTGTAAATCCCTCAATGTGCGCTAAAATTCTGCGTGGCGCACTCTGGCGCACACGTCTCCAAACAGTGTGCGCTAAGCGCACAGCGAAGGCGCACATAGCGCAGCTCACACAACAAAAGTAGGCGGAACAGGGGGCGTAACACGCGGAATGGGGTACAACGCGTGAAAATGTGGGCGTCACGGGGGAAGAACAGGAGGCAAATGCGCGGAACGCCCACACGCGCATCTACAAAACGTATTCATGGAATCAAACGGGGCTAATGCGTGCGCCAAAAAAGACACGCTAATCCAGAAACACGTACGCCAGCAGGGAGCAGGCGTACGTGGACCCACGCAGCATAAAAGTACGCGCAAACAACAAACAAGCTCAGACGCCAAGATGAATATACCGTTCCTAGCAGCAGTGGTCGTGGGATACCGCAGGAGGAGGAGGATAGTCAGGCCCAGAATTTTTACACCCAGAACCAGCCTTTTTGGGATGCCTGATGACCAGGTGTATGGGAGGTACAGGTTTCCACCTCACATAATTGGCGACCTGGTGAGTGAGTGGGAGGATGACCTCACATCACCCACCCTGTGCTCCCAAGCACTCAGCCCCCTGGAGAAGGTCCTCAATGTACTGCACTTCTTGGCCACTGGATCATTTCAGTGGACAAGTGCTATAGTGGGGGAGGTGTCACAGGCCACACAGTCACGCTACCTACACCAGGTGTTGGCCATCATGACTGCACGCCCATCAGTCTGCAGGCACATATACCTGCCCAGAACACCTGCAGAAAGGCAGGCTGCCGTCCAGGACTTTTACCGGGTGGCACACTTCCCCAAAGTGCTAGGTGCCATTGATTGCACCCATGTGGCTCTAAGTCCCCACAGGGCATCTGAGCACATCTATAGAAACCGCAAGCACTGGCATTCCATACACGTGCAGGTAGTATGTGATGCCAAGGGAATCATCACCTCAGTATATGCCAACTATCCAGGGTCCACCCACGACAGTTTCATTTACAGAATGTAAACCCTAAACCGGGACCTAGAAGCTGGGCGGCATGGCGATACATGGCTGCTTGGTGAGTATAAATGCCACTGCACATGCATGCATGTCAGATACTGAGTAATGTCAGAACCCCACTAATGATACCCATCACCACCTCCCCAGGGGACAGTGCCTACCCTCTGAGCACCCACATGATGACGCCAATTCGGAACCCCACCACGCCACCCGAGGTAAGATACAACACAGCCCATATTGCAACCCGGGGCATAGTGGAGCGCACATTCAGAGTGCTCAAGTCACGCTTTCGCTCCCTTGACCGCTCTGGTGGGCAGCTGTTATATGCTCCCCCACTAGTGTGCAGGATCATAGTGGCAGCATGTGTCCTGCACAACGTTGCAACACGCCGGGGCCTGCCGGTGGACATGGTGATGCCCCACATCCCCAACCACATGCACGCCCGGTGCGCATGGGAGGGGAAAGGGCACGTGATGAGGCAGCCCGTACGCAGCTGGTGGCTAATTACTTCACATAAAATCACACCCCTGTGGAGTGCACACAGCCCTGGTACATATCAGCTGACAATCAATGATGATGACATAAGGGACACTCAACTGTCACAACCATACCATCCTGAGATTGGTCGCCTGGAAGTGTTACATTGTGTGCATCCCTACCTACCCAAACATCACCAATGCTGTGTCATCAAAAGACATACATCTATGCTGCTAAATTCATTACCCTCTTGCTAAATACAACATGAGAACAGCGCCATGTCACCCAACCCCTCCCCAGCTCCACCACCAGACACACCATGGCATGTCATGCAATGTGAAAGCAAAAAAAGCAATGCACAAGACCGGACACAAGTGTCACAAAGTGCACTGTCCCTAATGGAAACTGCCCACACACAATATGCTCCCAGTAATTTATAACTAACAGCACACATTACCAAATACTAACCACCAACACAATGCTGCAACACACCATGGAAAAATGCAAAAACATGACAGTATTAAGTTCAAGTAGTGGTAGTCTTACAACCTGAATACACCAGCACATCGACCCATTACAACTGTAGAGTGTTGCTGCCACGCAAATGTCTCAGTATACTGCATACAACATGAACTGCATCTGCAAAGTAGACGGCCTTGTGAAGACACGAGGAAGGAACCTGCAGATTAGGAAGAAGACATGGATGCACAAGCACATATCAATACACCATGCAGTGTACAATACAACAACAATATCCACTAGGGATGTCTACACAGTATTGACTACAGACTGCCTACACAGCTCATGGGAGCCCAACGTCACTGTGTAATTCACTGTCACTTGGTCACACCCTTTGCAAGTCCATGGAAACGGGAAACAGGAGGGGTGTGTGTCTCACGAACCCAAGCATCTAACCCAAACTCAGGACAAGTTTGCATGTTCCCAGCCGGAATACAGTGGATGCCCACGGGAGTCACACAAGGCAACATACTGTAAAAAAAAATCAAAAATCTAAAATGGCCATGTGTGGGCCAGGGGGTGTGGGAGGGAGGCCACCCAGGAGGTTCGAGGACAGGGTGCACACCAACACCCACTTGCGTGGATGTTGTGGAAAAAAAATATACCTCCTTGGGCTCATGGCCTGCACGGCTATGCCATTGTGGGAGAACTGCTGTCGCTCTGCTCATCCTCTGCTGCTGCATCAGGAGGCGATGGCACTATGGGAGGCAGCCCATGCAAAGCCCTGGTAAGGTCCTCCATGGCAGCAAGCATGCGGGTCTGGAAGGTCTGATTCTGGAGGATTAAAGTGCGGAGATCCCCATGCAGCACATCACGGGTTGCCTGCATTTCTGCACGCATGGCCTCGCGTGATGCCCGGATCTCCTCACGTGTTGCATGCAGCTCAGCTGAGAGTGAACGTGTGAGCTGCTCCAGCTACTGTTCTGCCCTTAAATTACTGGAAGCCTCAAGTGCAACCAGAGTCTGCCTGAGGTTATGTAGTTCTAACCTCAGGGCTTCCCTGTGGTCCTGGGACTCTATTGATTTGGATTTGCGCAGAGTCTCCAGTGCCGCCCGTCTGTCCCTGTTGGACGCCAACATGTCTTCCCTTTGTGATTGTCAAATGGAGTTTGTTGTCTGCTGTTGTTGCTCCATCTGCCTTTCAGGGGGGATAATGGAAGTGGCCACCCTCTCCATTGCCTGAGCCATCATTTCTACTGATGCTGCCTGTTGGGATGCCATACCGTACATGGAGTTTTCCCCTACTGTATTGCCTGGTGGCGCACGGCCACCGCGTCGACGGGCACCACACCTGTTTGAGGCAAGGCGATCTGCACCTTGCTGTGCTGGAACTGCCTGAGGCTGCAGGACTGCATCCCCCCTCTGATCTGCTGGCCCAGGAACACGATCAGATGCTGTGCAGTGTGACCCTGCATCCGTAACCACCAAAGGCGGACCAACCAACACTGACATCCCCATAGAAGATTCTACCCCTGGTGCACGTGGGTTGGATAGAACAGAATCCCTGCCAGAAACAGTTATCTGCAACTGCACATAAATCTCATCATCCGATTCAGCACCTGAAAAGAGGTCTGGGGAGGTGCACCCAGAGACACCCCTGGACAGTATGGTCTACAGTAACATTGGGTTTTCACCCACCACCACACCACGCCCCCCACTGGTGCCCGGTCGTGCCTGAGGTTCCTCCTGGGTCTGCACCATCTCCTCAACCTCAACAGCACCAAGTGCGTCATCACCTGCAAAAACATGAAAGACAACAAATGGAAACAGGCATGAGCACCATAGCACACACATAGGCCGTGACAAGCCGGAGATACAGTACATGATTTACACATGTGCCACATGACTATAACCCTGCCATGCATGCACCGTCAAAGAGTTGGAAGTGGAGTCAAAAAGGCAGACACTGGGGAGAGTAAGATGGAAATGCAACACATTTGCAGCATGTTGGGTAGCACTGGCATCACACATCAGGCTGTGAGTGGCATGTCCAATACACATACATGACACATGCCACCACACAGATGTCATGTAGCATAGCCACGGTAAATTACCAAACTACAGCAATATGTCAGTGATTGAGTACTGTCACACATCCATGTCACATCGCCATGATGCAAAGATTGATGCTGAATAGTGTTGCAAAATATGCATGTGCCATGCACTGAAACAAATCCAGTGTCCAATAACACAGTCATTGTGGGCTGATCAATGGTTGTTCACTTTAACATTACAGGAAACATCTGTCATCTTCCACATGCAAACAGGCCCTAATAAAAAATGTCTGTAGCCCAATACTCCATCGGCCTGAATGGTGTAATCATTAACATAACCAGGTAAAAATAGTGGCCCAGTGTGGGCTGTAAACAATGACCGAAGCATATCACATATGTTGCAATAGGGCAGAATAATGCGTAGCAAAAATGGGAGAGTGGAAACAATCAGCCTGAATGAACACTTACAAAATCTGAACAATGTAGTTGCAAGATGACAGTTCAAGGTAAAGTGCACTAATGTGGGCCTAATTGGCAACTGTGGGCATAAGGGATACAGTCATACCCAAATCCAAGGCGCGTGAATGTATGGGAGGAAGCAAATGGTGACCCATAACACTCAGGAGTACACACCCTCACCTGGCACTCAATCAGAACCCGTCATCCAAACAACATACACATAGATTAAACACACACGCATGGGCACTCACCAGACAATGCGTCGTAATCACGTAGTTCTCCCACACCTTGGATCTGTTCTTCTGGGACGAAGGTCCCAGCAACAGACACATGTTCAGTGAGTTTGTTGTCCTCTTGTAGAGACCCACCGCCAGTCACCAGAGTAGCGGCATGATTTGAGTCCAGCTTGTTCTTTGCTCTGCGTTTCAGGTCATTCCACCGCTTGTAGCAATCATCAGCTGTGCGCCTCACAAATCCAGGGGCACTTATGCGGTCCGCGATGGTCTGCCAGTGTGCCCTACGTTGACCAGGTGTGGTCTTGCACCCTGCAGTCACCAACATTTCACGGCTATGTGCCGACACATAGCTCACAAGTGCATCAAGTTCGGGGTCATTAAAGCTAGGCTTTCTTGACATGCCGGACTGTCTGGCCGTGTCTGGGGTCTCAGCCTGTAGTGCCAGAGCACCCTTCTTCCTCTTCTTCAAAGGTGGAGCTGAGCCTGAGTGGCTTGCACCGCTCTGGTCAGTAGGGGCAGAAGCGCAGGTGGGCTGGGTACTGGGAGTGTGCGAAGGCACAATGACCATAGGTCTTGGGGCAGGCATTGGCTAAAGTGTGATGTTGGCAGGGGCAACGTCAGTTTGATGGACCAGGACCGACACTGTCCCGGCTGGGAGACTCAGAGCTGGGGTGGATAGAGCTGCAGCTGCCCCTGCAGCCTCACCACCCTGCCTACTTGGGGCAGCAGATGACATCACTGCCCCAGATCCACGTGGCCTGGTGACACCAACTTGCACCGACACACGTGGCTTAGACTTGTTGACCTGGAAGTCAGCCTGGGAGTCATCCTGTGCCGGCTCAGGTGCCACAATGGGCTGGTCCAACAAGGGCTGAGCTGGGATGGTGTCGGCCATGTTTCCCTCAACCAGGGGGGGGGCATGGGTGTCCCTGATTGGTCCTCCACACATGTGGCTCTAGGGGCACCCTGCAAATCCTGGCCACGTCCCCTACTGCGCCCACCACGCCCACCTTTTGGAGGTCGGCCACCTTTGCCTCCCTTACCGCTAGGTCGCCTCGCAACCATGGCACTGATGTTGTTGTGCATATGGGAGTTGCAGTAAACAATTGTCCTGGGCAATTGGGGGTGAAAGGGGTAGGGTACTAGATGGAATTTGTACCCTAGTGCTCTAGCAAGGCTGTCTGTGACCCCTGGGGGAAGATGACGGGTCACGCAATGCATAGGCACCCCAAAAACAAAAAGTAACATGCACGCAACCCCTCGTAGACCACGTGCGTAGAAAAATGAACCCGCACTATGCTGTGGCACCCAGAAACACAAAAACAAGCGTACGTGTGTTACACGCAGCCTACAATGACCTCTGAAGGGGTACACGACACGCGGGGCACGCACAGTTGGTAAATGTGTGCGCGACTCACCGTCTGCCTGGAAAAAGAATGTGAAAAAAACGCGCCTGTGCGCGTAGGCAACACCCCCGCCAAAAGAAGAACTGTACGCTGTCTGAGGAGACAGGACAAAAGAAGAAGTGAACGCTGTTTGAGGAAACAGGCCCAAAAAAAATAAAGAACGCTGTCAGAGGTAACAGGGAGTATGAACTTGAAACGCTGTGAAGTAATCGCGTGTGAACCGACAAGAAGTACAGAATTCACCCACTCGCTCTCCACGAAAAGCATGTGCAAGGGATTGGGGTCCTACATGTACCTTTTAAAGCGGCCCACACGTACAGCGTCATTTACGCGTGTACGCGCTAAGGCCCCTTCCTCCAATTACACGAGCTGACACTCGGACGTGCAGTTTTTGGACGTGTACGATGAACATGCACCCGTGTTGATGGAAACGCCCGCGTGCGTCACGTCACTTATGCGCGTAGGCCCTTTCCTCAGATTACACACATCCACACGCAGACGTGCAGTTTTTTCACGCGCGCTTATCCACTATGCCCACGTCACGAGGGAAACGCCCACGCGAGTCACGTCACAGAAGCGCTTACGCGCTAAGGGCCTTTGGTCCAATGAAACCGAGTACGTGTGCGGACGCGCTTCCGCGCAAACGGCCTATCCTCGAATTACACGCTGACGTGTAAGATTTTCACGTGCCAAATCACTCCGTATCAAGCTGGCAACGCAACAACACACGGAAGACCACGCTCCTGCCCAGAAGGCCAAATTACTGCCCCCCAGAGCCCTGAGCACGCTCCCACCTGCCATCTGCTGCTGCCTGCCTGCCTGCTGCCCACGTGCCCTGCTATTTGGTGCCTGCACGTCAGCCAGGGTCCACCCCTTCTGGAACAGAAGACTCCCGACTGGGATACCATCGCTCCACGGCCCAGCCCCAGGACCCAGTTGCCCACCCACGCCTGCCTCGGGGGTTGCCATGTCGGGGCAAACACCATCTGAGACCACTGGCGACCCCCAGCCAGAGGGGCAGAGGGCCACCAGCTTCAGTGTGAAGGAAGTTGGTGTCCTGGTGGAGCATGTCCTGGGGCATTTTGATGCCCTCTTCGGAACATCAAGCGCCAGCAAGGAAGGACCGGAGAAGATCTGGGACGACGTAGTGGTTGCCATCAATGCAGAGGGGGTGGCAAACCGCGACATCAAGCACGTCAAGAAGCGCTGGGAGGACTTGAGGTCCAGGACCCTCTACAAGGCCCGACGCCTCGCGGAGGGGGGCCGGGTCAGCATGAGTGACATCCAGATGTGAGTCCTGGAACGCATAGGCCCAGCGCTCCACGCCCAGATCCTGCAGAGGAAGACCCCTCTGGAGTTGAGCGGTAAGTGGCCAAGCATTGGTGTGTGAGACAGGGCATGTTGCAGTGTGCTGGTAGTCTGATACTTGACTGTATGTGTGGCATAGAGCATGTATGGATGTGTGTGTGCAGGGACATCATGGTCATGCATGTGAGACCAGTAATGTGTGAATCACATGGTTGGTGCATGAGTTACAATGCAACATGGGTAGCTGTATGGCAAATGCACATATGAAAGCATGCCAGTGTCTGTTCTTGCACATGGTGGGGGTGTGAGGGATGGGTGCTGCTGTCATGTACATGTATGGTGCACATGTGTGTGTGTCTGAGAAGTGTGTGTGTGACTTAGGTACGCCATGTATTCATGACACATGTCTGTGATGATGTGTACATTCACTCATGCAGTGCAGTCACCGTTGTATGCACTGTGTCTATCCACTGTGTCTGTGGTGTGCAAGACATGATGCATGATCCTCCAGTGATGTGTGTGCATGGGATCAGTGTGAGCCATGATGCATGTGAGTTTGAACGCAAGATTTTGGTTAATAGAGGCCCTTGTACATGGATGCTGGTGTTGATTGCAGGCGCCGTGCCTGTTCATGCATGTGTGTTGCGTGCATTCACCCATATGTTGTGGAGGGACAGGATGAAAGTGACATTAGACACTGCAACTCATGTGTTATTGCTTCCTGTCTAGGGGAATGTTGTACTGTACCCTGATGCTTGTGTTCTATGTCTCCCTCTACGCAGCGTCAAGTGAAGAAGAGGGCGGAGACGGCGCTGTGGATCCAAGCGGCGGGGATGCCTCCACCGGGCGGCGACGCAAGGCCCAGCCACCCTCCAAAGACTTGCCATCACCCGGGAGCAAGGGGGCTGGTGCCGCGTCTGCCACTACGGCTGTGGTGGAAGGGCGGGGTGAGCCCCCACAGGGGCTTGCAATGGCGGAAGACGGTACAGAGACATCCAGGTTGGTGGTCTCCACAGAGGAAGAGGAGCCCGCTACTGAGCTGCACATGGGGCCTGGTGGGGGTAGTACCACTGGTGCAAGTGGTGCAGTCCAGGGCCAGGGTCAGGAGGCAGCACAGGTCACCGCGGAGGGGCCTGTGCATGTCCCTGTCCTTGACCCTGTGACTGCACCACCATGCACCAGCAGGGATGCCCCGACCCAGGCCCGTCCGCAGGTAGGGGAGAGTGCCATGTCATCTGCCTCTCAACTACCTGCGGACGAAGGGTCCCATCACCGTATGGGCTCCGTCCTGATTGGTGTCGCGTTGCGCACGCGTGACATTTGTGATGACGTGCGTTCGTCCCTGGCGGAGAACGCACGCCATCACGAACAGCAGCTTCGCGACGTGGCACTGTTGGGAGGTGCCCTGGTCGGTGGGTTCCTACATGTGTCGCGCACTCTGTTGGACCTCTCCTCCTCTGTGGAGACTATGCACCAATCGTTCTCCCTGCCGTCTTCCGGCCCAGATTCCACCAGGGCCCACTGTGGACCTGGCCCGACCAACACAGCCAGCTTGGTGGAGCTCACATCCCTGTCACAGTCGGGAGTCAGCGGTCCAGCAGGGGTGGACACCACAACTGGATACCAGCTGATGGAGGATGTGCAGGCACCATCAAACAGGGCACATGGACAGCAGCAGCAGCAACAGCAGGAGCAGGCTATATGTGGGAGCAATGATGGCTCGGGCCATCAACATCGGAGGGGAAGGCATCGGCCAGAGGGCAGGAGGACCCAGGAATGGGAGTGTCTTCCATGTGGCAGTGGTTGGGCCAGCGGATAGATGCGTAGCGGTGGCGGGCGGAAGAGGCTTGGCTCACCATGGTCAGGGCGGAGTTCTCCATGCGTCAGGTGTTGAGGCGGGCAGAGTGCCTCGAGGCAACTCGGAGGGAGTTCGAACAGGCCATGAGTGCCTCCCTGCGAGACCTCAGGGCCAGGGCAGAGGCCCCCCTCCGATACATCGACATGGAGTTCAATGATGCCCTGGCCCGGGACAGCAGAGAGTGAGCCGCAGGACTTGCCCGCCGCCATTGTATATAGTTAGATAGTGTTAGGTTTCCTTTCTGTTTTTGTTTATTTTGGGGCGATTGGACAATGCACCACGTTTTTGTATATAGTTCTTTATTAGGTAGTCTTTTTTGTAGGTTTCATTTCATTTGTTGGGCTCATGGACCCTGGATTGGTGATTTGTATATAGTTGAACAGTGGATTTATTATTTTTTTTCTTTCATTTCACCATGGAGCAATGGATTTGACAAATTTTTTTCCCTTGGATTTGCTTTGTTGGACTGTGACTTTGGACACATTTTCATTTGGATTTCTTTGGATTCTGATTTCATATTTTTGATTATTTTCTGGACATGCTGCGTTTTATTTCTTCTTCACATTATTGTGTGTTTTCTTTTCATTACATTCATTTTGGGTTCAATACATTTTTGTTTCATACTTCAATGTGTGCTATTCTCTCATTGATTTCATGCATGTCATGATGTGGGTTTTCACATTCACTTGATTGATTGATTTATTTATTTATTTATATAGCGCTTTATACCAAGGCGCTGTACAGTGGAACAACATAATACAAAATAACAACATTTAAACAATGAGACACTTGCACCCATTGTGTGTGTGTGACGGACATGTGTTCATTTACATACTTGCCATTCGGGTTGTATCATGTAATGGGCATTTGTATGTGGGTGGATGCAATACTTGGTTGGGTCTTTGGGCTGTGGTGGTGTGGGGTGTGATGTGGCTGGCCATTAGGCCGATGATTGAGGATCGTCATGACGTGGGGGCAGGGGGACATGTGTGGGGGCCTGCTGGCAGGTGCCCCTGACTGCTGGGGGGTGGGGGTGCTGGGGGACATGTGTGGGACATGAGTGGGGGCCTGCCGGCAGATGCCCCTGACTGCTGGGGGGTAGGGGTGCTGGGGGACATGAGTGGGGGCCTGCTGGCAGGTGCCCCTGACTGCTGGGGGGTGGGGGCGCTGGGGGACATGAGTGGGGGCCTGCTGGCAGGTGCCCCTGACTGCTGGGGGGTGGTGGTGATGGGGGACATGAGTGGGACATGAGTGGGGGCCTGCTGGCAAGTGCCCCTGACTGCTGGGGGGTGGGGGTGCTGGGGGACATGAGTGGGGGCCTGCTGGCAGGTGCCCCTGACTGCTGGGGGGTGGGGGTGCTGGGAGACATGAGTGGGGGCCAGCTGGCAGGTGCCCCTGACTGCTGGGGGTGATGGGGGACATGAGTGGGACATGAGTGGGGGCCTGCTGGCACGTGCCCCTGACTGCTGGGGGGTGGGGGTGCTGGGGGACATGAGTGGGGGCCTGCTGGCAGGTGCCCCTGACTGCTGGGGGGTGGGGGTGCTGGGGGACATGAGTGGGGGCTGGCTGGCAGGTGCCCCTTACTGCTGGGGGGTGGGGGTGCTGGGGGACATGAGTGGAACATGAGTGGGGGCCTGCTGGCAGGTGCCCCTGACTGCTGGGGGTGGGGGTGCTGGGGGACATGTGTGGGACATGATTGGGTGCCTGCTGGCAGGTGCCCCTGACTGCTGGGGGTGGGGGTGCTGGGGGACATGAGTGGGGGCCTGCTGGCAGGTGCCCCTGACTGCTGGGGGTGGGGGTGCTGGGGGACATGAGTGGGGGCCTGCTGGCAGGTGCCCCTGACTGCTGGGAGGTGGGGGTGCTGGGGGACATGAGTGGGACATGAGTGGGCGCCTGCTGGCAGATGCCCCTGACTACTGGGGGGTGGGGGTGCTAGGGGACATGAGTTGGTGATCAGTAGTGCAAGGTGACATGTAGCTTGGCTGGGGGGCATGCCATGGTGGATGGGCTGCCTGCAGGACATGACCAGGGGTGCAGGGTAGTCCCCTGTGGTGTGGGCTGCCTGCACGGGCCGTTGAGGTTGTAGAGGGAACACCTGGGAGGACCCACACTGCCAATTCATGTGTAGGACTCCCCGCGCACCCCCGAAAATCACGTACCACGCTCTGACAGCAAAATCACGTGTGAAACTTCCTGTGCACCCCCGAAATACACGTTCCCCTCTCCAATTGCGTGTGAAACTTCCTGCGCACCCCAGGAATACACGTACCCCACTCACACAGGGCATTTCACGTGTGAAACTTCCCACGCACCCCAGGAATAAACGTACCCCACTCGCACAGGGCCTATTGCGTGTGAAACTTCCCGCGCACCACAGGAATACACGTACCCCACTCGCACAAGGCCTATCGCGTATGAAACTTCCCGCGCACCCCAGGAATACACGTACCCCACTCGCACAGGGCCTATCGCATGTGAAACTTCCCGTGCACCCCAGGAATACACGTACCCCACTCGCACAGGGCCTATCGCGTGTTAAACTTTCCGCACACCCACGAAATACACGTTCTCCTCTCCAATCGCATGTGAAACTTTCTGCGCATCCCAGGAATACACGTACCCCACTCGCACAGAGCCTATCGCGTGTGAAACTTCCCGCGCACCCCCAAAATAAACATTCCCTTCTCCAATCGCATGTGAATCTTCCCGCGCACCCCAGGAATACACGTACCCCACTCGAACAGGGCCTATCGCGTGTGAAACTTCCCGCGCACCCCCGAAATACATGTACCCTGCTCCAATCGCGTGTGAAACTTCCCGCGCACCCCAGGAATACACATACCCCACTCACACAGGGCATTTCGCGTGTGAAACTTCCTGTGCACCCCCGAAATACACGTTCTCCTCTCCAATCGCATGTGAAACTTCCCACGCACCCCAGCAATACACGTACCCCACTCGCACAGGGCCTATCGAGTGTGAAACTTCCTGTGCACCCCAGGAATACACGTACCCCACTCGCACAGGGCCTATCGCGTGTGAAACTTCCTGCGCACCCCAGGAATACACATACCCCACTCGCACAGGGCCTATCGCGTGTGAAACTTCCCGCGCACCCCAGAAATACATGTACCCCACTCGCACAGGGCATTTCGCGTGTGATACTTCCCGCGCACTCCAGGAATACACGTACCCCACTCGCACAGGGCCTATCGCGTGTGAAACTTCCTGCGCACCCCCGAAATACACGTTCCCCTCTCCAATCGCGTGTGAAACTTCCCGTGCACCCCAGGAATACACGTACCCCACTCGCACAGGGCATTTCGCGTGTGAAACTTCCCGCGAACCCCTGTTATACACGTACCCGCTCCAATCGTGTGTGACACTCCCCGTGCAGCGGGGTACGTGTATTCTGAGGGGTGCGCGGGGAGTTTTACAGGCATTTTCGAGGTTGGGGGCCTGTGCGCCATGTACGGGATTTGTGTGCTGTGCATGGCGCACGGGGAGAGGTTGGGGGAGTAACTGGCGCTGCTGCAGGGTGGCTGCGCCACTCTGCGCCACGGCTGGTTTTGGAAACTAAAATCCATGAATACACTGTGCGCGGAAATGGATTTTAGCACACGCGGCTGGTGCAGAAATTAGCACGCGCACACTGTGCGCCAGCCGCGTGCACCACTTGTGCGCTGAATTCTATGAATTACCCTCTTAGTCTAAGTGATAATCTGGGCTGTACTGTTACATGTAGATAAGTATTCTTTTTTTTTCATTACTTATTTGATTTATAATGTATTGCATTGTGCTTCAACTGTTTTGTAATATTGTGAGCTCAATGATTTGTTGATGACATGTGTCACCTGTTCCTTCTTGTGTATCTGAAATGACATTATGTACTTTTTTTTCTCTCTTTCTTCCTTTCCAAAATTACCGATTGTTGATTCATGTAATTAGTGTGATGCATGTTTACTGAGATATCTATTTGTAAATCCTGAATTCTTAATAAAATAGTTCTAAAAAAAAAAAAATTAAAAAAATAAAGCTAAACTGGCAGCCCACCTCAATAAATGGTTCACAACTGAGCTAAAAACCCTTCGCAATGCCAAAAGAGCTGCCGACGCTTTGTGGAGAAAATCGCCTACCACTCCTAACAAAGTAGTGTTCCCTTCCACTGCTTCCTCCTATAAATCGCCCATCTTTAACACCAAAAAAGACACTTACAATAACAGAATCCTAAATGAAAAATCTGGCACTAAGGAATTCTTCAGCATTCTGAGGGAACTGGAGACCCCAGTTCCACCAACAGAAGCCTGTGTCAAGGATGCAGATTGGTGTGGCAAAATTCAGAAGGCTCTCGCTGACAAAATAACAATGCTACAATAGAGACTAAAAAGACCAGCCTGGCCAATGGCTCCAATACTAACAGCCCGTTAGACTCGCACCCCCCTTCCTGCCCTCCTTTCTCCTTCTCTTCAGTCACACCGAAGGAAGTGGAAAACATTATCCTCGGCCTAAAACCATCAAGGTGCCAGGGAGATATCTGTCCTGCCCCAGTCATCAAGCAAGGCGCCAAAGACCTGGCCACATTCATTGCCGCCGTGATCAACTCCTCCTTCAAAGCTAACTCAGTCCCCAACAACCTTAAGGAGGCTTGGGTTTTGCCACTCCTCAAAAAAACAAACCTAGACCCCGGCATTCCAACTAATTATAGGCCCATCACAACTGTCCCTTTCCTATTAAAGATTCTACACAGAGTGCCTATCTCCAAATCCAAAAACATTTGGAGGATAACAACCTAATAGGTCTCCGCCAATCTGGCTTCAGACCAAGACACAGCACAGAAACGTCCCTCCTGGACTTAAAAATCCAAATGAATGAAGCCAAAGATAAAGGCAACCTGGCCATCCTTCTGCTATTGGACCTGTTTGCAGCATTTGATCTTCTCGATCACCAAATCCTCATAGAACACCTAACCACTGCCGCTGCCTTTTCCACAAACGCCTCTAATTGGATCCAATCATTTTAATCAAATCGAACAACTAGGGTCTTCTCACCCTCAGCCTCAGCTGTTCCAGTCCCCAACTACTGCAGTGTACCACAGGGCTTGTGCGTCTCTCTGATGTTCTACAACATTTTCACAAAGCTCCTCTTTGATGATCGTCTTGATAAAATGGGTGTCACCTACACGAATTACGCCGATGACACCCAGGTTCTCATTACTTTGTCCGGTTGCTATGAAAATGACTCCAAACTGATAATTAAATCTACTTTGAGATTCAGGCATGGATGGCTGTCCATAGCCTGTGCCTCAACGATGATAAGAAGGAGCTACTGATCATTGGATCCCAAGCACGTCTAAATAAACTTGGCTCATGGTATATGGCCCTCAACATTGATGGGAACACCATCAAAGTTGCAAAGGAGATCAAAACATTAGTCATCTATCTGGACTTGACTCTTTCACTTATGAAACAAGTTAGTGCCTCAAAAACAGCTTATACCAATAAACTGATTAATGCTTGCAAACCATACTTGTCCTCCAACAGCTGCATCACGTTAGCCAGGGCACTAGTCCTATCAAAGCTGGACTACTGTGATACTCTCTTCTTAGGCACCACAGAACGGAATCTCAATAGACTGCAGGTTCTACAGAATAATGCCTCGAGATCAGCGTTATACATCCCTAGATCCAACCATATTTCAAGCATCCGACAGGACTCCCACTGGCTCCCGGTACGTGACATAATCTCGCTTCATTCTCTAGTTATCACTCACAAATGCTTGTCAAACTCTGCCCCTAAATATTTGGCCAACAAATTCTCTAGAAACAAACCCACCAGAGCCACTAGATCATTCTACTCGCACTGCCTTAATATCCCGAGGTACAATCTAAAAACGGCAAGAGGAGCTAGTTTCCCAGTCCTGGCTGCCAAATGCTGGAACTCTCTCCCTCTTACCATCAGAGCTGATTCCTCCTTCTGGTCTTTCAGAGCTAAAGTGAAAAATTGGCTCTCATACAAGAAATTAGAATAGGCCTAGGCTAAGCACGGCCTGTCGCCAATGCACCCTAACACCGCTCTCAATGTATTATTGTTATTCTAGCACTGTCGACCAAACTGTAACCGCCGGCGACAACTCTATGCTCTTATATGTACCATCATGCAAGTCAACTAACCTGTAACCTATTGTCGATCAGTATGTCTTTTTTATGTACTATAGCTGTATGCATCTGTAACTCTGTCATAAGCTCTAGCGCCCAGTTACCTCAGGGTTAGGTGTGCTTTATAAATAATAAACTAAACTAAACCACTTGTTCATTAATGCTCTGGCAACAATGTGTGCCTGACTAAGACAAACCGACTATCTGCCCAAGATGCCTGCCTGAACTATGATCAGTGCATTCCTATACAGGCACTGTTGAATGACAGCTAGACATCTAGTAGAGAAACTAGAGACATCATCTCATACGCCTGTACAGGCCTTATGTAGGGGATATTTTACGGCCAAAATAAAAGTACTTCATATCAATGAAATTTTGAACTACATAAAAGTGCCATTTGTCCAATTGGAGCACTCAAGTAAAGTACTATTCCCCTACTTCAGCCAGAGCTGTTTTTAATTCATTTGTTTCCCTACTAAATCACTTTTGAGGAAACTTTAGTGCATGAATCCTAGTCACTAATATTAGATTTAAAATATTTGTCTATGTCTCTTTAAAGTGCCGCAATCAAGTCTCTTAGTAGTAAGTATTTTCTCTCATAAATATCCTTTCTACTTGTTCTGTTTTTATTCCCCTTGCCAAACGTTATTCAGTCTCCCTATATCTCTAATCATTCAGTGTATTCAGTATAAGCTTATATTTGCACACGTTTTAACAAGAAATGTATAGACAGCACATCAGTTAACAGCGCTACTATCACACCATGTTCAGAGTAACTAAGGGGGTAATTCATAGAATTTAGCGCACAAGTGGCGCACGCGGCTGGCGCACAGTGTGCGCGTGTGAATCCCTGCGCCGGCCGCGTGCGCTAAAATCCATTTCTGCGCACAGCGTATTCATGGATTCCAGCTACCAAAACCAGCCGTGGCGCACAGTGGCGCAGCGACCCTGCAGCAGCGCGAATTACGCCCCCAAGAACGCCCCTCACGCAGGGAAAAGCCATCAAAATCCCCAATCCAGCGCAAAGGGCTGCGCTAACCCTGTACCAGCACGGCAAGCGGGGAACGTGTATCACTGGGGATCGCGGGAAGTTTCACACGCGACTGGCCCTGTGCGAGCGGGGTATGTGTATTACTGGGGTGCGCAGGAAGTTTCACACGCGATTTCAGCAGGGTACGTGTATTACTGGGGTGCGCAGGAAGTTTCACACGCGATTTCAGCAGGGTACGTGTATTACTGAGGTGCGCAGGAAGTTTCACACGCGATTTCAGCAGGGTCGTGTATTACTGGGGTGCGCGGGAAGTTTCACATGCAATTGTCCCTGTGCGAGCGGGGTACGTGTATTACTGGGGTGCGCAGGAAGTTTCACACGCGATTTCAGCAGGGTACGTGTATTACTGGGGTGCGCGGGAAGTTTCACACGCGATTGGCCCTGTGCGAGCGGGGTACGTGTATTACTGGGGTGCGCGGGAAGTTTCACACGCGATTTCAGCAGGGTACGTGTATTACTGGGGTGCGTGGGAAGTTACACACGCAATTTCAGCAGGGTACGTGTATTACTGGGGTGCGCGGGAAGTTTCACACGCGATTGGCCCTGTGCGAGCGGGGTACGTGTATTACAGGGGTGCGCGGGAAGTTTCACACGTGATTTCAGCAGGGTACGTGTATTACTGGGGTGCGCGGGAAGTTTCACATGCTATTGGCCCTGTGCGAGCGGGGTACGTGTATTACTGAAGTGCGCGGGAAGTTTCACACGCGATTTCAGCAGGGTACGTGTATTACTAGGGTGCGCGGTAAGTTACAAACGCGATTTCAGCAGGGTACGTGTATTACTGGGGTGCGCGGGAAGTTACACACGCGATTGGCCCTGTGCGAGCGGGGTACGTGTATTACTGGGGGGCGCGGGAAGTTTCACATGCGATTTCAGCAGGGTACGTGCATTACTGGGGTGCACGGGAAGTTTCACACGCGATTGGCCCTGTGCGAGCGGGGTACGTGTATTACTGGGGTGCGCGGGAAGTTTCACATGCGATTTCAGCAGGGTACGTGTATTACTGAGGTGCGGGGGAAGTCTCTCACGCGCTGTGCGAGCGGGGTACGTGTATTACTGGGGTGCGTGGGAAGTTTCACACGTGATTTCAGCAGGGTACGTGTATTACTGGGGTGCGCGGGAAGTTTCACACGCGATTGGCCCTGTGCGAGCGGGGTACATGTATTACTGGGGTGCGTGGGAAGTTTCACACGCGATTTCAGCAGGGTATGTGTATTACTGGGGTGCGTGGGAAGTTTCACACGCGATTGGCCCTGTGCGAGCGGGGTACTTGTATTACTGAGGTGTGCGGGAAGTTTCACACGCGATTTCAGCAGGGTATGTGTATTACTGGGGTGCGCGGGAGTCCTACATGTGATTTGGCAGTGTGGGTCCTCCCAGGTGTTCCCTGTACACCCTCCACGGCCCCTGCAGGCAGCCCACACCACAGGGGACTACCCTGCACCCCTGGTCATGTCCCGCAGGCAGCCCACCCAACATGGGCATGCCCCCCAGCAAAGGCACATGTCTCCTTGCACTACTGATCACCAACTCATGTCCCCTTGTTCCCCCACCCCCCAGCATTGCTGGGCACCTGCCAGCAGGCCCCCACTCATGTCCCACTCATGTCCTCCTGCACCCCCACCCCCCAGCAGTCAGGGGCACCTGCCAGCAGGCCCCCACTCATGTCCCACTCATGTCCCCCTGCACCCCCACCCCCCAGCAGTCAGGGGCACCTGCCAGCAGGCCCCCACTCATGTCCCACTCATGTCCCCCTGCACCCCCACCCCCCAGCATTGAGGGGCACCTGCCAGCAGGCCCCCACTCATGTCCCACTCATGTCCCCCTGCATCCCCACCCCCCAGCAGTGCGGGGCACCTGCCAGCAGGCCCCCACTCATGTCCCACTCATGTCCCCCTGCACCCCCACCCCCCCAGCAGTGCGGGGCACCTGCCAGCATGCCCCCACTCATGTCCCACTCATGTCCCCCTGCACCCCCACCTCCCAGCATTGCGGGGCACCTGCCAGCAGGCCTCCACTCATGTCCCACTCATGTCCCCCTGCACCCCCACCCCCCAGCATTGCGGGTCACCTGCCAGCAGGCCTCCACTCATGTCCCACTCATGTCCCCCTGCAACCCCACCCCCAAGCAGTGCGGGGAACCTGCCAGCAGGCCCCCACTCATGTCCCACTCATGTCCCCCTGGACCCCCACGCCCCAGCATTGCGGGGCACCTGCCAGCAGGCCCCCACTCATGTCCCACTCATGTCCCCCTGCACCCCCACCCCCCAGCATTGCGGGGCACCTGCCAGCAGGCCCCCACTCATGTCCCACTCATGTCCCCCTGCACCCCCACCCCCCAGCAGTGCGGGGCATCTGCCCGCAGGCCCTGACACATGTCCCCCAGCCAACACGTCATCACAATCTAGATCCCTGGCCCTTATGGGCAGCCTCCACATGCCAAACACCCACCCAAGTATTGCATCCACCCACTTAGAAATGCCAATTACATGATACAACCCCAATGGCAAGTATGTAAATGAACACATGTCCCTCACATACACACAATGGGTGTAAGTGAATGTCAAAACCCATATCATGATATGCATGAAACCAATGAGATGATACTACACATTGAAGTTTGATGAAAAAAATGTATTAAAAGCAACATAAATGGAATTAAAAATAAACAAACGACAATGGGAATTAAAAACCAAAAGCAGCATGTCCGTAAAATAATGAAAATCCACAAATCATAATCCAAAGTTAAGGTGTCCAAAGTCACAGTTCAAAAAAGTAAATCCAAGGGAAAAACAAAACCGAAAACCATTGCTCCATGGGTAAATCCAAAAAAAAAACTAGAATCCAACAGTCAACTATATACAGATAAACAATCCAGGGTCCATGATCCCAACTGAAGAAATGAAAGCTATCTAAAAATACTACCTAATAAAAAAACTATATACAAAAATGTGGTCCATTGTCCAAAAGGTCCAGAATAAATAAAAAAGCAAAGGAAACCTAACACTAACTACATAACTATTTACAAGGGCAGCGGGCTATTCCGACGGCTCACCGGTTGGCTTGGAGGCGGGCATGTTCCCTGGCCCCGAGGTCTCGCAGGGATAATGCAGTGTCCAGCTCCAACTCCCTGCGAATACCCTCGAGGCACTCAGCCCGCCACAGCGCCCTCCACATGGAGTTCTCCGCCCTGACCATTGTGAGCCGATCCTCCTTTGCCCGCTGCCGCTCCGCACCTATCTGCTGGCCCAACCGCTCCCACACGGAAGACACTCCCATTCCAGGGTTCTCCTGCCCTCTGGCCGATGCCTGCCCCCCTGATGTTGATGGCCCCGAACCATGATGTCTCCCACGTCGAGCCTGCCGCTGCCTCCGACGCAACTGCCTGTGCCAGCACGACGGCATCCAGGCTGATGGAATCCACCGACGCTGTCGTGCACGTGCCCTGCCCGATGATGCCGTCACATCCTCCATCTGCTGGGGTCCAGTTGCTGGTGTGTCCACCCCTGCTGGACCTCCGACTCCCGACTGTGGCAGGGATGGGATCCCTACCGAGTTGGCTGCGTTGGTCGGGGCAGGTCCACAGGGGTCCCTGGTGGCATCTGGGCCGGAAGACGGCATGGAGAACAACTGGCGCATAGCCTCCACAGAGGAGGAGAGGGTCGCCAGAGTGGCCGACACATGTACGAAACCCCCGACCACGGCCGCTCCCAACTGGGCCACGTTGGCACGGTGCTCTTCGTGATGACGTGCGTGCTCCCCCCTGGAAGCACGCACGTCATCACGAATGACACCCGTGCACAACGCGACACCAATCAGGACCTTCTCCATACGGCCAGGAGTCCCCTCATCTGCAGGTGGAGGGGAGTCAGATGACAAGGACATCCCCCCTACCTGCGGACGAGCCTGGGATGGGGCATCCCTGCTGGTGCATGGTGGTGCAGTCACAGTGTCAGGGACAGTGACATGCACAGGCCCCTCCACGGCGACCTGTGCTGCCTCCTGCCCCTGCCCCTGGACTTCACCACTTGCACCAGCAGTGATGCCCCCACCAGGCCCCATGTGCGGCTCAGTAGCGGCCTCCTCCTCCTCTGTGGAAACCACCAACCTGGATGGCTCCACCCCGTCTTCCGCCATTGTAAGCCCCTGTGGGGGGCTCACCCACCCCTTCCGCTGCAGCCGTGGGGGCATACCTGCCGCTTTGCTCCACAGCGCTGTCTCCGCCCTCTTCTTCACTTTGCGCTGTGTAGAGGGAGACATAGAACACAAGCATCAGGGTACTGTACAATGGTCCCCTAGACAGGAAGCAATAGCAGATGAGTGGCACTGTCAAAGATCACTTCCATCATGTCCCTCCACAAAACATGGGTCAGTGCAGGCTAAACACATGCAGTAACAGGCATGGCGCATGCTATGGACATTAGCAAACATGTCCAAGGGACTCTTGAAACATACAATGTTGTTTTGGAACTCACATGCATCATGGGTCATGCCTATCACATGCACACACTTCACCGTACTTTCATCCATCTGGACTCGTACACCCCAAACACAGTGGGCCTCATTACGACCCTGGCGGAAATTGACTGACCGGACCGCAACAGCGTAAATAGCGTTTCCGCCATTGCACGAAGGAGCAAAGTGCGGCCAATCACGACCCATCGGGCACGAGCATTACGCCATGGCGGAATCCTAAAGGCTGCGATGGCGGAAATGACCCCAAAACGGCCCTTACCGCCGCCGTACGCTGCACCAGGTGCAATACCGCCACCCATCTTAGCGGTCACCGTAATGAGCGGTCACCGTAACGAGCGTGCACCGCAAATTACGGCCACCGTAAATATACGGAAACGGAAGTAAAAGCATGTGGCCGGAACGGGAAACAGCACGCCGCACAACTATAAAATCCGAATCCCAACACAACCATAAAAATCCGACCCTGACACACATCCCAACCCGTTAGCAACCCCAGTCAAAAAAATAAATATGGGAAAGGTAGCCAAGAAAGCGTGTGACCGCAAGCGGCAGGTACACTTCTCCCGAGAGGAACTGACCGTGCTCACCGAGACCCTCCAGGAAAATGCCGCCGTCGTCTTCTCCAGTCAAATGACCAGGACGGCCCTTGCCAACAAGAAGGCCATATGGGCCCTGGTGGCACAGCGCGTAAGTGCGGTGGGGACAACACCCCGCACGCCACAGCAATGTCGCAAGCGGTGGGACGACCTGCGGATCCGCGTACGCAGCATACTTTCTGCGAACAGGAACATCGCCACCGCTACCGGGGGGGGTTCAGAGTCGCCCATCAAGTTGACCCCCTGGGAGGAAATCTGCGCCTCCACCATAGGAATGGAGAGCATAGAGGGAGTCGGAGGGATGGAGAAAGGAGTGCCGACATCCGGAGAATCAGGTAGGTTGGCCAAGAGAAACAATGCGAAATCCACAAACCACGAACATGTGCAGTACCATGTGACCCCATAGTGCAATACATACTTTGCCCTGACAGCGCCCTCTAAAAGTCAGAATGAACAAACAAATCAATCAAGAAGCCATAAACAACCCCTACATGTGCAGCATGCACCCCCTAACTGCAGGCAGCCAAATGAATGCATCCTCAATCCACACGAAAATGAGACCACCTCCAAGGCCCAGTCCCAAATCAGCCTCATGTACCACCCCAATGCATTTGATACGTTGCCATTCCAATCCGACAGACCCATAACTAACGCTCGCCCCTCTTTACTCCACCACAGGGTCCGATACCAACGACGAGCTGCAGGACACCCCTACGCCTGCAAAGAGGGCCAGGACCAACGTCCCAAGAGCCTCCACCTCAGGTGCAAGGATCAAGACACGGCAGCAGCAGGAATCAAGTGGCAGCACACTGGAGGGGACTGCAACAGGCACCCCAGCAGCCAGCAAGTCCACAACCCCAGCACCACAGGTCCCCCCCAAGAACGTATCTGATGGCACTGCCTCTGGTGGTAGCAGCACCATAGGTGACACAGCTGTCATGCCAGCATGCTCCGACACGGAAAACAGTGCTGGCGACGTAGGTACCATCCATGACCTTTCCCAATCCCCCTGCATGTTCCATCCCCTACACCATGACGAAACCACGCAGGGGCACCCTGAAGACGACGACTGGCCAACCCCCACAAGTCCTGTGCCAAGGCAACATGTGTTGAGCAGCCCCCCTGTCACACCACCGCAAATGTCCATGGCCCAGCAGAGGCAACAGTCCCTCGACCTGCTGATCGAGCAACAGCAGGAAGCGTCCACGCTACTCAAGGACCATGCAAATGAATGCGGGGGTTCCAGGGCAGCCATGGAAACATCCACCGAGACACTCAGGGCACAAATAGAGAAAAGTAGTGAGAGCCTCAGGGGAGAAATGGAGAGAAGCACCGAGAGCCTGAGAGCACAAATGGAGAAAAGCACCGAGAGCCTGAGGGGGGAACTGCATGCGACGTCCAAAGACGTTTGTGCCGAACTTGCTGCTGTGCGCCGTGTGCTCTCGGAGCTCTCACAAACCCTCAGAGACATGCATGGACGCGAGCAGGCAGAGACATCATCCGTGGCAAGTTCCGTCCAGGGCAGCCCCCAACGCAGATCTGGCAGGAACCTGCGCTCCACGGGCAGGGGTGCCCCTGATACCCGTAGAGGGGGCTTGCAATAGCGTCTACCCACGGACAGCATGCATAATTGGACACTGGTGTTGGGGGGGGAGGTAGTAGGGTGGAGGGGGTGTGTTGGGCTTCACTGGGTGGCGGGTCCATAGGGTGTATAAATCAAATCACATTAACAATACAGCACCTCATTATCATCCAATGACATGTGTGGACATTGATATTTGCGTACGAGGCCTTCATAGGCGTACAGTCCACAATGTGCCTGTACTACACACACACAGTGCCACAGGTCCCCTTTCCGTGTAATAGGCACCATGCGTGGTTGCTAGAAGCATGCATCTATGATGCTCTGTCGGATTGCACGTACATCCTGTGCCTCATGGACTCCTTGAGGTGCCTCCACATCCCCACCCTCATCATCATCATCATCTTCAGGTGCATGCAGTACAGCGTCAGGGGGCATGGGCACATTCCTACGTATGCACATGTTGTGCAGCATGACACATGCCATGACCATCTTAGAAACCTTCTCATGGCTGTACATGAGTGCCCCGCCAGACCTGCTGAGGCTGCGGAAACGAGCCTTCAGTAGGCCGAATGCCTGTTCAATGACCACACGGGTACGTGAGTGGGCATGGTTGTAGTCCTCCTCATGCTCGTTCTGTGGGTTCCGGATTGGTGTAAGGAGCCATCTCTTCAGTGGATACCCGGCATCACCTGTATGAGACGAATAAAGGGTGTCAGTGGAATGATAGTGCTAAGTAGCCCCCCCCCCCCCCTGCAAGGTCATTGACGCATCAAATGGGCCACGATGTCATGCATGGAATGAGACTCACCGAGTAGCCAGGATCTGTGCCCTGCGTGTCGCTCCATGTAGCGTGGTATTCTTGTGTTCCTCAGGACCATAGAATCATGGGTAGATCCTGGAAATCTGGCACAACAATGCGTAAAGATCTTGTTGGAGTCACACACCATTTGCACATTGATTGAATGAAATTGCTTCCGGTTGCGGTACTGGACCTCCATGGCATGTGGGACAACCAATTCAACATGGGTGCAGTCGATGGCACCAATGCAACCCGGGATGCCGCCAAGTGCATGGAATCCCACTTTAGCGTTGGTAATCTCCTGGTACGTGCGTGGTAGTGTGATGTGGTCGTCGGCGTGCTTCAGGAGGGCATCGTGCACTTGGAAGAGTGTCCGTGAGAACAGTGGCTGTGAAATGCCATGCAACTGTCCCACTGTGTGCTGGTAGGTGCCTGTGGCCAGGAAGTGGAGTGCAGACACCACCTTCAGTAGGGGTGGGATGGCGGTTGGGCTATCTATCATGCTCACGAGGTCAGCATGTGTCATGTCCACAATGGCGATTATGGTGTCCCGGTCCAAACGGTAGAGGGTGTGGATCTGCTCAGCAGTGAGGTTGAACGGATCGGCTCGGAGGCGTGGGATTGCGGGCCGCCTGCGTGGTGGTAGTGGCAGTGCTTGTGGGCCTTGCTGACCCTGCCTTGCCCTCCTCCTCCTCCTTCTCCTCCGTCTCCCCTGTGCGCCCGGTTGTTGTACCTGTTGTTGTTCATCGTCTTCTTGTAGTTGTAGCACTTGCAGTGCTATCTGGTACCCCAGGCCCAACATCGCTAGTCCTGCCGGTAGCATTTTGGAGTGGGAGTGGTTGTGGGAGGGGTTTGGGTCTGCAATATATGTGCTGTCGGCCTGTATGGCCTCCACCTGTGCTGATTGAATGAATCTGTGGCAGATGCAATCCCTTCTGGCCGAGCACGTCCCGCACGTAAGGCTGCATTTGGCCGCATGGCATCTTGGGATTTGATTCATGTATCAAATCCCGATGGCAGTGTGATGTACTTTGACTGATCTTCATGCTATGCTCCCATTGTAACACATGCTATGATTGCAGCCGCTTACATACCTGTGAAGAGTCAGTGGTATGTAGGGCTCGATCGATGGCCGACCCTCATGCAGCACAGTAACGTACTTCACCGACGGGCGTGGCGTGCCATTTGTGATTGCAGCCAGTTAGCATCATGACACACAGCCGCACTACATTGATGTAATTGTGAATGCAAGCGTTCACAGAAGCCTTTTCGACGTAATGTTGCAAGTGAGGAATTCGAAGGCCAGCATTTTGGGTTTTGAAGTAGCGGCGAGGATCCGCCCACAGGTCTGGCTGGAAATGTAACGTTCTATTGTAGAATGTCCTTGGGACATGGCCCATAACGAGCAGGCAATGAATGATATGAATTGAATGGGATGCGCAATAGCGTAGTGGACAATAAGGCAGGACGTTCCCAAATCCATCTTGCTTCACAACACTACAGATCCGGCCAGGGGCACAGTGGTTTTTGCGGACTGCATTACGCACAGACGCGATGGAAGTTTCACATATTATGTGAGTGAATATTCATGCGTTTTCATTGCGGGATGAGGGAATGATGTGTGGATGCATGGACTGATGATTCCGTTTAGGGTCTGCCATGTACATGGGTTTTTTGATTCACTCCCCTTCCCCTGCGTTATGTGATGCAAGGCTGCCATAGTGGGACATACGTCTATCTGCCCTTGTCGGATCCTCCCTGTCTCGACGCGCCTTCATACACTTGTGTCTAGGCACGTTACTAATCCCATGTAATGGGTTCTATCTTGACGGACGCATGCACAGTAACCGACGTTGACAATGGTGTATTTAGCTCGATTGATTTCGTTATGATTCGATACTGATTTAGGGGTGTGTATATTCCTTTGGAGTGGGCTAGCATGCATATGGGTGTGGATTTGGTGTGTTGAATGAAGATTGTAATGCATCATGAGTCCCGTAATGCAATCGGTTGATTTGTGTTTCTTTTGGGTGACAGGTATCTCCTGCCCTATTGCAGATGCCATCTCTACGCCACTCCTCCAGATGGTTTTTACTCTCGACTCCTGCAGCTTCGGGTGAATCAGTGGAGCACCATTTCGATCATATGGGACGATCGCCAATGGGCCACATGCCCTTACGCTGTACTGGTGGCTAGGTGCAACATTTCGGCCTTTCAGCTCGACTAGTGCCTGCCTCATGGGACGGACCTGCGGTTCTTGCCGCTTCCATGTTGACTTTTGGAACGTTGATGTAGGCCCTGTGTGCCATGATGGTACAGGGCGTCACACAAGTGGAAGCCGGTCAATTATTGCAGATGCAGCCCTCGGTGATGATGGTTGTTTTGGTGGTATTTTGCAAATTGCTGTGGGGCCTTTGTCATTTGGATGTGCATTTAAATTGTATTCCGAAATTTGTCGTGTTGCGTTGTTCTTTGCAGGTGATGTGGCGATTTTCGCTTTGTGGCGGTATGTATTGCGTGATGATCTGCATAGTGTTCCGCCTTCTGAGTTGAGTTGTGTGGTACAGTACTGGCCGCGTTTGCCTACGTAGCACAGTATGGTCACGGATAGGGGCTGCCATTGTGACTGTTTACATGATGTGCTGTTCAGGGGCGGGGGATTGGCTTTTGGCCGACTGGTGCCTGTCAGCCAGGTCGATTGGTGGAATGATGGGTTGTTCAGAATGTGGCTGGTCACAGGTGACTGTGTTTGCGTGCATTTGTTGGAGGGGGACTGGGGTCATGTCCATTGGAATAGCTTCTGTATTGATGCCATCTGTGCCCTGCAGCTCCCATCGGCCCCTCTTGGGATGAGCCTGGCTGCTCAGTCACTCTGCCGACTTGTGTGGTACATGCTTCTGCTGATGGTTGGTTTGTTTACTGGCATGAGTACAGGGCTGGTGCAATCCCCCTCAGGATGCTGTTTTGGATGTTGCCTTGCGCTGGTGGCAAGCGATGGGGGACTACTGTTGTTTTGTGTCATGTGTTCTTGATTTTCATTTTGATGTATTGTACCTTCACATGCCTGTGCTGCGTCAGTACGGCTATGGTGACATGCCGTAAATGGATGCCCACTCACGGGGCGCTTTGAGCCCCTGCATGCTTTTCTACGTTGGCATGCATGGGTGAATTGTGGATTTCACTGGTTGCATAGTGTGAGTACATTGCGCCTGCCAGGAGTTGTGCAATGAGGCCAGGGAGTGGAGTACTGGCACTCAGTGGGCCATTTACGGTTGGTTCGCGTTGCCGTATTTCTCGCCATGGCGGAATGGTACTTTACGACGTGCTTGATGGCGTTCAGTACATGTCCGCTAGGGTCAGAATTCGCGTACCGTTGCGCCATGGCGGTGATTCCGGTTTTGCAAGGCGCGCGTGCGCGTACTTGGTGCAGTTAGCGTTGCCGTTCACTGCGGTGTCGCTAATGGCATCGTACTTTACGGTGACGGGTCATGATCGCAACGAGCGGTGTTCGATGGCGGTATTGCATTTCCGCCATCATTTTTCCATTTCCGCAAGGGTCGTAATGAGGCCCAGTGGATGCAAGGATAACTAGGCTGCATCAGTGATTCTGAACATTGTCACAGACATGTGTCATGCATCCATGGCATTCACAAGTCACAGACACGCAGGTCAGACACACAGACATGGACAACATACATGTACATAGCATCAGCACCCATCCCTCACCCCCACCCATGTCCAGGAACAGAGACTGGCATGCTCTCATGTGTCCATTCCGCATAGGGCTCCCCATGTTGCATTTAAACACATACACCAACCGTGTGCTTCACACATTACTGGTCTCACATGCATGACCATGATATCCCTGCACACACATACGCGTACATGGCCTATGTCACACATACAGGCAAGTATCAGACAACCAGCACACTGCAACATGCCCTGTCTCACACAGCAATGCTTGGCCACTTACCGCTCGACTCCAGACAGGTCTGCCTCTCAAGGATCTGGGCATGGAGCGCTGGGCATACGCGTTCCAGGGCCCTCATCTGGATGGTACTCATGCTGCCCGGCCCCCCTCCACGAGGCGCCGAGCCTTTATGAGGGTCCTGGACCTCAAGTCCTCCCAGCGCTTCTTGACTTGCTTGATGTTGCGGGTTGCCACCCCCTCTGCATTGATGGCAACCACAAAGTCATCCCAGATCCTGTCCCGTCCTTCCTTGTTGGAGCGTGATGATCCGAAGAGGGCATCATAATGCCCCAGGACAAGCTCCACCAGGACACCAACTTCCTTCTGACTGAAGCTGGTGGCCCTCTGCCCCTCTGGCTGGGGGTCGCCAGTGGTCTCAGATGGTGTATGCCCCGACATGGTGACCCCCGAGGCAGGCGTGGGTGGGCAACTGGGTTCTGGGGCTGGGCTGTGGAGCGATGGTATCCCAGTCGGGAGTCTTCTGTTCTAGCAGAAGTGGACACAGCAACTGGACCCCTGCAGATGGCTGATGTGCAGGCACCAAATGGCAGGGCACGAGGGCAGCAGGCAGTCAGGCAGCAGCAGATGGCAGGTAGGAGCGTGCTCGAGGCTCTGTGGGGCAGTGATTCGGCCTTTTGGGCAGGAGCGTGGTCTTCCGTGTGTTTTTCGTGTGGCCAGCTTGTTAAGGAGTGATTTGGCACGTGAAAAAATTGCACGTCAGCGTGTAATTCGAGGAAAGGCCCTTAGCGAGTAAGCACATCTGCATGCATACGCGATTTCATTGGGCCAAAGGCCCTTCAAGCGTAAGCGCCTTTGTGACGTGACGCGCGCGGGCGTGCACGGGCGTTTCAGCGCGCGTGAAAAACTGCACGTCGGCGTGGGAATGCGTGTAATCCGAGGAAAGGGCCCATGCCCATAAGTGACGTGACGCGCGCGGGCATTTCCCTGAGCACGGGGGCAGCAGTTCGCTGTACGTGCCCTTCGTGGAGACCAACATGTGTTGCTGCTTCCTGTTGTTTTGCGCGCCATCACAACTTCACAGCTATCAAGGACGTATCTCTTCTTTGGGCGGGGGTATTGGATACGCGTGTTTTCCTGCATCGCTCTAGTCAGACGGTGAGTTGCACACGCTATTTTTCCCACTGCGGGTGCCCCTGTGTATCGCAACCATTTTCGAGGTCATAGTAGCCTGCGTGTCCCACGCGTACGCGTTATTCGTGTTACTGGGTGCCACCGCGTACAGCGGGAGGTTGATTCCATGCACGTAGGCTGCAGGGTTGCGTGCACAGTTTTACTGCAGTTTTAGGGTGCCTGAGCGTTGCGTGACCCGTCACTACATCACCGGTGTCACATACAGCCTTGCAGGTGCAGGGGGGCTGTTAACATCTTGCTTCCCACCCCCTTCACCCCAATTGCCCAGGTCAATTGTGGTGTACACCTCCCATTGGCACTAGTCCATCTGTGCCGGCACTACTACATCTGTGCCATGGTTGGGAGGACACCAAAGGTGAGGGGCGCCTCAGCTGGTCGTACTCCTCATGGCGGGCGTGGTCGGGGACGTGACCGTGGTGACCAGGGAGTAGGGGGACTCCAGGGTTTCCAGGGCGGCCACAGAGGGGGAAGAGGCAGGGGTGCGCCACTTGAGCACAATGTTGTGCCATGTGTTGGTGCAGTCATGCCACCACCCGCTGTGGTTCCGGGTGATGCAGCTTCTGCATCTGGCACTGTCGCCCGTGTGACCCGGCAGTCCGTTCCATCGACTGCCACGGGCCGAAGGGTAGTGGTAGCTGCAGGTGCAGTTGTGGACACCGCCACCCAGGCTCAGGGTCTGCCAGCGCAGGCTGCATTGGCACTTGAGGAGCCTTTGGTAGATTTCCAACAGGCCAGGAGGGAAACCATAGGGGCACGCAGGGCTGCTCTGACCAAGACACGTGTCCCTGGGGCAGTTATGTCATCTGCTGCCCCGAACAGCCGGGTGTTGGCAAGTGCAGGGGCAGATGCACCCAACAACACCACGGTTGTGAGTCTGCCAACCAGGACCGTTGCGGTCAATTACCCTGCCACAGCGGATGTTGCTGCGCAGGGTCCATTAGAGGGCCCCCAGATGCCACTGACACAAGTCAGGCCTTTGGTCGTCCCTCCACCTGCTACTCCCTTGGCCAATCCACCGAGCCCACTGGCCATACTGATCAGGGCGGCATTAGCCAACCAGGGTCTGCGCCACAGTCCAAGAGGAGGAAGGCAGCACCTGCAGCACAGGCTGGGGCCCCACACACAGCCACGACCTCCTTGTTAGGGAGAATTCTCTGTTTAGGCTGAATTTCCTAACCTAGTGAGTCCCCCAGCAGCTTTGCTGGATTTCTGGAGTTTGTTTTTTCATCCTGCCAAGAGTGAGACTCTTTTCTCCCACTCTTGGACATAATTTGTGGTTGATTTCTTTGAATGTCAATGGGCCTCATTACGACCCTGGCGGAAATCGAAAAACGATGGCGGAAATGCAATACCGCCATCGAATAGCGCTCGGTGCGACTATGACCCGTCACCGCAAAGTACGATGCCATTAGCGACACCGTAGTGAACGCCAACGCTAACTGCACCAAGTACGCGCGCGCGCGCCATGCCAAACCGTAAATACCACCATGGTGCAAGGGTACGCGAATTCCGACCCTAGCGGACATGTACCTAACGCCATCAAGCACGGCGGAAAGTACCATTCCGCCATGGTGAGAAGTACGGCATCGCGAATCAACCGTAAACGGCCCCACTGAGTGCCTGTACACCGCTCCCTGCCCACAAAGTACAACTCCCCGTAGGTGCAATGAAGTCACAATGCAACCAGTGAAATGTACAAGTCACCCATGCATGCCAACGAACAAAAGAATCACAAGAGGGGCCAATGGGAGCTGCAGGGCACAGATGGCACGAATACAGAAGCCATTCCAATGGACATGACCACAGTCCCCCACCAAGAAACGCACGCAAACAAAGGCACCTGTGACCAGCAATATTCCGAAAATCACATCATTCCACCAGTCCACCTGGCTGACCGGCATCTGTTACACAAAACCTAATCCCCCGCCCCTGAGCATGACATCATTCAAACAGTCATATTGGCAGCCCTCATCCCTGACCTCACTGGGCTTCGTAGGCAAACGCGCCCAGCACAGTACCACGCAACTAAACTCCGAAGCTGGAACCCAATGCAGATCTCCTCACAATACATCGCTCCCCAAATAGGAATATGCCACATCACTTGCAAAGAAGAACGCTACACGGCCCATATCAGAATAGAAATTTAATGCACAACAAAATCACCAAGCCCATACAGCCATTAGGCCATGAACTCCAAAACACATTTCACCATTGTGGGCTGCATCCGCAAGAAATGACCAGCTACTACTTGTGTGACGCCCTGTTCCATCATGGTACACAGAGCCACATTCACGTACGAAAAGGCAACATGGAAGCGCACAGAACCGCAGGGCCGTCCCAATGGGGAGGCACTAGTCCAGCTGAAAGGCCGAAATGTTGCTCCGAGCCACTAGTACTGCGTAAGGGCATGTGGCCCATTGGCGATCGTCCCATAAGATCGTAATGTTGCTCCACTGATTAACACGAAGCAGCAGGTGTCGGGAGTAAAAGCCATCTGCAGGAGTGGCATACAGATGGCAGTGGCAAAAGGGGAGGAGATACCTGTCAACCAAAAGAAAAGAAAAAGAACAGAATGGCCATCAGAACTACATTCGAACAACTCACTTCAATGATCACACTAAATCCACAGCCATATGCATGCTAGCCCACTCCAAAGGATCATCACCACCCCAAAACCACTTGCGACTCATAACTATCTATATCGAGGTGTAAACACCATCACAAACGAGTGTACCTGTGCATGCGTCTGTGAAAACAGAATCCATCTGATGGGAATGTTAACGTGCATGGACACAAGTGTCTGAAGGCGCGTCGAGACAGGGAGGGCTCAACAAGGCCAGATAGACGATGGTCCCACTATGGCAGCCCTGCATCACATAGCGCAGGGGAGGCGGACAGATTCCAAGAAGCCCTGTACATGGCAAACTCTGTATCAAATCATCTGCCCATGCATCCATTCATCATTCCCTCATCCCGGTATAAAAACGCCTGAATATTTACTCACATAACATTAGAAATATCCATTGAGTCTGTGCGTTATGCAGCCTGCAAAATCCACAGTGCCCCAGCCCGTAATTCCAGTGTTGTGAAGTAACATGTATTTGGGAACGTCCGGCCTCATCGCCCACGTCGCTATTGCGCATCCCAAACTATTCATATCAATCATTGCATCCTCGCCATGGCCCCTGTCTCAAGGACATTGAACAATAGAACGTTATATTTGCAGTCAGACCTGTGGGCATCTCCTCGCCGCTAGCTGATAACCGAAAGCGCCGCCCTTCGAATTCCTCATTTGCAACATCACGTCGAAAAGGCATCTGTGGCCGCTTGAAATCACAAATTAATCCATCTAGTGCGGCTGTGTGTGAAAATGGCAACTGCCTTCACCCACAAATGGGACGCCCCGCCCGTCGGTGCAACTCGGTACAGTGATGCATGAGGGCCCACCGTTACTCGAGTACTACGTTCCACTGACCCTTCACAAGTCTGTTCGCGACTGCAAAGATTGTATGTGAAACAATGGGACCATAGCCGAATGAACATATCAACCAATGTTACACGGCCATCGGGTACAAATACATGATTGCAATAGCAAGATGCCATTACTCGAATTGCAGCGTTGTGTGCGGGACGTGCTCGGCCAAAGGGGAGAGCAGCTTGCACAGGTGGAATGAATCACCACAGGTGGAGGCCATACAGCCTGAAAACACATAAATTGCACACCCAGTCTCCTCCCACAACCACACCCACTCCGAAATGCTACCGGCAGGACTCGCGATGTTGGCCCTGGGGGACCTGATAGCACTGCAAGTACTCCAACTCCAAGAAGAAGACGAACACCAACTACAACCGGCCGCACGGAGGAGACGCAGGAGGAGGAGGAGGCCAAGGCAGGGCCAGCAAGGGCCGCCAGCACAGCCACTACCACCACGCAGGCAGCCCGCAATCCCACGCCTCCGAGCACATCCGTTCAACCTCACTGATGAGCAGATCCACACCCTCTACCGTTTGGACCGGGACACCATAGCCGCCATTGTGGACATGACACAGGCTGACCTTGTCAGCATGATAGATAGCCCAACCGCCATCCCACCCCTACTGAAGGTGGTGTCTGTACTCCACTTCCTGGCCACAGGCACCTACCAGCACACAGTCGGACAGTTGCATGGCATTTCTCAGCCACTGTTCTCACGGACACTATTGCAAGTGCTCGATGCCCTCCTGCAGCACGCAGACGACTACATCTCTCTACCACGCTCGGAGCAGGAAATTACCAACACAAAAGTGGGATTCCATGCACTTGCCGGCATACCGGGTTGCCTTGGTGCCATCGACTGCACCCATGTGGAATTGGTCGTCCCACATGCCATGGAGGCCCAGTACCGCAACCGAAAACAATTTCATTCCCTGAATGTACAAATGGTGTGTGACTCCAACAGGATCATTACACATTGTTGTGCCCGATTCCCTGGATCAACCCATGATTCTATGGTCTTGAGGAACTCTACAATACCACGCTACATGGAGCGACACGCAGGGAACAGATCCTGGCTACTCGGTGAGTCTCATTTCATGCATGATGATGTGGGGTATGTGATTCGGCAATGACCTGGCAGGAAGGGGGGGGGGTGTGCGTACGTAGCAATGGCATTCCACATCATACGTTTATCGTCCACATACAGGTGATGCTGGATATCCACTGAAGAGATGGCTCCTCACACCAGTCCGGAACCCACGGGACCAGCATGAGGAGGACTACAACCATGCCCACTCACGTACCTGTGTAGTCATTGAACAGGCATTCAGCCTACTGAAGACTCGTTTCCGCTGCCTCAGCAGGTCTGGCGGGGCACTCCTGTACCGCCATGAGAAGGTTGCAAAGATGGTCATGGCATGTGTCATGCTCCACAACATGTGCGTACGTAGAAATGTGCCCATGCCCCCTGACGCAGAACTGCAAGCACCTGAAGATGGTCATGATGAGGGTGGGGATGTGGCAGCACCTCAAGGAGTCTGCGAGGCACAGGAGGGCCGTGACATTCGTCAGCATCTCATTGATGCATGCTTCTAGCACTCACGCCTGGTGGCTGATACATGGACACGGTACTCGTGGCACTGTGTGTGTCTGGTACATGCACAATATGGACTGTACGCCTATGATGGCCTAGTACACAAAGATCATTGTCCACACATCTCATTGGTTGATCGTGCATTGTTTATGGCATATGTGATATCATGTTGAACACCCTATCGACCCGCCACCCAAGTGAGCCCAACACACCCCCTCCACCCTCCTACCTCCCCCCCGAACACCAGTGTCCAAAGATGCTCATTGTCAGTGGGCAGTCGCTATTGCAAGCCCCCTCTGCGGGTATCAGGGGCACCCCTGCCTGTGGAGCGCAGGTTCCTCCCAGATCTACGTTGGGGGCTGCCCTGGACGGAACTTGCAACGGATGATGTCTCTGCCTGCTCACGTCCATGCATGTCCCTAAGGGTTTGTGAGAGCTCAGTGAGCACACGGCGCACTGCGGCAAGTTCGGCACATACGTCTTTGGACGTCGCATGCAGTTCCCCCCTCAGGCTCTCGGTGCTTCTCTCCATTTGGACTCTCAGGCTCTCGGTGCTACTCTCCATTTGGACTCTCAGGCTCTCGGTGCTACTCTCCATTTGGACTCTCAGGCTCTCGGTGCTACTCTCCATTTGGACTCTCAGGCACTCGGTGCTACTCTCCATTTGTGCCTTTAGTGTCTCTGTACTTCTCTCCATTTCTGCCCTAAGTGTCTCAGTTGATGTTTCTATGTCTGCCTTAGTGCCCCCACATTCATCGGCATGGTCCTTGAGGAGCGTGGCCAGTTGCTGCTGTTGCACGATTAACTGGTCGAGGGACTGTTGCCTCTGCTGGGCCATGGCCATTTGCGGTGGTGTCACAGAGGGGCTGGTGACCTCATGTTGCCTTGCCACAGGGCTTGTGGGGGATGGCCAGTCGTCGTCTTGTGGGTGCCCCTGCGTGGTATCCTCATGTTGTACGGGATGGGACAGACAGGGGGATTGGGACAGGTCATGGATGGATCTGACTTCGACATCCCCGTCTTGTGTGTCGGAGCATGCTGCCATCAATGGGGTGTCACCTATGGTGCTGCTGCCACCAGAGGCAGTGCCTTCTGTGGCATCCATTGGGGGGACCTGTGGTGCTGCTGTTGTGGGCATGCTGGCTGCTGGGGTGCCTGTTGATGTTCCCTCCTCTGTGCTGCCACCTGATTTGTGCTGCTGCCGTGTCTTGATGCGTGCAGCTGAGGTGGAGGGTCTTTGGCCGTTGGTCTTGGCCCTCTTTGCAGGTGTGCTGGTAGGGGTGTCCTGATGCTCGTCGTTTGGATCGGACCCTGTGGTGGAGTAAAGGAGGGCGAGGGTTATTAATGGGTCTGTGGGAATTGGAATGGCATTGTATCACATGCATTGGGGTGGTACCTGAGGGTGATTTGGGTCGGGGCCTTGGAGGTGCTTTCATTTGTGTGTGGAGTGAGGGTGCAGTTGTTTGGCAGCCTGCAGTTAGGGTGTGCCTGCTGCACGTGTAGTGGGTGTTTTTGGGTTTTTTAATTATTTATGTATTTATTGTGAGTTTTAAAGTGCGCTATCAGGCCAATGTGTGTGGACGTTCTCCTGGACATGTGTTTCTGTTGCACTATGTGGACACATGGTACTTCACATGATTGGACATTGTGGATTTAGCTTTGTTTAATTTGGGCCACCTACCTGATTCTTCGGATGTCTGCACTCCTTTCTCCATCCCTCCGACTCCCTCTATGCTCTCCATTCCTATGGTGGAGGCACAGATTTCTTCCCAGGGGGTCAACTTGATGGGTGATTCCGATCCTCCCCCGGTGGCTGTGGCAATGTTGCGGTTGGCAGAAAGTATGCTACGGACGCGTATCCGCAGGTCGTCCCATCGCTTTCTGCATTGCTGTGGGTTGCGGGGTGCGGTCCCCACCGCACTTACCCGCTGTGCCACCAGAGCCCATATGGCCTTCTTGTTCGCAAGTGCCGTCCTGGTCATTTGCGTCGAGAAGACGACGGCAGCATTCTCCTGGAGGGTCTCTGTTAGCACGGTGAGTTCCTCACGGGAGAAGTGGACCTGCCGCTTGCGGTCGCACGCTTTCTTCGCTACTTTTCCCATTTTTCTTGGTTTCGCTAGGGTGGATGACGGGTTGGGGTGTGTCTCAGGGTAGTGTTTTTAGTGGTTGTGTGGATTTTGTGGTTTTATAGGTGTACGGCGGGATGTTTCCCGTTCCGGGCCCATGTTTTTACTTCCGTTTCCGTATATTTACGGTCACCGTACTTTCCGGTTGGCGCTCACTGCGGTGTCCGCTAAGATGGGTGGCGGTATTGCACCTAGGGCGCCGTACGGCGGCGGTGTGGGCCGTTTTGGGGTCATTTCCGCCATCGCGGACTTTGCACTTCCGCCATGCCGTGGTGCTCGTGCCCGATGGGTCGGAATGGGCCGCACTTTGCTCCATCGTGCAATGGCGGAAACGCTATTTACGCTGTGGCGGTCCGGTCAGTCACTTTCCGCCAGGGTCGTAATGAGGGCCAATGTGTTCTATGGGCTATGGGGTCTTTTACTCCATAGGGCCTCATGTGTTTTACTATGTGTGTTACACCGCACCCTCCGTGCCGTAACACTGGGGTGTCCTAGGTGATCCCCACCATAGACTCCCTACCCTGGGACTGACTACTGTCTCCCAGGGCATGTAAAGTCACCATTGGCTTTACTAGACCTAAATTTACTAACAGAACCAGTACAAACCATCCTATTGTGGACGTACTGGTAGGGGTAATCCGATTACCCCTGGGACTGTTGTTCGAGGGGGCACTGTCCCGTCCCCCCTCGTCGAGTTTTGGCTGGTGGCAGTGGATACTACTTTTTATATTCGACCAAGAATATATTCCTATGGGATTCTTCCCATTGTTCAAGGCTAATACTTTTTCACATTAGTCTCTAACATACCGCTGGTTTATTTATCTTAAATAAATCCACCGGTTGGTATTTTCTGCCAGAACTCGGTTTTTAAAATGGCGTATGTGTTCGCCTCTCTAACTCCGAACCAAAGGTTGAGCCCTTTGTTCCACTTTTGGCGGGCTTCTACACAGAAACCATCCAGAGTGGTGCCATTCTGTCTGGGTACCACAGGGAGTGTCGGAGGGGGTTTAGGCACCGTGGACTGAGTTGCCTTGCCAACTCAAGTCGCACTCTGGTGTTATTGGCCCAAGTGGTGAGCCGCCCCGCTCACCACTTAGCATGTTTGAGTGACAGCTAGGCTGAATGAATGGGGGTTTTCTCCATAAAAGCAGGGCTTTTCGGACTGGAATTTGAGAAGTCGCCACAGGACCTAAGAATCCGATGAGGGTAAAGCTGAGCCGACCTGCAACGACGACACCTCTGGTGGAGCCCTGCTGAACCGACTCACCACTTCCCAACGACAGAGGAGATCTCCCTGCTGGAGAGTCTTCTTCCCTTGACTGGTGGGAAAAACCGGTCCCTTGCTTTTTCTTCGCTTCCAGGAAGTCTAGTGGTCGAATTGCCCGTGCTGAGCACCCCGGCAACCGGATAAGCCACTAACCACTGTACCGCGACCAAAAGGTGGTGCCTTGTGACGGAGCACTCCGCGGCTGGTCTCTTCCCTGGTGGTACAACGATCTTCGCTTTCCTCTACGACAAGATCATCTCTTCTTCTGGCTAAGTCCCGACTTGCATCCACCACCAGGAACAACTGCCCCCGCCGGAGCTGTCTCTTCACTTACAAGGTACTGTGTCCGCCTGGCTTCCCTTGTGACGTTTAGCGTGAGGTGTCTTAAATCCTTACCTTTCCACTGGGTCGCCTCCAGACCTTCTTAACTTTTGTTCTAAAACTGGTCCAACCTTGCTGTGACATTTTGCTACAAAAACTCGAAGTGCATTTCCACTGTGATACTTTTTGGGACATATCGCCTTGCGTCTCTCCGAGTGGGCCTGGCCTCTGAACTTTGCGATCTACAGTAGACCCTGCCTTGCTTGCCTTGCATTTGCTTCGAAAAAGTGTTGGTACCGAGTTGGTTTCATACCCTGCCTTTTCTCTCCCTTTCTAACGGCCATCTAGGTTAAAGCATTCACCTCTGTCTGCAAATAAGTGGTGCCGTTGAACCTAGACTTGTCGAAATATTGTAATGGGATTGATAACTACTTATAGTAATTGTGATTGAAGTTGTTTGCCTTATTAGTGCCAGATGTGCAGATAATCATATGTAGCGACCTTAACTGTTCCTGGTTTGATGACACTCAGCCAACAAATTGGCCAACAAAAGAACTAGCCGAGTCCAATGAAGAGAGAAGAACGCAATGGCAAGGAGTGATGAAAATACGAGACTGTGATATGTTAAATGGAAAGACGAAAAGTGATAATCCACCGAAGTCGACATGGCATGGCGGATCAAGGCACAAAACCCTAGATTACATTTGGATCTCAAACAACGTGTGGGTCGACATTGATGATCTAGAAATCTCTAGGTGTGACATCAGTGACCACGATCCGATTCATCTTTCCTGGTGGTGCGACAAATATACACCTGAGGGTCCCTATGAGACTGCCGTCTTAGTCAACCATGGAGGGAACAGACTAAGTATCAACACAGCCCAACTAGTCAAGTTTTCACGAAAATTTAAGATGGGGAACCAATCTCCAAAAAGAAAAATAAATTTTGCGCCTATGTTGTCAGAATTTCGTGTAATAAACAAATCAGGTGCCGGTGCGCCGAAAGTACAGAAGCATGGCTTCAGTCGATTGGTGCAGATTGAAAAAAAGTTGCTGCGAAAAGATCTAAAGCCGCTCAAGAGACAACATGGACATAATGTAGGCCCACTAATTAAAAAAAGGAAGCTGAAATACAGAAACTGGTTAAAGTCCTTTGCCTTCTTGCGAGACCAGGAAAGAGGGGAACACATGTTAAAGTTGATCTTGAATCACAAGTCTAGGGAAACTTGGAAGATTTTAAACCATGGATCCTTAATCCAAGACTCAATGCAGTCAAACGGAATATCGAGGATGAAATGGGAAGAACATTTCCTCAATGTATTCGGAACAACATATTCATGTGAACTTGCTCAGACTGAGAAAAGCATTGAGCCCTGGGACGTGATAGAGAACATTGATGATATTGAAGAAATCATAAAGCATCTAAAGAACTCAAGAGCCGCAGGGCCTGACGGCATAACAAACATCATGCTCAAAGAAAAAAAAGAAAATTGGTCCCATTTCATTGTGTATCTGTTTGAATTAATTGCAGCAGCGAAAGAGGTTCCTGAATCATGGCGAACGGCCATTGTCGTTCCAATATTTAAGAAGGGCAGTCGGGACGACCCCTCGAATTATCGACCGATTGCTCTTCTAGACACTATTGGAAAAATCTTTGCAACCTGTTTGCAACAGAAATTAGCGAAATGGGCACTTGGCGCTGGCTTGATGGACTGCAGACAGACAGGTTTCACCAAAGGAGTAGGAACAGAAGTAAATCTCCTAATATTAAATCTGTTAAAATTGGAGACGCTAAAAAGAAAGTCAAAGCTATTTTTAGCATTCATCGATATGCGTCAAGCCTTTGACTCCATAAATCGAGGCAAATTATGGGGAAAGTTAGCCAAGTGGAATTGTCCAACATCGATATTGGATCCGGTGATAGCCCTTCATTCAAATATAACTATGCGTGTACGTATGAATGCCTTGGGTGAGCTATCGAATAAAAGTCCAACAAATAGAGGCGTCAAGCAGGGCTGCCCACTAGCGGCTCTGTTATTCAAACTGTACATCTCTGACATATCATCAGCACTTGGCGACGTTCCGTGCTTTCCACCAAAGGTGAATGGGCAACATCTGAGTTGGGCAATTTATGCCGATGATATTGTATTGGTCGACCTCACACAAATCGGACTCCAACGGTTGTTAACAGGATTTCAATCGTATTGTAATGACAATGACCTAACAATAAATGAAAAAAAGACCAAGATTCTGAGTGTTGGAAAGATATTAACAAAGAAAGACCGTTCCTTTAAGTGGTCTATTGATCATGAGAGCATAGGAAATGTTCCCTCCATTCGCTATCTAGGAATCCTTTTTAACAACTCAATAAGCGAAATAGACTGGATGAGAGACCTAAAAAATCGGATGGCCGGCTATGGACTACAGGGAGCCTGTATACATGCCGAATATGGAAAATTTACAATAATTCCAGTACTGAAATTTTATAAACAAAAAGTAGTGCCAGCGATTACTTTCGGGGCCGAAGCAGGGTGGAACCTGAGCTTCCTTTGCTGGGACACACTAGAAGCAAAGTTCTGGAGACGTGTCCTTGGTCTCCCGGCATATGTCTCAATAAAAGCTATAAGACATGAGCTTGGTCTCGATTCTCTACATACTACAGTGCTATGGAAATCTATTACAGCTGTAAGGAAACTACATCTGAACAATCCAATGCCTGCATATAAAATTTTGACAGCTTCCGTACAATATCCACATGAAGGATTGCTAAGAAGCTGGGTCAACAAAATAAAACTAATTGCCGACGCCGCTGACATCAAATGGGAATCTGTGATGGCGATACCACAACTAGCCAAAAAAAAATTCCGACAGTGGAGTTGGATACAAAACGCAGAAAATCATGCGAACATGAAGACCTCTTTGGATCTAGGCACTGCGGCAAATAGCTTAGATAACTTACCAAAATATCTAAACCAATTCCCATCGAGATATCACTGAAATAAATTTCTGAGACTACGTCTAAATATCTACCACACAAAGGATGTGTTGTGGACCAGACATGATCCAAAAACAACGGACAGCACATGCAGATTCTGTCGGGCCAACGATGAATCCCTGAAACATGTAATAACTGAGTGCGAGAAGCTCCTAAATGAGAGATCCCTGTATTTGGGCAAATATGCGCCTCTCAATGGCAATTGTGATGAGTGGTGGTTTAGGTTGCTCGCAAGCCAAAATATCCATCTAACCTGTGCAGTGATTAACTTTCTAGAAAAGATTATACCATGCGAAGTAATGACAACGTGAAAATGAGTTAACAAGCGAAGGATCTTGTCGTTGTGTTGTCCGCTTCTGCAAGGTTTCTGTTTCTGTCTTTGTCTTTTGAAATGTGTTTTTCTCATGCTTATGTATATTTGCTCGTTTTGTTTCTTGTTTTCGTGTCTGCGTTTTGTTGTGTTCCTCTGTACCTTGGAAGTAAGAAAGGTTGTAATAAAAGTTTGAATAAACTAAAAAAATTACAAAAAAAAAAAAAGTTTTTAAATAAATAATTATATATCTTTACACCCAAGCTCTGATCAGTGTCTGCTTGTTCTACTGTGTAAATTTCCCTATTTTGTATACTCTAAATACTGCCTAACTCATCTTGAGAGAAGTCTGGCTGCTCAGCCACAGCTACCAGGTAAATTTGGGTGGTACAGACTGCTACCAATTGGGTTTACTGCTAACTCCTGTAGACTTAAACTTTTTACAGTGGTCCCAGAGGGAACTGCACAGGTTTCTGCCTAACACTGGTGTACAGCGGTGGGATTTGTATCGAGTATACAGTTTAGAGTGCTTTTCAACACTTTAGGATAAGTAACCACAAAGCTTAGCACTAAAAAGCAACTTTCAAAAAACATGTCTACTATGGAAGTTTACAGTCAAGAGTCCTTGTCAGGTGAAAATACTGAGAGTTTGAGAGCTCTCTGTAGACAAGAGAATCTTTCTGTAAGAGGCAAGAAAATAGAACGAATAGCGAGATTGCTGGAAAACCAAAGTCTGGGTAATGGTTCAGAGGAACCAACTTCTCCAGCAAATGTAGATAACAGTAATGGTGTTGATCTAAATCAAAGTTCTGATGAAAGTAATGAAGAGGCTGAAGAGGAAGGAGAGGCTAATGAAACTGCCTCCCCTGCTCCTCTGTCTGCCTTACCAGCTGTACCTACTGGGCCTATAGCAGGTCCCACACTAAGTCCTCAAGTCCTTGAACTAGGAAAAATGAAAATAGACTTGGAATTCAGAAGGATTACTGCTCAAACTGAACAGAAACACCAAGAAATGCAACAAATTCTTAGGCTCAGAGAAATGGAGCTCAAGCATGAGTTAGAAATGAAAAAGTTGTCTGTTGAAACTGCTTCTGTGTCTGGCTCCTCTAGAAGTTCCAGTCCCAAAAGACACCGGATGCCTAAGGAATTAATTGGTATGTATGAACCAAAGTTGGATGTGTTGGATTGGCTGAGTTTGTTTCAGTATAATCATGGGCTCCAGAACATCACAGGTAATGAGTTACTTACCTGGTTGTTCTCTAGGCTCCCCCCTGTTGCAACTGATGCGGTAATGGAGTTGGGGTAGGAGGATAGGAGAGAGTACGAAAGTGTGAAACTAGCTCTGATAGCTAGATTTGGGAAGACCCCTTCCCAGTATCTTAAGAGGTTTAGATCCCTCAAAAAGCATGATGGTACCCCTTGGGCTACCTGGGTGAGTGAAGGGTTGAAAAACTTAGAGGGATGGATTAAGAGTTACAAGGTGAACACTTATGAGGGCATGAATAATCTTTTTATGTTGGAGTCTATTTATGATGCCTGTTCTCCTTGAGCTCAGACAGCACTTGGCTGATTCGAAGGGATTGGATTCCAGGAAGCTAGCTAAGGCTGCTGACTTGTGGGTTGCCAACAGGGCTACTCATAAGGATTCTGGGGCAACTCAGAAAAAGGATGAGGGAAAACAGCCTAAAAAAGACTCAATAGAGAATTCTAATAACTCAAATTCCAAAGAGGGCCCCAAACAAAACCATAAGGGTAAGCCACAAGGAAAACCACAGCAGAATAGTATACCTTCTGGTGCCAAACCAGAGGGAGGCCAGAACAAGCCACCATGTTTGTGGCTCTACTGACCATGTGAAAGGAGATCCCAGATGCAAGGGTAAACCTTCAGGGGTCCAGCTTGTCTCCTTAGCCTTCGCTCCAGAGGAGGAAGTCCAAATGGCAAGTGGAAACTTTCTACTGCTGGCTGATGAACCCATTGGAGTCTCAGCCAGTGTTTCTTTAGTGTCTCTGGGGTTGTGGGAACAACAGAATTTAGATGTCTTTAATTCTATCACATATAATACTAAAGAGTATTATAAGGATAGTGTCCAGGTGAATGGTCAGGAGACTCCTGCCATTAGGGACACTGGGGCCAGCATAACTGTGGTGGATAAATCTTTTTTTCAGGCTGAGGATGTTGCTAAGGCACCCAAACGCCTCACCAAGTTAACTGGAGGGCCTGTGCAGATGCTTCCCCAATTACCAGTTCTCATCCAGTGTAATGACATGACTGTGAAGATACCTGTCAGCATACAGAGTGAGGTACCAGGACGAGTTCTGTTGGGTAACGATTTAAAAACTCTCGGAGTTGTGTCTCATACCCCCAGACCTCCTAGTAAACGGTTACAGGAGCTAACCAGACCTGCAAGGGAGAGAACCATGAGAGGTACTCCCGAGGAGATGATGAAGAAGGATATCACTCCTGCTCCACTGGATTTGTCAGCTGCTGTCTCCAAGAAATCAGAAGCGAAAGGGAAACCTAAAACTTCTAAACCTAAACCAGTAGCCAGCATTTCAGTGCAGCCAACAAGGACTTCCCCTCGGCTGTCCAAAGTTACACCCGTAACTCCCCCTCCAGCTGAGGCTGCGAGGGTGGTACAACCCTGTGTGGTAGAATTAGACTCTGAGGAAGAGCTAATGGAAGGCAAGGAACTCATTGGAGATCTGGATCCTGTTGACCATCCTGAGCTGCAGTCTTTACTGGCAGAAGGTGAACCCAACAGGGCGGACTTCAGTAAGGGACAGAGAGAATGTCCAACTCTGGAAGGTCTTCGCCACCAGGCAGAAGCTCAGGCTGAAGGGCAAGAGCCTGGGAAATACAGGTTGCACTGGGAAGATGGCCTCTTCTACAGTGAACCAACCGAGTCTGTACCTGGAGACTACAAACGACTTGTAGTACCCCAAGAGAACAGACAACAGTTCTTGCAGTTAGCCCACGAGATTCCTTTGGCTGGTCAATTGAGTTTCAAGAAGACTAAGGAAAGGCTCTCTCTCTACTTTTATTGGCCAAAGATGGTGGCCGAAGTAGAAAAACACTGCAAGAGCTGCCACACCTGCCAGACCTCTGGTAAGGTTGGCGCCAAGAATGTGGCACCTTTAGTGCCTCTCCCAGTTGTGGGAGTCCCATTTGAGAGAGTAGGGATTGCCATTGTTGGTCCCCTTGATCCTCCAATCTCCTCAGGCAACAGGTTTATACTTGTTGTAGTAGACCATGCTACTAGGTATCCTGAGGCCATTCCTATAAGGACTGTTACGGCTCCGGCTGTGGCTAAGGCCCTCCTTGGTATTTTTACCAGGGTCGGGTTTCCTAAGGAAGTAATCTCTGACAGGGGGTCAAACTTTATGTCCCACTACATGAAAGCCATGTGGAAAACCTGTGGAGTTACTTACAAGTTCTCAACAGCTTACCACCCACAAACCAATGGGTTGGTAGAAAGGTTCAACCGAACCACGAAGAGCATGATAGGTGCTTTAGAAGACCCCCTTAAACGAAAGTGGGATCTTCTACTTCCATGCGTTCTCTTTGCTTATAGAGAAGTCCCTCAGGAGGGAGTAGGTTATTCTCCCTTTGAGCTTCTCTATGGTCATCCCGTCAGAGGCCATTGGCCCTGATTAAGGAGGGGTTGGAGAGTGCTCCTTCCCCCAAGCCAGTCAGAGTGACTGACTACGTGATAGGTCTCCGGAGGAGAATGTCCCACATGATGACAGAAGCAAGTGCTAACTTGAAAGCTGGACAAGCATTGGTCAAGCACTGGCATGATCAAAAGGCTAACATGGTTGAGTTCACTCAAGACCAGCTAGTTCTTGTTATGATCCCAACAAGGCACAGGGCCTTGCAAGACAAATGGATGGGACCCTTCAGAGTTGTGGGTAAACTCGGAGAGGTGAACTATCTGGTGGACTTGGGCAATCCCAAGGAGTCTCCAACAGTCTTCCACACCAACCGACTCAAAGCGTATGTCTCAAGACCTGATGTAGGAGTGTTCCTGCTAGCATCATCCGAGGAAGAAGAAAAGAGTGAAGCTCTTCCTGATCTCCTCAGAGGCTTACCTTTAGACGAAAATATTGAAGGAGTAAATCTCTCTTCAAATCTGACACCTGAGCAACAAGAAGAGTGCAAATCTATGCTAAATCAGTTTGCCTCTCTGTTCTCACTTTCACCAGGCTTGACCCCTTGTGGCCAGCATGACATACTCACTGGTGACTGTCTGCCAGTCAAAAGCAGAGGATATAGAATGTCAGAAAATGTACGAACCCACATCAAAGGTGAGGTCAGCAAGATGCTAGATCTCGGGGTAATAGAGCCCTCTACTAGTCCATGGTCTAGCCCAGTTGTGTTAGTACCAAAGGCAGGATCTAAATAACTTAGATTCTGTGTGGACTATAGAGCTCGTAATGCAGTCACCAAGACTGATGCCCACCCTTTGCCAAGAACAGATGAGTTGGTGGATAGACTTGGTTCAGCCAAGTTCCTCAGCACATTTGACTTGACGTCAGGCTATTGGCAAATAGCCCTGACAGACCATGCCAAGGAGAAAACTGCATTTTCTACCCCAGTTGGCTTATACCAGTTTAAGGTAATGCCTTTTGGATTGAAAAATGCACCTGCTACATTTCAACGGATGGGAAACCAGGTTCTGAATGGGATGGAGGACTTCTGCATGGCATTCTTGGATGACATAGCAGTGTTCAGCAATTCCTGGGAAGAACATGTAACCCACCTAAGAGATGTTTTGCAGGCTCTTGGACGAGCCAATCTGACCATAAAGACGAGTAAATGCCAAATTGGACAGAGTAAGGTAGTCTATCTTGGACATGAGGTAGGAGGTGGAGAAATAAGGCCTTTGCTCAGTAAGATTGAAGCTGTGCAAAATTGGACATCACCTACTACTCAGACCCAGGTGAGGGCCTTCTTAGGTCTCACCGGGTATTACAAGAATTTCATTGAGAACTATGGGACCATAGCTTCTCCTCTGAATGTCATCTCCTCTACAAAATTCCCTAAAAAGGTTAGATGGAACGAGGAGTGCAATCAGGCCTTTGAAAACCTGAAAAAGGCTCTTTGCCAAGCCCCAGTACTCAGAGCTCCTGATTACCACCAAACTTTCATTGTGCAGACAGATGCTTCAAATGTAGGAATAGGTGCAGTACTCAGTCAACTGGATGGGAAAGGTAGGGAGCACCCCGTTTGCTTCATCAGCCGCAAGCTGAAGGATCCTGAAACAAGGTGGGCAACAATCGAAAGAGAATGCTTTGCTATCGTGTGGGCTCTGAAGAGGTTTAGGCCATACTTGTATGGTTCTACTTTTGTCATTCAGACTGACCACCAACCCTTGAGATGGTTAATGCAAATGAAAGGGGAAAACCCATAACTACTGAGATGGTCAATCTACCTGCAAGGGTTTGATTTCACCATTGAGCACGGGTCAGGGTGTCACCACCAAAATGCTGATGGTCTCTCTAGGATGTATGTCATCGACTAGATGTATGAGATTCATCCAGGAGTGGATTAAATCTTCCTGTCCAATAGTCTGCGGGGGGGCGAGTGTTAGGGAAAATTCTCTGTTTAGGCTGAATTTACTAACTTAGTGAGTCCCCCAGCAGCTTTGCTGGATTTCTGGAGTTTGTTTTTTTTCCATCCTGCCCAGAGTGAGACTCTTTTCTCCCACTCTTGGACATGATTTGTGGTTGATTTCTTTGAATGTCAATGTGTTCTATGGGCTATGGGGTCTTTTACTCCATAGGGCCTCATGTGTTTTACTATGTGTGTTACACCGCACCCTCCGTGCCGTAACACTGGGGTGTCCTAGGTGATCCCCACCATAGACTCCCTACCCTGGGACTGACTACTGTCTCCCAGGGCATGTAAAGTCACCATTGGCTTTACTAGACCTAAATGTACTAACAGAACCAGTACAAACCATCCTATTGTGGACGTACTGGTAAGGGTAATCCGATTACCCCTGGGTCTGTTGTTCGAGGGGGCACTGTCCCGTCCCCCCTCGTCGAGTTTTGGCTGGTGGCAGTGGATACTACTTTTTATATTCGACCGAGAATATATTCCTATGGGATTCTTCCCATTGTTCGAGGCTAATACTTTTTCACATTAGTCTCTAACATACCGCCGGTTTATTTATCTTAAATAAATCCACCGGTTGGTATTTTCTGCCAGAACGCGGTTTTTAAAATGGCGTATGTGTTCGCCTCTGTAACTCAGAACCAAAGGTTGAGCCCTTTGTTCCACTTTTGGCGGGCTTCTACACAGAAACCATCCAGAGTGGTGCCATTCTGTCTGGGTACCACAGGGGGTGTCGGAGGGGGTTTAGGCACCGTGGACTGAGTTGCCTTGCCAACTCAAGTCGCACTCTGGTGTTATTGGCCCAAGTGGTGAGCCGCCCCGCTCACCACTTAGCATGTTTGAGTGACAGCTAGGCTGAATGAATGGGGGTTTTCTCCATAAAAGCAGGGCTTTTCGGACTGGAATTTGAGAAGTCGCCACAGGACCTAAGAATCCGACGAGGGTAAAGCTGTGCCGACCTGCAACGACGACACCTCTGGTGGAGCCCTGCTGAACCGACTCACCACTTCCCAACGACAGAGGAGATCTCCCTGCTGGAGAGTCTTCTTCCCTTGACTGGTGGGAAAAACCGGTCCCTTGCTTTTTCTTCGCTTCCAGGAAGTCTAGTGGTCGAATTGCCCGTGCTGAGCACCCCGGCAACCGGATAAGCCACTAACCACTGTACCGCGACCAAAAGGTAGTGCCTTGTGACGGAGCACTCCGCGGCTGGTCTCTTCCCTGGTGGTACAACGATCTTCGCTTTCCTCTACGATGAGATCATCTCTTCTTCTGGCTAAGTCCCGACTTGCATCCACCACCAGGAACAACTGCCCCCGCCGGAGCTGTCTCTTCACTTACAAGGTACTGTGTCCGCCTGGCTTCCCTTGTGACGTTTAGCGTGAGGTGTCTTAAATCCTTACCTTTCCACTGGGTCGCCTCCAGACCTTCTTAACTTTTGTTCTAAAACTGGTCCAACCTTGCTGTGACATTTTGCTACAAAGACTCGAAGTGCATTTCCACTGTGATACTTTTTGGGACATATTGCCTTGCCTCTCTCCGAGTGGGCCTGGCCTCTGAACTTCGCGATCTACAGTAGACCCTGCCTTGCTTGCAGGGCATTTGCTTCGAAAAAGTGTTGGTACCGAGTTGGTTTCATACCCTGCCTTTTCTCTCCCTTTCTAACGGCCATCTAGGTTAAAGCATTCACCTCTGTCTGCAAATAAGTGGTGCCGTTGAACCTAGACTTGTCGAAATATTGTTATGGGATTGATCACTACTTATAGTAATTGTGATTGAAGTTGTTTGCCATATCAGTGCCAGTGTGTTTTTCGTAGATGTGTTTTTAAATAAATAATTATATATCTTTACACCCAAGCTCTGATCAGTGTCTGCTTGTTCTACTGTGTAAATTGCCCTATTTTGTATACTATAAATATTGCTTAACTCATCTTGAGAGAGGTCTGGCTGCTCAGCCACAGCTACCAGGTAAATCTGGGTGGTACGGACTGCTACCAATTGGGTTTACTGCTAACTCCTGTAGACTTAAACTTTTTGCAGTGGTCCCAGAGGGAACTGCACAGGTTTCTGCCTAACACTCCTGCACGTCGAGGAAGAAGCCTTTCTGCAAGCAGGAACTGGACTTCCTCATGGACTACGTGCGGGGCACAGCCGTGACATGGTAGTGGGTGCCAATAGTCAGACTACGGCTGCCCACTGTGACACCCACTGGAAGCATGTTGGGGAACATGTCAGTTCATTCGGCCATGAGGTGCGCACGGCGCAAGAGTGCAAAAAGCGTTGGAATGACCTCAAACGCAGCACTAAGGCTAAGCGTGCCTCAAATTACAACTTGACTCTGGTGACTGGCGGTGGGCCTGCACCAGAGGAGGAAGAGCTCACTCCACATGAGTCACTCGTTGCGGAGTTCATACCACCTGAATTGGTCGAAGGAGTGGGAGAGATGCTGGACTTTGATGCCCAGTCCAGTGAGTGTTGATGCGTGTTTGTTGAGGACGTGTGTGTTTTACTTGTGGGATGTGTTGTGCATGATTGCCACTACATGTGACGTGTACATGGTTCTGATGTGTAAGTAATGCAATGCTTCCGTGATGCATGTCTGCTCTGCTGGATGCTGGACATGTGGAGCAGACGGGGACTGTCCGCATCACCACTATTGCACCCTACTCACATGCTGGTTACAAGTATACCCCTCCGGTCCATGTTCCAGCTCACTGGCCCTTCTGCATGTGGCATGGGGTGACCTTCCTCTCAGCCCAGGCACAATGTCTTTGCATGACCGACGTGCATGTGTCCTCTGCCTGCATGCGGGTACTCCATGTAGGCATACTCCCTTGCCTCTCCTCCGCCACTCTGCACCCCAGTTCCTCCTTTGCACTGCTCTGCTTCAATCTTGCCATTGTGTACTTTCCTGTTCATGCATCCTGTGTAAATGCTAACTTCCAGCGTACAATCTGCCAGACATATGCTGTGTGGTACAGCCTTAGTACTTGATGCAGGGTATCTCACTTGTACTGTGCATAGGTCAGATGTCCCGCAGGGACATGAGTGCCCATTCATGCTCCATGTGCATTGCACGCATGCCCCTATGTGTCCTTGACTGGATGATCACTGTAATACAAGTCCTGGGTGACATACATTGCATGGCATCTCATCAGCCTTCCCATGTCAACAGTGGCTCAGTACTGCGTTGCACACATGTTTAGGGTCTGACAATCTGTGTGGGTCACAGGCCTCAGCCTGTTTAATGGCCAATGACTCTGTCCGACTGTTGTAGTGTCTTCTTCACACGTGGGCGGCCTACAGAGTTTTCATCATGTGTCCTGCTTACTGTCCCATCATCATTTGCAGTGTTGTCACTTGAATCACATTAAGCTGTTGATGCCAGTCAACAATGCCTGTCAATACACAGGTCTATGGTCAGGCTTTTGATACCATGCTAGGCATCCCTGCTTTTGTACTTGGGTGGAGGGGTGCTTTGCTTGTAGATATGCTACCCATTGAATGCACAGTGCACGTGATGCCTGAATTTGACCTTGCACTGCCTTCACATTTCCTGACACACACCATGGAGTCCTTGTACATGTAGGTAGTGAGTGACATACACATTTTCTGCACTGCATAGACCCACTTCTATGCAAACTGCCACCTTTCAACAGGTCTGATCACAGAAGCAATTCAAAGTTGACCCAGCATGCATGGCAGGTTCTATGTTCTGTGTCACATGTCTGCCTGATGTGTTTGTTGTCGGTGTGTGTGTGTGTTGTGTGCTTCTGACATATGTAGTGACCTTTTTTCTCTCTATTTTTCAGGTGATGACGCAATGGAGGCGGAGGATGGTGTTGTCATGCCAGACACAGGGTTGTTACCACTACATCAACCCGGCACAAGTGGGGGTTGTGGGGTGGTAGGCCACGAAAACCCCCAAGTGCTACAGTCCATCTTGTCTCTGGCTGCCTATGAGTCCAGCCCTGATGACGACTCTGACGTCCATGTCGAGTTGGATGAGCATCAAGTCCATGTGTCAGGGGTGAGTGATTCTGATGTGGACACTCCTCTGTCCACGACACCTGCACTGAGGGATCAGACAGTCTTGGTTCCTCCGCCCGTGGTAGATCGGGACGCAGGGTCACCCCCCACACGAGTCACTGATGTGCCTGGGACATCACGTCGACGGGGGCATGTAGTCGTGCAGCCGCGGGTGGTGCCAACACAGCGAGGACACCCAGTCCTTGGGTCCCGCAGGGGTCAAGCCCAGCAACGCAGTATACTGAGTGGGAGCAAGACATGACTGCCAATTCAGAATGGCAGGGGGCAGCAATGGAGAACATCACTGAGAGCATGGAGCGTGTGGCCCGATCTGTGCTCCCCCCTGCTAGGCAGGTGCTTCTCCAGCAGCAGGCGACTTGCTGCCGTCGAGGGGCAAGGTGCGGCTAGGCGTGGCCAGGCTACTGTGCCACGTCCTCCTTTCCAGGATGAGCCAGACTCGGACGACCATCTATCTCCCACATAGGTCGGGCTGTGCAGGCGTTAAGCCCATGGAGGTTTTTTTTTGGCTCAACATCATCGCATGTGGGTTTTGAGCAGCACCCTGCACCTCCCCCCTCCTGGGTGCCTCCCCTCCCCCCCGGGTCGTATGTGGCCATTTTTGATTTTTCTTTTAGTTTAGTTAGTTAAGTTTCTGTTTGATAGTTAGTTTAATTAGGTAATGTAGGTTTTTCATAGTTAGTGTAATTAGTTGATATAGTTTAAAATTGCTTTTCTATTGTGCTTTCATGTGACGGTGCAGTGCTTTGTGGCTTTTGAAAGCATCCACTGTCTGTTCCAGCTGGGCCCTTCAGGCTTGTCTTGTGTATGTGTTTGCTGCTTGGGGTCCTTGACTCACATATGCCACTACTGCCTCCCTTATCCATGGGCTCGCAAGGATGGTTTGGTGTAACAGCCTATTACACAAGGGCTTTGGACTGTCATATCTGTGGCATGTCTGGTGCTGTGTAACTTGTGTTAACACCCCTAGTGGGGATGATTGAGGTGTTATTGACCACTGTTCTGCTTTTGCTAGATGGGGTGTTTCATGATTAATGTGTACATTCATTGCTAATCATTGTGTAGTATGTTTCTTATCTTTACTGTACACGTGCTTGTTGCAATTCATGCCGTAGATAGTGTGTTCCACACTTTGGATGTGAAAGACGGACTGATGATGTGATTGCTGATGTACGTCTCTGACATGGTCCAGTAATGAGATGCCTGAAGACACACACACAGATGACTTTAAAGCATTAATCATGTGTTTCATGCCCTTTCTGCAGCGGGATGAGCCTCCAGACCACCTTTGCCAGCAGACATGGCCCATTGGATGTCAGGATTATGGACATATTTGTTGGTGCCCACATGAACATGTGTGCGCAAGCAGAGGCACAGGGATTGCAGACATACATCCTAGAACTGCTGACGTGTTCCAAGGAACTCCAGGCAAGGTGAGCAGCACAGGGGGGCCACAACACAGCAAAGCTTCCACCAGGCCAGTTGCACATGCAGGCTTAGTAGCAGCACTGAGGGTGAGCTTGGACGAATATTGGTGTTGAAGCACACAATACAGCTCAGATGTTTTGGTGGACTGATGGCTGTTGATTGTAAGGTTGTCTGGCTCACCTTCAGGGGCAGTGGCACATACCCTCCGGTACACCAAGGTCCATTGAGGCACTTGTATCACCCATGTAGCCTTCCGAGACATGGAAAGGAGCAGCTCACAGGGACATACAGCAAGGAACATACTCGGGTGCAGTGCATTTCATTTCCATGTACATTTTGAAAACATGCACTGCCTACTTTGTTTCGGGCATGGTGGAACACGACTTGTTCTGAAGTCATGCCTTGCTATATGGGTCTGTCTGCTTACCCAGGGAACATTGCATGTTGTGTGAATTGTGACACATTGGTGTTCATTTGCCACGCACCCACCGGCGGCTGACTTACTGCATTGACTGTGTATGACCCATCACAGGGGTAATGTTACGTATGGGTACGAAACATCCACACCAGATTGTCTGTTTGTAGAGTAGTTTGTTGCTATGGGGCATATTTGGTGGTGTGTTTGTGTGTTATGGGCACGCACAGATTATTAACTGTGGCTCTCTTTGCAGCATTGAAGTGCTCCTGTAACCGGACCTGAGAGTGCGCAGGCAGGAGGCCAGCACTCAAAACCAGAGCTAAGTGTCTTGTTGTTTTTCTTTCAAACTGCTCTGCATAGGCTTGCTGGGGGGTGCACTAATGCATGGATGAATGTGTAATTCAATTTGGTATGTTTTTTTTCCCTAATCACCCAGAGTCCTATCCAATTCTAAACCCTGTACCCTCTACCCGGGGTTCCTGCTTCCCGTACCTATCCAACCAACGTTCCCTAACCCTCTTTCCCCGCTGGGGTTGCGGATGCCTGTGTAAGCCCCAAGCTTGCGGCCCCTAGAGGGGGTGGTTGGTTCATGCCACTCCTAAGCCTGGACTCCGGAAGGCCCTGACAATGATGTACAAGTTTGTTAGGATTGTGTATGTGTTCATGCAGGTAGTACATTTTCGTGCATTCCCTACTTTCACGTGTCATTCCTCCTCCCCTCTCCTGCCACTCATTCCAGTTATCCAGTGTGCCAACGCCTGCCCCGACTGCATATCCCTGACCCTCCTTCCCCACCAGGGTCTCAGAGGCCTGTGTGAGTTTGACCTTGCAGGCACCCGGGCCACGGTGGGGGTGGTTGGTTCGTGCCACTCCTGCGCCTGTACACGGGAGCTGTGACAGTACACATCCGTTCGTGGTGCATCATTCTATGTTATGTACCACACATGGTTCACATCCTGTTGTGACATTGTTTTACTGTGCTACCTTGGTTCTTACACCATTGTGGTAGTACTTGGCCTTTGTGAGGTACTGCTACTTCAATTCATCTACAGGAGGCTGTTCTGGTTCGTTTTTCTGCCTTGGATTTTGTGTTTTTGGAAATGAAGGTGGACTCTGAGGGTGCAGGCACCTTTTTACACACAAGGTGGGAGATGGTGACGAAGGGGAAGGGTGATCCTGTGACCAGGTGAAATTGAGGGTTGAAGGCTCCATGACCCAGGTGCAGTTGTTCAGTGGGTCATGGTGATTTGTTTGGGAGGGGGGGTGTTTTGTTGTTGATAGTTGCCTTGCCCTGCAGTGTGATGGGAACCCTGACATTGTAATTGTAGTATCTATGTACATGATGTGTTCTGCTGATCAATTCCTGTTAATGTGTTGTGTTTACCTTTCAGGTGTGAGGGGATAGTTGTGGTTTGACATGCTGGGGTGTACACCTGGTGAATGTTCACATGTGATGTGTAGAGGACACTGATGGTCACTTGATTGCACATGCATATGTTGAGTGCATGTCCTTACTGACCCACACACTCGCACTATGATGCACTACATGTACAACCACCCTTGTATATCCACGTGTACACTCTGTTTGCCTTCTGGTGCCCACTGTGTCCCTGCAGCACATGTTCTGTGACCAATTATGGATCCTGTACATGCCTAATTTGCTTTTTGATGTGGTTTGTTGCTTAGATGTGATGCTCAGGGTGTGCATCACACACAATAGCTGTTCACTGTGCTGTGCGCTGAGCAGTGTGTTGCAGGAGTTGGACACAGCACACAGAAGCTGCAGTGCTGATTTTGCAATGCACAATGTGCATGTAGACAGGCATTCATTGTTATGTTACGACTACAACTTTTGTAATGCATTTGGGAATGACTTATTTTGGGTGGGAGGTTGTTGGTCAGTCATTTCATCTGATTCCATGGCAGGCATCATTGTCTGATGCCAATGTACATTTTTAACATGGCAATGTGTACCTTATTGGTACTGTGTTGGTGTATGGCTATTGCTTGCCATGTCATGTTGTGGTTTGGGAGGGTTTGAGTGACATAACAGTGATGGTCATGGCCTGTTTTGCAGGTGTGTTTGATTCACACCTTGCATGTCAGGGTCAGCCGCTTCTCGAAGCTACGAGCTGGGGTTAGATCTCTCTCCGCGGCAGGGGCCTCCCTCTGGAACAGCCTTCCTGCCTCCCTGGAACTTGAGGAGAACCATTTCTGGTTCCAGAAGCACCTCAAAACCTTCCTCTTTGCTTCTGCTTTCTCTCTCCCTCTCCCTTGCTAAATTCTTCACTGAAACTGCACTGAATCTGCAACTGGGCCACTCTCACCAACCTCGGTCCCTGGCCCAGCCACTCTCCACTTGCACTGCCTCCCTGGCAACCCCTGCACTGCGGGACTGTCTCTGTATCCCTACAGCCCCCCCTTCCCAGCACTTGTCTGCACTTACCTTTGCAGTTGCCACCAGCTGGCCTATTTATTTGTTTTTTATTCTACTGTATGCACTCCCCCCCTCCCCTTCCCCTTGCACTTTTCCCTTCCCCCTACCCCTGCACTTGCGCAATCTAAATGACACCTGGCCTAGTAGGATCGTTGTCTGTCTTCCCTTGTTCCCCCCTCCCTGCCTCGTTGCACCTTGAAACACTTGTGTATAGGCACGTTACAAATGCCATATCATGTCATGTCATATGTCATATGTGTGCCTTTTGGTCACACAGGATAGCTTGTGTTTAAGTAGCTAGGGATGCAGACAATGTGGCACTTCCATGGCAACAATCTCAGGGTGGTAAGGTTGTGACAGTTGACTGTCTCTTTGTCATCATCGATTGTCACCTGGTATGTGCCAGGCCTGTGTGCACTCCGCAGGGGTGGGAGTTTAGGTGAAAAATGTGGCCACAAGCTGGGTCCGGGCTTCCTCACCACGTGCCCTGTCCCCTCCCATGGGCAGCGCCTGTGCCTGTGGTTGGGGATGTGGGGGCACCACCATGTCCACCGGTACGCCCTGCCGTGTTGCAACATTGTTCAGGACACATGCTGCCACAATGATCCTGCACACTACTGGGGGTGCATAGAGTAGCTGCCCGCCAGAGTGGTCAAGGGAGCGGAAACGTGAGTTGAGCACTCCGAATGTGCGCTCCACTATGGCCCTGGTTGCAATATGGGCAGCGTTGTATCGTACCTGGGGTGGTGTGGTGGGGTTCTGGATTGGCGTCATCATGTGGTTGCTCAGAGGGTAGGCACTGTCCCCTGGGGAGGTGTAAATGGTTGTGATTATTGGGGTTTGTGTATTTGTGTGTGTGTGTGTGACATGCATGCATGTGCAAGGGCTTAGGAGCCATGTGTCGCCATGCTGCCCAGCTTCCAGGGCCCGGCTCAGGGCACACATTCTGTATATGAAATTGTCATGGGTGGAGCCAGGGTAGTTTGCATAGACAGAGGTGATGATTCCCTTTGCATCGCATACCACCTGTACATTGATGGAATGCCAGTGCTTGCGGTTTCGGTAGATGTGCTCAGTGGCCCTAGGTGGACGTAGGGCCAATTGGGTGCAATCTATGGCACCAAGTACTTTGGGGAAGTGTGCCACCCTGTAAAAATCCAGGACAACGGCCTGCCTTTCTGCGGGTGTTCTGGGCATGTATATGTGCCTGCGGACTGAGGGGCGCGCTGTCATGATTGCCAGTACCTGGTGTAGGCAGCGTGACTGCGTGGCCTTTGAGACCCCCCCACTATGGCAGTAGTCCGCTGAAATGACGCACTGGCCAAGAAATGCAGGACATTGAGCACCTTCTCCAAAGGGCTCAATGCTTGGGAGCAAAGGGTGGGGGATGTAAGGTCATCTTCCCACTCCCTGACCAGGTCTAGGATGATATGGGGTCGAAACCTATACCTGCCGTAGACCTGGTTGTCAGGCATCCCAAAAAGGCTTGTCCGTGGTGCAAAAATGCGTGCCCTGGCTATTCTCCTCCTCCTGCGGTGTCCCACGGTCAGTGCTGCAACAAATGGGGCATTCATCGTAGCTGTAAATACGTGTTTGTTGTTTGCGCGTACTTTTATACTGTGCGCGGGGACGCTTCCACCTGCCTTCGTGTGGTGGACGCGTTGACGCCTGTGTGCGTCTTTTGCCATGTGCGGGTTTCCCATATTCGAATCCATGAATACGGGTTGTTCGTGTGCGTGTGGGCGTTCCGTGTAGTTCCCTGCAGTACTTCCCCAGTTACACCTTCTTTTTCACGCGTTATTCCCCATTCCGCGTGTTACGCCCACTGTTCCGCCCACTTTGGTTGTGTGCGCCGCGCTATATGCGATTTTGCTGTGCGCGTAGCGCACGCCGTTTGGTGGAGTGTGTGCCCGCGTGCGCCATGAAAGTATTTGGCGCACGGACAGCGGGAAACACGTGCAGCGTCTTCCTTGAATCGCACGCGTGAGCGTGCGCTGGGTTTCTCACACTTACGGCACCTTGCGCCTGCTTGCACTGGGATTTTTGGCGCACGTTTGCTCCATGAATCGACCCCTAAATGTTTTCTGCCTAAATACCCATGATGTCCTATGGACTTCAAAAAACTGATTAACATTGCCCTACCACCACTTGCAATCCTGCGGTTAAGATTTACCACCAAATTACTGCCATACTCGTAACGAGGCCCTGTATCTGTGATTTCTGTAACAACTAGGTCTAACAGTACTCAATATATATTTATTTATTATTTGATATGGCTAAAAACATTAATAAACCTTTCAAATATCTCAGCAAATAAAAGGGAAAAATAAAAGAGCACATCTATTACAATAACACAGATTAAAACAGGAAATTAATCACAAATAGGATTCATCCAATCAGTACATCCCCCTAAAATTCATATATTGAGATAATTAAAAAAAAATCATAGTATCTAAAATCAGTGAGATATATTGTCCCGTAAAAATCATCAACCACATTTTATCTTCAGTGACAGTAATATAATCTTTAAAATCATTTCCCAAATAAAATCTTCTTTTAGTCAATTTGGACAAGCAACAAGCAGATGCTGTAGTGTTACCAATTCTCCTTGGTTGTTGTAAAACCTACAATGTCGGTCCTTTTCAGATAGGCCTAATCTTATACCCAGAAGTTCCCTAGTTAACCATAAGTTAAATCGCATTTTCAAAAAAAATTGTTAGCGTTTCTCTGTTCAAGGAAACTTCGCTAGATATTTCAAAACGGTACCTAACCTTTTCTATTCATGTTTGAAATTCTTTTAAAAAAAAAATATTTCTCACAATCATTTATGATTTGAATCCAATCATATTGCCAAACATTCTTTTTGCCTTATCAGAAAAATTTAAGAAGGTATCAAAATCAATGTCAGCTGAATGGGGGGGCGCTGTTGCGCACGGCTAAGATGGCCACCTGAAGTGAGAGCTCCGGCCCGATCGACATCCGCATGTTAATTAATCCTTACTTTGGAGGCGCATTAAGGTCTGGTGCACACTCGTGTAAAATCCTGAGACCGGCAGTGAAACATGCAATGAGATATGCTGCAAGACTGATAGAGCGGGAATAGGCCAAGGAACGCACCGCAGCAGACATCCGAACGTTCGGCGGGCCACGGCACTGACGCTGAAGGCCAGTGGGGCATAGAGAGGAGGGGCCGCCGTGCGAGAGGACACACCGCCTAATCTTGAGAGCGCTGCGGCTCGGCAGGAGCGGCTCCCCATTGGCACCACATACCTGGGTCATAACAGTCAAATACAACAACCCTGCAAGCGGACTGGCTGTCAGAAGCTACACCGAAGGGTCTCGGTTTGGCTCCGCCGGACACCTGAAGAGACGGGGGAACCCGATTGAATAGAGCTGGTGCTCCCTGCTCGGGTGCAGCAGACGCTGGAGCACGTACCAGCGACGGACGGTGGAACACCCTTGCCCGGCCCAGCTCGGGGCTAAGGATACGACTCTGCGAGGGAAAGTGAACGGCCCATCCCTCCCTGCGGCTGGGTGGCACCGTATAGCACGGCGTCTCCTGCGGGGTCGCAACGAAGACAACGCCGGACAGCGAAGTGCACCGGAACATGCATCAAACAGTGAGTTACACAATGCTGACCTGCGCGAGGACCGCAGCATGAATACCAGAGACCACGATCCATGTCGGCTGCATGTTAATAGGTGCTCATTGGGTCTGGCACCAACTTCATCTCCCCCGACACCATTACCGCTGATCAGCGCTGAGCTGGCATCAAAACGCTATGTGCTGGGGCAGAGGGACATGGACAGTATGATGACAAACGGAGGGCTTCTGGGCTGGGTGGCGTTTGGTGCCATTGAATTACTGGATACACATGAGATGGGACTTGCTTAGAGATCGCTCCCGAGCAGAAACGCCTGCCGGCCCTAATAACTAAGTTGATTGATTACCTTCACGCCCCTGGGCACTAGACCTGTGTGTCCGGGTGACTGCACATAAACACCCATTGAGGAAGTTATGCACTGATTGGAATCACCTATGATCAATACGTTTGTACGTGGGAGGGCACAGTCCATTTCAAGTGGGGGAATAAACAACCAATAAACAGCAACAATAAATAATAAACAACCAGACCCGCTAACACCGAGACCACAGATACTTGTGAATTTTATTGGCAATGAAGGACTGAGTACCTATGCCCCCATATACATCATTTGTACGGCCGCGCCCTGGCTGACCCCACCAGGCAGACAAATATCCTGGTCACTCGTGTGAGTCTTGCTCCTACAGGACTGTATTGCTAATCCACAAGCCCTAGAGCACCTGTTGGGTTGAGGTAGTGTGCCGGCTGGCACGGCTGACATGGGAAACACAGGGAAACAGGAAAAGGCGGCGGAAGGGACGAGCACCAAAAAAAAGGGCCCTATGGATTCCTTCACCACCAGCCAGGCGGTTGGCCATGAACAGGACCCGCCAACAACATCAACATCCGACCCGGATGCGGATAGTGGTGACAGAGTCGAATGCCTAACCACCATAGTGTAAAATGGCTTCCTAGCCATCAATGTTAAGCTGGATGATATTGTCAATACTATTGGAGCACTGAAAACTAGAGTTGACAAAGAAAGCCTCAGACTCACTGAGGCAGAAAACAGAATCGGCACAAACGAAGATACCATTGCGCGACATGACCAAGATACAGCCCAGCTCAAGGAACGCATGAATAAATTGCAAAATAAGTGCGAGGACCTAGAATCCCGATCCCAAAGAAACAATATACGAATTGTGGGGGTTTTGGAAAAGGTTGGGAAGGGCGTGATGGAGCAACATGTGGAAAATCTTCTCAAGAACCTTTTTGGAACAAACTCCTCTCAAACCAATTTCTGGTTGAACGAGCCCACCACACACTGGCTCCCACAACGAGACCTGGAGCTCCACCGCGCACAATCATTGCAAGGCTTCGGAATTACAGAGACACAATCCTCAGAATGGCAAGGGAATTCGGGACACTTCAATATGAAGAGAGCTGCATACATTTGTACCCGGATTTTGCTGCGGGAGTGCAGGCCAGCAGAAGGTCATATGAACCGGTCAAGCGCCTGCTGAGGGCTCGACAGGTCCCATAAGCACTAATATTCCCAGCCAAGATGCGGATTCAATATGGAGGGAGGGCGTACTTTTTTGAAACTCCTGCGGCTGCTTTGGCATATGTGAAATCTACCATACCCCTACCTCCTAGGGGTCGTGGGCCGGACCAAAACGGAAGATCTCTGCCAGCGGCGGGAGGTCAAGACCCTGTTGATTGATCCAAGTCACGCACATATCCTTTGTTTTTGCTTCTCGATCTGTCACGGATCTCTGCTCCCGCTGGTGGGCTCCGAGTAATGCTTGAACGGGCCGTGAGCCCGCTCTGGTGGCCTCGTGACAGCAACGTGGTACCCACAGGAAAGTTCCTACAAGTTTTAAGTTGGGGTGGATGATGTGGGTGGGGGATGGAGTTGGGGGAACAAGGAAGTTGGAGAATGTTATTGCTGTCGGGACAAATTGGGGTCCTGGGGGGGCTGGTTGAATAAAAGTTCTAAGTTGGTTGAAATCGGGTCTGGCGGGTGCTGGCTGCACCCTCATCAGGTATATGCGAGCTATGATGGGAATAACGACACAGCACAATTTATATATATATGGAAAAAAAAGGTGATGGGGTGAACATAACCTTACTATCGTGGAATGTTCGGGGCCTAAATAACCCGATAAAAGCAAGAAAGGTGGGGAACTATGTCACCAGGCATAAACCAATGATTCTAATGCTCCAAGAAACGCATGCTCAGGGGTCGGTGAACAGAAACATAATGGCTAAATGGGGCAACTACTACACAGAGTATTCCTCATAGGCCAGAGGAGTCATAACACTTATACACCCCCACACTGGGATTTCAGACCACAGGACACGAAGTAGACCCTGTGGGAAGATATGTGTTGGTATGGGGGGAGACGTCGCAACCTAGACGAGACAGACTTCTATCTGAAAATATTCGAAGCCCTTAACAAGCGAGACACAACCACCATCATATGGGGCGGTGATTTTAATTTGGCACTCAACCCTGCACTGGATAGGTCAACCAGTGTGATAAGAGTGCCTACAAAAACGGTGGTAACCCTAAGTCAACTCCTCTCACAATTATCACTGATAGATACATGGTGGGTACTGCACCCGGATCATAGAAGAAACACATATTACTCCTCCGTGCATGACAGCGAGTCATGCATAGACTATTGGTTCATATCCTCAGATATTTCGAGTACACTGAAACACTGCGAAATCCTACCCCGCACGCTGTCCAATCATTCCCCAGTTCTACTGAGCCTCGTATTCAAAGATGGCCCTAGACCAGCGAGAAGATGGAGAATGCCGGGGGGCTTGGTGGGAGATGCAACTGTGGTCGAGACCCTACGCGAAGAAATAGCTAACTTTTTTGTAGATAATCTGGGGACCGTGGATCGGGTCTCCACGGTGTGGGAAACCTTCAAGGTCTGGGTCAGAGGGGTCCTTATGTCCAAATCCACGGGCCTTTTGAGGGGTGTAAGACAGGAGCTTGAGGGGGTGGAAAAGGAGCTAAAAGAATTGGAAGAGTCCTATAGTCGCACTCATGACAGAGGCACCTTTGCTGATATCCACGAACACCTTAGAACCTTTGACAATTTAGCTATAAGAGAGATACGATACATTGCGGCCCCCACACGGGCGTTCCGGTATGGGGAGGGAAACAAGGCAGGGAAAACGTTGGCCAATCTGATTAAACAGAAAAGACAACTGACCCCGATTGCTGCCATCCAAATAGCACACAATACAATAGTCACAAGCGAGCAGGGTATCAACAACGAATTTGTCCAATTCTATAAAACACTTTATTCGAACAAAGACCGAACAACCCCCTCCGAGATAAAAGAATACTTGGCCCCATTGGGTCTCCCGATGCTCCCAAACGAAAACAGAATGGCTCTGGAGCAATCTGTCACGATTGAAGAAATCACTGAGGCAATCAAAGATCTCTCTTCGGGCAAGGCCCCGGGTTCGGACGGACTGGGGGCCAAATTTTACAAAGAGTTCCATGAGGAACTGATCCCCACAATGCTGAAGACATGGGAGGAAGCCCTTGAACAACTCATATTACCCCCGACAATGAGAGAAGCCATAATTACCGTGCTGCCCAAGCCCCAACGCCTGCCCAATGATATGTCATCTTATAGACCTCTTTCGCTTATAAACACTGATGCAAAGATTTTCGCGAAGGTCTTGGCGAACCGTATGCTACCCATAGTTCCCACACTGGTCCACCCGGACCAGAGCGGGTTTATTCCTCATAGATCTAACGCTTTAAATCTACACAGGCTATTTGGGATAATGGCACAGATCGATCCAGACAGACATGCGATTGTGGTGTCCCTCGATGCGGAGAAGGCGTTTTACTTGGTCTCGTGGGAATACCTCTTCTCAGTTCTGGAGGCGTTCGGGGTGGGACCCAATTTGATCAGATATGTCCGGTTGATGTATACTAGACCCGGGGCAAGAGTGTGTACCAGCAGAACTATGTCTGAAATGTTTGAACTAGGCAGAGGCACTAGACAGGGATGCCCGTTTTCACCAATTCAATTTGCCCTAACGATAGAGCCCATGGCCGCTGCTGTTAGATTACGACACAAAGACAAGGATATCGTGATGAAAGGCTCTAACCAACTAATCTCACTGTATGCGGACGATACGCTCTTATATATCCGTGAACCTAATAAAAATATTGTACCCATAATGGCAGACATACACAAGTTCGCCGATTACTCTGGATACACAGTGAACAATGCCAAGTCAGAAATTTTCCCACTTACCCCTTCCATGCGGGGCCCAGAAACAACATGCAGACTTAAATGGTCTGAAGAGCACATTAGATACCTGGGGGTACTGGTCTCCAGAAGCAGACAATCCCTGTATGCCGACAATCATGATGGGGCACTACAGTCGCTTAACACAAAACTACAGGTGTGAAGACACCTCTCCATCTCACTACGTGGCAGGATAGCAGTACTTAAAATGATTATCCTTCCTAAGCTACTATATCTATTTGTGAATATTCCCATATGGCCTGGTAGGGACTTCTTCTCCAGAATTCGGTCAATTGTAACTACGTTCGTCTGAAATGGGAAGACGGCCAGAATAGGGTGGGAAAAAATGGTGGAACCATATTGTTCCGGGGGCATAGCTGCCCCGGACTTTGAGCTTTACTATCTGGTTGCCCAGGTACAATTTGTGAGGTATTGGTACGATGTGGTAGACGACGCGCCCCATACATGGATAGAAACACACACAGTTGCACCCACTGATATAAGGTCAGTCAATTTTGACCGACGACACAGAGACATATGTGAATATGATCCTGTCAGCTGCACTGTCCGAGCATGGGGGGCAATATGTAGGAGACTGAAACTGGAAATACCCTATAACCCGCAGATTCCCTGACATCCCCCCACATTCGATACAGATATACAAGAAACCTAGGAAACCTGGGTCCCAAATGGGGAAATGATGGTGGGCGACATGTTCATAGAGGGGAAATTTGCAACTTTGACAGACATCACAAGAGCCATGGGAAGGGGGCCGCTTCGGACACTCCAGTATTATCGGATGAGGTCTGCATTTCAGGCCAGATGGCCACTCTTCCCTGATGAGCCACCTACGCACCCATGTTTGCAATTGATTACAACCAAGGGAGGGCTGGGAATCTCCAAATTATATGCATCAGTGCAAGCCCATACCCCTACGGTACCCGATGTGAAATGGGGAAAGTACTATGCACATACCAAAAAAATATCACTCAATGCTGGACTACACCAGATACAATTCAAAATTTTAAATAGGTTACACTACACACCCGTCAAATAGCAAAATTTGCACCAGACTCCCTGAGCGAATGCCCTAAATGCGGCGCCCCACAAGCAGGACCCTTCCACATGTACTGGGATTGTCCCGAACTGTTACGGTTCTGGGGGATGGTGGCCGAAATGCTGGCAGAAATTACACAAATATCTCCATACTTGTCTCCTCAAAAATATTTATTTGGAGATATTGGGAAATGTTCCGAAAAGACTAGAAGACTTTTTAATGTATCATGCGCCATTGCTAAAAAATGCATTCTGCAGGCCTGGAAAAGCCCCACACCACCAAGCTTGAACACTTTTTTGCGAGAACTGACATATGCCACGAAAATGAGGAACAGTATGTATTGACCCAACCGAAAACGAGTTGGCCGAAGGACATTTGGGGCCCGTTCAGGGTATACCTGTGCGAACTGCTTTCTGACAATGAAACCCCTATGTAAAACACATACAACCTATGAGACTGTATAATGTGCCATTGTATGATATGTTAGACACGATGTTGGGAGCAAGCTATTGTACCTGCTATGACCACTAATAAAAAGATGTTTAAAAAAAAATTTCAATGCCAGCTGGTTTCAAATACTCTAGGCTATTTTTCTTCCATTTAGTCAGGAGTGGTGCAGTATCGGATCATAAAATAAATTTCTCATATAAGTCAAAATTGACATAGAAATGGCCAACCAACATTTCCTATACAAGCATAAAATCCTCCTTTGTATCACAGCCTTTAAAGACAGCAAGTGCAGTTCAAAGCAAATAATTTGATTTTGAATAGCACCAGGAAGAGCCCAAACCTTTTCCAAAATAATCCTTCATAATAATTAAAATTAAAATTTAGATTTATGAATATCTTTTCAGATTCACAAGCCAGGATGGGTATCACCTTTTGTGTATAAAAGCAAATCAAGTGTGTACATGTAAATATGCCAAATTTTCGATGAATACTCTTAGCCTGGGATGAAAGATTTCTTATTCTTTGTTTTAATTCTACCAAATACAGTAAATCAGGTTGTTTATCATTAAAACAAATTCCAAGGTATCGATAATTATTGACTCTCGTTATCAACTGATGATAGATATACCATTTCAAATTAGTTTTTTTCTCCTCGGGATTAAAAAATAAGTGTAGACTATTCAATGTTTCCAAATTAAATATAAGCCCATTTTCACTCAAATAAATCTCTAACTTGGCTAGCTGTCTTTGTAAGCCAACCGGGATTTAGTAAATCAAAACCAAGTCATCCGCATATAGAATCCTTGTTAGTACAAAGGAGGATAGATTCAGAGTTAAAGAGCGCACTCCATGTAGAACAATACCTAGATCAGCCATATGTAAGTTGAGCAAAGCGGGGGCCAAAATGCTCCCAAGTTTTATTCTTCTATAAATCAATGTCAAAGAAGTTACATGACCTTTATTATGCAGTCGGACCTGGATAGAAGTGTCTGTATATAGATCCCCTTGTTATGTTCAATAAGTTCAAAGGACAAATCCATTTACCCATTTCCCACCATAATATTGATCTATCTACAGAATCAAAGGCTTGTTTAAAATCGACAAAAGCTGACTAAATTGATTGGTCTGATCGGAAAATGTTCTCCTTTAAGATTGCCAAGGAAAACAAATTCACAGAGGTTCGCAATCCTGCCACAAAACCACATTGACATATATCACTAGTATTAGGATTACTGTGGACTCATTCCAGGAGGTCTCTCAAAACTAGTATAGTGAAAACTTTACCAGGAGAATCCAAGAGAGCTATTGGTCGATAACTTTTAGCGTCAAGACAATTTCCCTCCTTATAAATTGGTATGATCACCGATTTCTTCAAAGTTATAGGAATGGCTCTAGAATTTAGAATATCCCAAAATAGTAACTCCAAACTGTTCACCCATTCCTTTGGATAAGATTTACACATTACATTAGTAAGAGCATCTGGACCAGTGGTCCTCGAGGTACCTAACTTGTTGATTATGTGACTAATGTCCTCATTATCAAAATCAAGAGACCATTTGCCCTCCTTTCCTATTTTTTCACATTTTCTCATGGTAATCTTATTTTGAAAAAGTTCAGTGAAATGTTCAACCTATAAAGCCTCTGAAATTGGATTTAGTTGCAGGGCAATTTGCTGTACATTGTGTGTGTGATTCAATAGCTTCCAGATAGCTACACTTGATTTGTTAGCAACATCAGACAACATTGCTTCAGCATCTTTTTGGGCAGGGATACTGTTGTACGCCTTCCTCCAATTTCTGAATTTTTGTTTATCTTTTTTGTCAACTTTCCCTTTGTTTCCTGCAAATAATTCCTTAAACCTTGCAACTGCATGGAGCCTTTGTTTCCTAATCTTTATCTCAGAGACAAAGGTATGTTTGTGTGCAAATGTTGGATGGGTTAGGGCATAATTAGATATTACAAACATGTTCAACACGGTTGTATAATCCCCCTGCTGTCAAATACTCCTAAAGTCAAACCTGGGGAATTTCTCCTCAATTCAGCTGTTAAATTGTTTAAAGAATGTTTATTCCATTTAAATGGATTTCTTCCTGAATTAATTTCAATTTGTAAAGTAAAGATTTGCTTTGTGTTCCCTTCAAAAGCCGGGGGCTACCCAGTCATATAGAAAGAGGTTGTGATCACTATGAGATTTTTCACAGGTTTTAAAATCTGCCCTTTTTGATAAGATGTTAGATTAAACAAATTGGTTATCGATGATGCTTCCTCTGCCATCTCTACACCACATGGAGTGAGGAGGACTATCACTATGAAAAGCCCGATTTACCATTTTAAGACCTCTTAATTCCATTAAATTGAGCCAATGTTTGGCTCATTGAGATAGAGGGGCACCATCAATCACTGCCATAATCAAGGGGTCAAGCGCACATAGATTCAAAAGATCACCTAGTTTCTCTAGAAAGAAATCCATAGAGATTTCAGCAGGATTCCAATAAAGATTCATTAAAGCCATAGGAAACTCTCAATTTCTTGGCCATTGTCTCCTTGACAATCTGGACATTTGTATAAAAGGATCTGGGGCTAACCAATGAGTCGGAGTTACAGGAAGATCATTTCTAAAGGCTGTCAATAAGCACGCCATTGGTCTCCCTTGTACTCCTTTAATGGCAGGAAAAGAGAGGACTCTATATCCATCCAGAAGGAGGGGGACAATAGGACAGGTTTCTTGAAGGCAAAGGATGTCTAAGGAACACAAAATCCCTCTCATACAAGCAATGTTTGAATCCCCTTCTGTTTCATGAACCCATTTGGATTGCACAGTCCCACCTTTTATCATATAATTAGGGCACAACTGATTTATACTGGAGGCATCTAGAAAGCCAAGACCAATCTTCAATGTTAACAGGTGGACATTTATGGGCAAGGATCTCTATGTGTCTCTCCACTTCTTCGGTCCTACAGCATGTTGTGGTCATTGTGAGATAAGAAGATAAAGTATGTGCTTAATTTTCTGGTTTGTGAATTGTGTATTCTAAAAGGTGCTTAATCTCTAAACGCCTCTGACACTTCACAACCCAGTGGTAAAATATACTTTCCTGCTTCCAGAATCACCTCAGCTATCACTTTCGATGGAAAGTCTAATACAATCTTGTCCAATAATTCTTCCTTTATAAATTCAACAACTGCTATATCTCTTGTGTGTATCAACCACAGACTGGAAACCACATCAAACAGATTAAGAAAATGTGACCTATTTAATATCGTCACATCACCCGCATCCACCAGACGTTTGAACAGCCAATATGTACAATATCTACAAGCCAAGTAACCCTGCTGTCTTGATCTATCTGACCGATAATTTTTAACCTCTGCTGCCCCTTTAACAGGTAAAGGACGAGCTTTAAAATCTATACCCAACTTCCCAGAGTCTTCTTCAACCTTAGCACTTATCGTACACATTACAGAGGTTGAGAACTCTCCTTTAAATGATCAGACACATGATTAGTTTGAAGCTGGTGAGAACGAAGATGTCTTTCTTCCAAGGAAGAAACAACTGGAGAATGAGGCAAATTCAATTCATTCTCAGGTCTTCAGAAGGATGAGGGCATGGACGATTTCAGGTCTTCGGAAGGATGAGGGCATGAGAGATTTTGCAGGATTTCGCAGGAATGGTAAGCTGAGTTCCAGAATTCGCTAAAATAAAAACCACACATGATTCTATAGAATGAGTCGAGAAGTCAAATAAATTAAACTCTTCTTCATAAATCAAGTTTATATCAGTTATTTTACTCTCCACTGGGGCACACTGTATATCTATCTATTAAATGCACTTCCCGCTTTTTCTTTTTTTGCCTTTTTAGGCTTGATACCACCAACCAAATTCATAGAAGAAGGGGGCAGCAGAATTAAGGTCCGTAGGAATTTCCTGGAGCCCGATGTAGCATGCTTCGATACCCCTTTTGATTTTTAGATTTCCTCTTTTGTGGGTCAGTAAGTCGTCTGCCTGAGTTCTTTGAGAAGATTTCATACAGTTTAACCTGCTCATTATGTTCCTCAGTAGATTGCTCACCCATTGTAACACAACCACTTACTTCCTCTATACAGTCATTAATCAGTTCATGTTGAGGAGGAGGGAGTATAACTCACACTTAGTGAAATAGAAATTATTTCAGCTGCTGTGGATTGGAAGTCCTGTTCTTTAGTAGATGACTGTGAAAGAACTATATGCGGCATTGACGCCATTGTAGATTTGGTGTTATGAATCCCATTTACGGGGTGAGTACTGGTGTATAAAATGTATATTTTATTTTCCATGTCTGATAGCCTAGTTACAAGAAATCCAAAGTAGCCGAATGTTCTGGAGCCTGCACATTAAAGGATTCATGAAGCAGGTAATGTTACCTCTAGAACTGGTGGAGGAAAAAATCCCGTCAAGCTAAAAGATCTTCTCGGAGATGGATTAACAAAAGACACTGAGCACACTGAAGAAGAATCAAGATAATCAGACTACAAAACAGGGGTAATAGATAGATTGACACCCCCTTTCTGATCTGACAGATGATCATTTACTTGATCTAGAAGTCTTTCATTTATTTCATTTAAGAGCCTTGTGTTTTCTGGTTGTGCTGATGTTAATTCCTTCTCAAAAACTTTACATGAGACGTCTCCTGTGCCATAACCAAATGGAACCAAACAGCGGTAGGACTCCATCTCAATGGCCCTATTGTTTGCAATTCACAGGGGTAAGAAAAGAAACGTAAACCCTCACTGAATGTAATTGTACCTTGGATAGGTGGATACTGATCCCTTTCCCTCCAGCTCATAGCCTTTTGCCACAGCATACCCGTTCGATTGATTAACAATTGGGGCAGCATCAAACAAATTCAAATCTTTTGAGATTAAACTCAAGTGTTTAGATGAGGGTGCCCCATTTATTTCAAATTTAAGGCCCACTCTATCAATGCGGATCTGGATTTTCCATGAATGATAACAGCTGATTTGAATTTGCAAGCAACTGTGGTATTTGGCTTGCCTCTATGGCCGTGAATGAAGGTTGGTTTTCAGATAAAGCATCTTCTTTGAGTTTCTTATGCATAAACATGTAAATATCAGAGTGAGATTTTACAATTTGTCACGGCCAGGGCAGAAGCATTGCAAATTTCAGACTGTTAGCATATGACACAGTCCCAAATACAACATTAGGTTCAATGATCACTTACCAAATCTGTTCTAGCAAACAAATACCAAGGCACCCAGATAACCATAATCCGGGTCCAAACACTGATACCACTGGCCCACCGACCAACAGCCAACTGCACTCACAGAGCACTCTCCGGGTGCACATGGATCATTACTTTATAATTAGTCAGCTCTTAGAGGGAGTGATATATAGATTTTCCTATTAGGTTGGTTTCTTTGGTCATTTTGCAAGGTGCCTCTACTAAACTTCTGATAACTTCTCAGAAAGGGGAAAGTTCAGCGTCCCAAGGCTTTGTCATGCCACGAGCTCCCGTTGGCATTGGCGTAGTCTTTATAAGTCTGAATTACGCTGGCAGACTTTAGGCAGTGGAGGACGTGCAGGTGTCCTCAACTGCCTGAAGTCTATCTCAATTGCAGTAAGTCTTGTTCAAGCTTGAGCTGAACGGGCAGGGAGCTCAGCAGGGAGGTGTGGTTTGCCAGGCTTTAAAGGCACATTTGCACATACAGATAAATAGTAACAAAACTAATGGTTCTGGTGCACTGGTCTTTTGGTCAGAGAAATCAGGTCTAAGACCAATATAAAAAAACATATCACTTCCAGTCTGCTGCGTACAGTAAATAAACTCTTCTTGACTAGTGTACTATACTCCTTCTAGTTGAATGACCAAAAGTCTTTGTATTAGTTTTAAAATATTTTTCTAACAGTCTTTCCAAGAACATTTTAAAAAGCTCTGACTTCTCTGCCTTTTCAAGGAACCCTGAGTGTGAGACATGTTGGAGCTTGTGTTGCTCCCCAGTGCATGCTTTCCTCCTATGACAAAGCATGCAGTAACAGAGGTTGGGGGAGCAATCCCTTCACAGTTTGATTTACAATGGTATATAATTAGACATAAAATATGCAGTGCATTATCCTTATGTTATGACTATGAAAAGGAAGAGTAAGACTTGGAGTAATGAGGAGTTCCATAGGTGAGGGGAGCATTTCTAATTACTAAAAGACGCCTTGTATCAGGATGCTGAAATGAGATAAAAACAACAAGACCCTGGAAGCAAGTGCTGTGTTTTTTACCTCTATTATGTTTGGCTATCCTGTGGAGTTTAAGCACTGCTTATACGTTAAAACTATTGTATTGGAGTACAGCTTGGTGGATAAGATCTGAGGAGGGAAACACAGCGTGTGGGTGTTGTTTGGTAGTTAACCACCCTTTGACTATCCATAGCAATGCTAATCCCCATGGCTGTTTCAAACCACTATATACCCCATTATACCCTAACACTCATGGGATCTCTTTTAGAAGTCTCTATCAAGCAGTAAAATCACACTTTTGCTGCCAGTTTTGTTTAAAACCAGTCTTCTGAGCGTTAATGATTTAAATGTGCTTCTGGTGTAATATAAATGCCTTAACCATGTGTGCATTCAGTCATTTGATTTATATCTTTTTCTTGCACTGCTGTCTATTTACAAACAAGTATTGACAAAACCAACTGTTTTGTCTTGTGTATAGGTATTTGCTAAGACGGACCAACAATGTCCCTAATAACCCAGAGGACCTGGAGTCAATCCAAACTGAACTCAAAGATGAAGTAGACAACGTGAAAGGCAAAATCCAGCTTTATTAACAGTTAAATAAAGCAGAGACAGCATACAAGAAATAAAATCTCACTGCTCTCGGTGCATCCATTATACACATTATTAACAATGATTTAAGTAGTACATCATCATAAATGATGTCATCAAATTTTATCAGTTTACAAAAACCTCAAAGGAATAGGGATTGGTTAATGGTGGTGGCTACATATACACTCTATAGGGTTCACACATCTAATTGAGTTATACTTGTCTGATGGCTCCTCCTAAAACCACCCCTATATTGATAAAGGTTAAACTATGCAATTTCTACAACAAGCGGTTGGTTGGCACATAACGCCATGGGTGGCATAACACCATGGACCATGATAGGTTGGCTTTGTCCTAACCAACCTTGGAAAATTGACAGGTTGTCAAGCCATGAGCCAGAGAAGAGGGAAAGAGGTCCATGGATTGCTTTTCTTCCGATTAAAAAGTTACCATCCCCCTATTCCTAGACCATGAGCCAGCGTGATGTCTTTGTACTTGGTCTTATGTGATGTCTCATGTCTTTTGTATGTGTAGGGATTACATCAAGTGTCCTATGTGTATTCACTTCCAATGAATAGACAGTGATCTGATGGGTCCGTTTTGGGAATAGATTTATCATATACCTACCGAGAATTAATGTAAGTGTCATGTTTTCTGTTCCCACTGCAGACATTCTTGAGTTATTCTTCATGGGGTCTTTTGGCTTATAGTTGAACTGGCTAACAAAGGTCGGTTGTGCTTTCAATAAACTTTAATTCATCTTGCAGTATACTGCTTGCGTCCTGGGAATGGCTATCTCATACCTTCTCTATCGTCCACTCTTCAACTTTAACCTTGGCTTGGGTTATTAACTACCTGTCTGAGGTCTGCACAAAACTGTATTTCTGTTAATTTAGCATTGTGAGTTCTCTAGAAGTCTTTAGGTCTTCGTTTAATTATAAGCATGCCATGGCTTTCATTTTGCGTGCCCCATTATACCATTGTTTCTGTGTTATTGAGCAGTATCCACATGTCGTTCATGTTGCATTCAGTTTATGCATCAGTTGTGATGGTGTTCTTCATGCCTAGTGGATGCTATGTTAGTATGCTTCATGTATAAATGCATATATTACTATTGTACATGTTCTTCATGTTGAGTGCACATTTTCTTCATAATACAATGCATGCACATGTAAGACTATTCTGTTAGTTTGACTACTTTTGCTATCTTCACTTTAAATTTTCTGATGTCCAGCTGCACTTGTCTTGCATAAGGGTGGTACTGTTTTCTTAGTGAGTATCGCTTCTCACCTGTGCGGTATTGGGATGGTGGAGGGGCAAAAGCTATGGATGATATGTTCATCCTGCTCTTTGCCGCATGAGGCTCTTTGAGTATCCATATTTTAGTCACCCCCCTCAAGCTGCCTGCATGACTCACATGGTCGTCCATACTCCAGGTTGTATAGCAGTATTACCCTTTGGAATCACAATATAATCAGTGCTCAGTGTAATTGTGAGTGTCTTGAGGACATTTACATTTTGAACCGGGAGGGGCGATAGGGCTTTCCACTGTCATCCCTTTGAGTAACCACATGTATCACTATTTGCATTCCTACAGCCTTCATGGATGTGTTCTTGCATTGGCTTCTTTCTATTCTTAGAAAACAGAAAGGTAGTAGTACTAGTACCAATACGGCTACTAGTATTTTGAATGCATTAGCCAACAAGGTAGTTAAACCAGTCACCTTCTGCACTGTCTTCCACCTCCTGCAATATTCTTGTGTGGATGCCTGTCATGGCGGCTATTGCCTCTGTGAGAGTCCCATTTTCCTCATTGTGGGTGAGTATGTATGTGCAGCAAGAAGGTTCGATTTGTTTGTATACACCCCCATCCATGGCCATTATCAGATCAGGAATGTACCTGTTTTGGAGGGCCATGAGTCTTACTGTGCTCAACTCTTCCCGTATGGCATTAAAGCCTCTTCTAGTCATATTTGTGGTATGCAACTTCTCCCATTGGGTTATTTGCAACCATTTTGCATTCATATTGGCCTGGAACATGAGTGCAAAGAAGGATATAAAGAACATCTATTTTCTACTGCAAAATGTATGCTCATCTGGTATTTTGTCATACTCCTTTGCCATCTTTGCTGATTTATATTTATCCCTTCTTGTGCACTTGAGGGTAAGGGACCTCCTATTTCTTGTGTGTGCGTTAATCTTGGGGAAATCACCAATCTGCACATCATTAATGTGAGGGTGCACAGGCCTCTCCAATTTAGGCAAAATTGCAAATAGGCCTTTGAACCACAAGCCCAATAGTGGTCCATTAAAAAAAGGACGTGCCTATTTTCATGACAGGCACATGAAAATGCAAGTGCACCCTTCATGTTCCCCAACTTTTTCGTTGCCCTTATTTCTGAAGCATAAAGTGGCATTCTTCACAGGTATTGTGGGTAGGGGCCCTGCTTCATCCTCTACCCACGTAAGTAATTTTGAATATTCAGTCCATTCTTTCAGACATATATCATTTTGCATTCAGCAAAACCTCTATGAGTACTGATAGGAGTACTTGTGTTTTACAACCCATCATCCCTTCGACCCAGCCTTCTGAGGTGAATACATATCCATATATTAGCAACTGGGGTCACTCCCAGCACCCAGGTATTGCCTTCTCTACTGAATTGATGCATTGTAACAATGTATGGTCTGTTATTTTAAACTCCCCTCTATTCCGGCTTTCCAGTGTATATATTGCATCACCTTATTGTTTGTTCTAGTGTCATCCATCATGGGTGTTTTATGTAGCTATCCTCATAAGGGAATGCTCTTTTTGTCATCCATCGCAAGGTGGCCCAACTTCCTTGAAATTGCCCCCTAGTAGTGCAAAGTGTGTTAGGCAGTGTGTTGTATGTGCACGTATTTCTGTGGCCACAAATATCCTGGAGGCACTTATGGTATGAGGGAACACACATAACAACTCTCATCAGACTTTTCTCTCTCTACTTTGCTCATGTGTTGGTATCACAGAGTGTTTTTCTCTACATGGGCAGACTCATCAATATACTTGCTCAGGTGCCTTGGGTCATCTAGCACACTTCTATTTGCCCTCCCCCTGGAGTGCTAGGCTTAGGGTTTTTTCCAGGGCCTGTTTCCCTTGGCATTACTATACATATTGTAATGGTTTTAACATCAAGAAGAACAGGAGAAGATGGTCTTATCAATTCTTAGGTGATATAGTGTTGTAATGCAAACTAATAAAGACATTATAGAGACATAAAGGAGGAAGACACAGCTCCTATCATTACGGCTATAGTATCTCTCTTTTTGTGAATTTGTACAGATGTTAATCCTCCCAGGTGCTAAAATAAGATATCTCATTTCATTAAGGGAACACATATTTACATTTGTTTGTTTGGACACACGTGTTCAGAAGGAAAACCTGGTTAAGAGTGAGAGAAAATTGCTTTCTAAAACAATGTAAGCTTTCAAATAAAAAAAAAATACGGCCGAGCAGATGTTACAGGCTCCCATAAACGGATACGTGTTAATAAAAAAGGACAAGACCAAACGGGATAGGATAGCTATGAGCAACATTTGCTGTTTTTTCCTTTACTTTGTAAATGTCACGTTTTAGTTTAGGTACACATTTTTTAGAGGATTTTGGACCAACTGTCCTTATATATGTAGAAACAATGTGTCTTTATTCTTCTTGTTGCTGATTGTCCCTCGTTATTGATCTTGTCTGTGGTCATCTCACATCTTCTTTACCTTCGGACTTACTGTTTGCAGACAGAGGGGTCTCACCTCTGTATATCTTGACGTTGCTGAGCAGTATCCAATCATGCTTGCCCTCCACCTACCCGGCAAAGGGGGTGACAGCCTTCTCTATATATTGACCCTGAAAACAAGCTGTGTGCCACTTCCTTGTGATGCTTTAGCACAAAACCATGTCTCCTGGGTACAACAACAATGGTTTTTGCAAATTATCAGCGTCAGTGGTGTCAGTGGTTCTTGGGTTTCATCTCTGGTCTTTGCACCTTGATGCAACGTCTCTACCTGTCGAACATACATTTAAAAGATTCTGTCATGGCTGTCAAATAATCATGCATGTCCTTCCCTAACACAGTAGAAGCATTCTGTGTGTCAGTGTGAGCCCGAGTGGGAGGAGCAATGGGCCAGTGCATTTGGAATCCCATCACCAGCTTATGTGGAGTCAGGTAATGGTCACAGCCTGGCTGGTTGCGAAATGCACATAAGGCTAAAGGAAGGCAATGTAACCAACCTTTTTTCAGAGTCTCTTTTAGCTTTGTAATTCTCTCTTTTAGGAGGCCAATGAGGTGCTCATAAATGACGTTTTCTTGTAGGGGATAGGTAGATGAGATTTAATGCTTTATGCTTTATGCCCAAAGGATAGTGATGTGCATGAATACCTCATTTACAAAGTGTGTTCCGTTCTCATGCACTTCACACACTCCACATCTTGGAAATACCTCACTTACTAGGAACTTCACAGCACATGTGGCATTTGGATGGGTGCATGGACCAGCTTTGATCCATCTGGAAAAGGGACATATGACCATTAGCATTTATCTGTAGCCATTACAAATTTGGAGTATATCCAAATAGTCGATATGCAAATGCTGAAATGGTCCTGTAGGGCAGGGTATTGCTTTTTTTCCAATGTGCCAGCCCTCCGTGTATGGTCAATGCCACTTAGGCGGAGTCACTGTACAAGGTCACTTCCTGCCCTTCATGTTTCTCAAACATGACAATGAGCACCACCAATTCTGCCACTTGTGCTGAAAAGTGAGACGGTAGTCTTGCACTTGCTACAATTAAAACTTGCCATTTGCTCTATGCCTCACTAGAGCTGTGCCAGCATGTCTTTCTCCACTAGTCTGATAAATCTTCGAAGAACCATCAATAAAGAGAATTTCCCCTGCGGCAAAGCATTTTCTTTCACAAAACGTATATCATCATAAAATTCAACATAATTTTTTCCACAATCATGCACATGATCGCCCTCTGTTACCTCTCAGCTACAAATATGGCAGGATTCACTATTTTACATCTGACAATTTTGATTGTTGGGTTTGAAATTATTTCTTCATAAAATGGTGCTCACTGAGATGTCAATGTACCTTTAGGGTTATCTAGAATGTCAAACAGAGCATGCTCCATGAAGAGGGTCATAGAGTAGCCCATAACAATGCTTGTAGACTTATCAATTGCGAATGTGGTGGCTGACAATGACTGTTCGCAAGGAAAGTGTCCTTTCATAGCTGAATCTAAAATCCCACTGTAATACGCTAGAGGCATGTACCACAATGTAGTCCTCTGTGTAAGCACTGCTGTCATGACTGTCCCATTTGTGTGTGAAAATAAATAGAATTCCTCAGCATAATTGGGAATTCCTAAAACTGGGGCTGTACAAATCACTTTCTTCAATTCCTCAAATCCTTCCTCCATCTCCTCAGTCAATTCTGTTTTAACCTTATTCACCAGTGCTTTCTTTAAAGCCTGCAAAAGGGGTCTTGTGTACAAACTGTAGTCAAACACCCAGGCTCTAACATAATTGCATAGTCCGAAAAATTGTTGCATCTGTTTTACTGTATGCGGATTTGCAATTTTCATAATCGTCTCAGCTCTTTCAGGTGTCACCTTGTTTCCCTCATGTGAAATCAACTGTCCTATGTATGACACCTCTTCTTGACAATATTGTAGCTTCTCCCTGTCTACCTTGTATCCTTTGGCTGCTAAAATAGTCATCAACTGAATCGAGTCCTGCCTGCACTCATCTTCGGTAGTAATACAAATTAAAATGTCATCTACGTATTATATCATCACACTTTTCAAATCAACATTGCCTAGGTGTTAGGCAGAATCATATGCAGTACCCTTTGGGAATACCACACACAATTAAGACTACAAGTGACAGTACAAATTCACCTTTGGTACAAGCCTGTATTACACAGTAAAGTGGTAGTGATGGCTGAGCAAAAAGACTTAACTACAGAGTAAAGTGAGCAGTATCAATAGTTACAGAAAGGACAGCAATTACTATGGTTCAAACAAACACTGACTCAAGGTTTCTGAGTAAAAGAATATACATTTATTTACACATCAGTTGTAAAACAATTTCACTAAAGTAAAGCAGTCAAAAAATCACACTCTTAATATACTACACACCACCCAATAGATTCTGGACAAGTTAAGCTCAAAATGAAGTGTGAGCAAAATGGCACTTCAGCAATTTAAAAGGGAGGGAAAGACAAGGTAAGACAAAAATTAAGCAGCACCAACAAGTAAGTAAGTAGGGCAATCTAGAAAAGGCTACTACGGTGAGGAAATCAAATCAAGAGGCCTGGGCCAAAGTCAATGGACCAAAGTCTTTGCAGAGGATCACACAGTTCAGAGTAGTTCACGGTTAAGTCTTTGCCAAGAGTTTGGAACGAAGTTGATTGGAAGAAAAGTTACTTTAAAGAATAGAGAAGGACAAGCCCTCAGATTGGTGAAAGATTTCAAACACTTTCACCGCGGTCGGACGGAATGAACAACCAGGTTAGCACAGTACCTTTACAGCAGAAGAATGCTGTTGCTGAGGCAGACGTTCCTGGCAGGTCCTGCAGGCTCACGGTCCCTGAAGCAACTGTTGGATTGACAAGAAGGAGGAAGACTGGAGGGTCCTGCACTGCCCAGGGAAAAAACCTGCAACAGAGCAAAGCGATGAATAAAAGGTGCGCTCCTTAAAACACAAGCAGGGTCCGGTCCTTCTGGCTATCGGGTTCACTGTAGCTTTGCACAGCAAATTCGACGAGAGAGGGAGGCCTGGCTTGTAGTTTGGCAAACTGGTTAGTCCCACCAGCTCAAGGGGAGAAGATTCCTTGCAGATCTTACCTGTCATCGAAGTTTGGAGATTCGTTCCCACAGCAGGGCTTCACCAGGCAGTTCAGTCATGGTAGAGGTTTTCTTCTGTCAGCTTCTCTCTGGTTCTCTCGATCCAGTGGCGACTCTGCCTTCTCAGTCCCAGAGACCTGCTTTTTATGCAATTTTCTCCCATTCAGACAGCCTGGCTGTCAATCACACAGCAGGGTGGCTGTCCTAGCAGGGCAGTCACCACAGCCAATCAAACACAGTGTGTCAAACCTCTCCCTCACATCCTGTCCCCCTCAGACATTCAGGCGCCTAAGGAGGGCTTCTGTGCAGAAGCCCGCCAAAGGACGGTGAACAAAGGAACCAAAGCTGGTTTGGTGTGCAGAGTGAAACACGAGAAAGACCTTTACAAAAAGAAATGGTGAATAAACCCAGCCGGATCCAAATAAAAGTAAATGGGGTCCAGCGGATTTAATTCCGAGGCTACTAACTTAGCCTAAACCAGTACCAAGGCTATTTAAATAGACCACGGGGTATTGTCTTGCTCAAGGTGAAATTGCTCCTGGCTTCAATTCTATTTTAACTTCCCTTATTCCCTTTACTAGTCCTATGTCAAAAGGGCTGGTAGTCCATAAAACACTTGGCACCTTCAAAAAATGCTGGACGCTGCCACATTATTGCCATTTGTTGTGGGATTTCCCTTTTCTCTATTCTTATACAGTATGTAATGCTCATAAAGAACACTACTTCATCGTCTGTTGGTACTTCTCTAAACATGTGTTTATCTGTAATGTCAGTCAACCTGTACCCTTCTTCTTCAAGAGCTATTACTGTTCTCCATGGTCTACCCTCATCATCCATTCCTTCGAGCACCCCCATTTCCCTTCGTACTATGACTGCTTCTAACTCTAGAGGGATAGTCTGTCCCCCCACTTCATTCATAGGTATCTGTGGTCTGAACAAGAATTTGTCAGGTATCCTCACAGTCGTCCTCACTAACAAAGGTAGCCATGTTAGTAAAATGCGTACTCCATAAAGAAACATCTCTGGCTCTACTGGAACGTCTTGCAGAGCCATTTGCCCTGTGAACGCCAGTATGAATTTGCCCACATTTAAGTAGTGTATTCCAGGAGTGGAACACACTATTCCTTTGTCAGTTAATGAAATCGCCATGTTAAATTTTGTCATCAAATCTCTTCCCAAAATGTAAACTGGTGTCTGTCGTGAATACAACAATGGAACAGACATGTCACATTCTCCGATAGAGACTGGTAATTCGTCAGTAAAAGGAACTCGACTTGTAGCTCCAGAGAACCATTGAGCATTCATGGCAATTCCCGACATTCCCGACATTGGATATTTTCCCTCTCGTATACATGAACGTGTAGCCCCAGTGTCTACTATAAAAGAAAAAGATTTGCCTCCTATTGTCACATCAACCCTTGGTTCCTCTTGGGGGTTTGGTGTCACTGATAGTACTGAACACATCAAGTCTCCTGAGAACTGTCCTATTGTGGGTACATGCATACACCCATACCTATGAAAAGGATTGCCTTCTACCACAGTGGCACTTCCTATTCTAGGTGTCAGTAATTGTCCCGTGTTTGCATACTGCTTTGTCTGCATGGGGCGTGTTGTGACCGCCCTTGCAGTGGATTCATTTGCAATTACTCTGGTTGCTGTGTCTGTTGCATTCATGGCACTTGTGTATGATACACTGTCTGATCTTGGCCAACCCCTTCCCTAGTTTGTGTGCTATATGGTGGAGGATAAGCTGTCACCCTCATGAGAATTTGCCATTCTGTACATTCCCTTGGCTCCCACATGCATGTGCAATGTGTCCTGTCATCCCACAAATCCAACATACAGGGGGAGGTCACCTGACAAGTCCTCCTTGGTTGAAGCCTCCTTGTGCATTCTGATTCTGCACATTTTAAAAACCCACCTTTGTTGTTTTGGAATCCACTCCTTCCTATATAGCCCATACCTCTGCCTCGTGGTATGAACCCATTCCCTCCTTGGTCCATTGGGCGTTGATTATTCGCCTCTAATGCACCCACTGCTTGCTGCATTCCCAATCCTTCTCCGCTTGTCAATATTGCCCCTTCTATGGCAATTTTCAACAGCTTCTTCTGAACTAATTTGGCTTTCTTTATTTTCCTAGCCTCATCTTTCAAATTGTTTTTCTCCTGCAACATCCAACAGTGATGCACTATTGCCATTTGTTTTGCAGCCCATGGCTTTGTTTCCATTCTCACGTGTTTCTTCAGTTGCCTCTGTACTGGCTCGGGCAATCCCTAACATAAAGTGTGGTAAAATACTGCCACTGTTTTTCCGTACAATTCCTGCGTTTCATGTTGCCAACACTCTTGAATATCTTGAATGTAAACAAGATGGTCTTCATCTTTCTTCATATTACATGTCATAGTTGCACCCATATCTGATGTGTCGGCATACTGCACCCTGAGAACCCTTCAAACATCTGTTCTACAATTATTGAATGGTGCTCCGTTGTGTGCTGTATTTTGTGCTGTCACGCTTGAATAGCCAGATCTCCTCCATATGTCATCAGCTTTTTCCCCAAGAATAGCTGCCAAGAGACACTTAGGGCCTCATTCCGAGTATGGCGGTAAGGGATAGCGGCCACCGCTAACGAGAGCGGTGGCGGTAATCCCTTACCGCCATACTCCGAGTTCCCTTAGCGCCATGGTGCTTTTAACACCTGCTTTTAGCAGGCGTTAAATACCATGGCGCTAAGGGACCTTGATGTTAATTACGCCACCGTAATTTACGGTGGCGTAATTGACGCCTTCCCCACTCCCATTATGCCCTATGGGGCAAGAATGGGAATGGGGAAGGGTAAATGGGGATTGGGGAATTACCGCCCCGCCAACCTTGGAATGGGGCGGTAATTCCGCCAACCACCAAGGCGCTGCCGGTCCGGGTACGGCGTCAACCAAGGCGTTAATAGCGCCATTGGTTAGCGCCGTACTCGGAATGAGGCCCTTAATGTCTCCTATGGCCAAATGGTTTCCTCCTGTCATTTCTTCTAACTCAGATATCCATTTTCTAGCACCCAACATCAAACTCAGGAGCTTGTACCTTAAATTATCCTTATCCATCTGCGGCCATGTAATATACTGTGGTCTTGTTCCCCCTTTTTCCAATAAGGGTAACTGCATAAACCCTAACCCGCAGTCAGCTACAATCGTCTGCCTATTCATGGCAGGGAGAATCGTTTTCTTCTTCGCTTTGTGATTGTAATACTAGGGACTGATCTCCCTTCCCTCGGATTCCAGATTTGCTACCTTCCTTCAATTCTTGATTGGCCTTACCGATCCTGTCTCCGATACTTCCTAAATCAAAATTCTCTTCTTCTAATACTATTCCAGATGCCCCTGATGTATGCCCTTTAATGGAAGAAACTCTTCTATTATGTCCCATCGTATTGCTGGACGTGGCTCTACTGGTTCCTTACGAACTAGGCTAAAATCAAAGCCCTACTATCTCCTTATTCGTTCTTACTCCCGTCTAATTCTCTCCTCTTCTTGTATTCTCTCTTTTCTCCTTACTTCTGCTCTCCTTTCCTCCTCTTCTCTTCATCTATGTATCCTTTTATCCCGTAATTCCTGTGCTTCCTCCTCCTCTCTCTTCCTTTTTTTTCTATCCCTATCTTCTTTTATTCTCTGTCTATTGTCATACTTTCTTTGCTCCTCTGCCAGCTCCTGTTTTTATCCTGCTCCTCCTGATACATCTGTTCTTGTGGTTTTTTGCTCTTTCTTTTGTGCTCATCTTGCTTCAATCTTTGCTCTTGCTCTCTCTCTTTTCTATCTTGTTCGTCCTTATCTTCTCTTCGCCTTACTTCCTCAATTTTTTTCCCATCTAACTTGAATAATATCATACCTCACATCCATTTGTTCTGTACGTGTTACCTCGTCAGCGTTGTCATTTTCCCCTTTCCATCTCTTAATCACTTTTTCTATTTCTGTCGATATGTTCGACCGCTCATTCTCCTCTTCTTTACTTTGTATGATCTTAAAGATCTCTTCTTTCCTGTTACAATCCTCTGGATTATCGTCAAGGTGGTTTGTATATCAGATTTCTATTCCCTGTCGCTGCTTTCAGATCCTTTAAAGGATACAACCCTACTTATTCAGCACTATCACCTTTTACTTCAGGCGAGGCAAGGGGAGCTGAGGGCTCAACACCCTCCACCTACACTGATTAAGCACCCACTCCTCAAGTGGTGGATCTTCGTTTTCTTCCTGGTACATTTTCAAAAGCACTAAAATAGATAACCTTTTCTCTAATGGTTTACCCTTGTACGCAGCATGCAGGAATGTATTCATGTGTTGCAATGCAGCTTTTGACAATGATCACCCTTGTGGCCATGGCATGAACATCTTATCTTTGTATCTGAAAGGCGCATGGAACCCCGCTCTCTAGATTAGGGTATTAGCATCAAAACTAGTCTCAGAAAGAAAATCCAGAAGATACAATTTGAAAATGCCGTATTAGGGGTTTTATTATACCTAATACATTTATAACTGTGTGAGTGTAATCACAATTTAATCTGCACTCAAACAATTATTGATTTAACATAGCAGGAGAAATGTTTAAAACATCATAGTTTCATAAACATCACACTGTTGAATCATTCATGCATCCATCCACATCCATACAACATACATCAATCCACTCATACAAAACATCAATAGGTACAAGATAAAAACATATAACAAATATCACAGTTCATCAACAATTCAATTATTGTACAAAAAGTTTTTTGTGCAAAACAAAGGGCATGGCGACAATAGATTTTGTAGGTGGTCAGCAATTAGGATAGGCTAGAAATAGAAGATCTTCACAAGTGGCGTTATCCAGAATTTCTCTACCGGTTTCGACGTATTAACGTTGTTTGTGTTACGTCTTCATCAGGAGATTACAATTAGTTTTCTAAAAACAAAACAAGCATAAAACCATAAGTTCCCTAGAAAAAAAGGAAGGGAAGTGCAAATACATAACTTAACAGTGCTCAAGCTTCAAGTAGAACAATCTACTATTGTCCTGCTCATACCTCCAAATATATATTTCTGAGGTAGACCAATGGCGTCATACAGGGATTGCTACCATAGAAAATCAGTGTCCCTGGGCAGGGCGGGAGTGGGTCATGACTGTAACTAGACCAATTGTGATAAAAATTGGGCGCAAACCATGCATGAAGTGAAAACCCAAGATGTGAAGTTTCAACAGCTTTTGAAAACCTACAGACTAACCTTGGCACAGCCAACAAGAATCAATCTGTTGTTTTTATTTGTATTTATTTGTATTTATTTGTATTTATTTGTATTTATTTATATTTATTTGCATGGGACTGAAGGTACTGTCATAAAAGTTGTCAGCATTCAGGTCAGGGGTCCTGCATGACAGATGGCTGCACTTGGTGCTCCAATCTGTAAGAAATTTAAAGCAAAGAATATCAGGAACCCTGTTTTAAAGAGTTGAGGCATTTGTTACAAATGGAGCTGCAAAGTCAGGCACTAAGAAAAGAGAGTCAATAATAATCTCAAGGGCCAATAATTGTCTTACCCAGGAATACTGGGTAACAATGGAGGTGTAAGTTGTGCTAGTAGCGCACCTCGGAAGATGTATTTAGCAATGCTCAAGTTTCAGGAAGAATGGAACCTGAATGTCTGACGTCTAGGCGGCAACAAAGAGAGAGAGAGAAAGAACAGGGGAACTAATAAATAGTTGTGGTTTTTCCCAGAGACAATTTCAAGAAAAAGGATCATTATATGAGTGAAATGTCATAACTTCAGGTCAAAATGCTATTATCTATAATAAACCAAATGGGCACCAAGATTTCATTATGCTATATTGGACTTATCTAAATAAAGCAGTCACGGTATTTAAGCATGTATATGCCCGATTGATGCATAAACCAAATGGGCACCAAAATTTCATTATGCTATATTGGACTCATTTAAGTAAAGCAGTCACGGTATTTAAGCATTTATATACCCGAACTACTTACCTGGAGACAACAGCCGCTGATATGATGGAAATAAATGTCCGCGGGTAAAACCAAGCACTCAAACTCTTCCGGACCTTCTCTGGGGACCAAAAACATGCATCTAAACAACAGAGTTGTTGATGCGTATAAATAGCCCACTCTATCTACTCACGTGATCGTACTACGCAGTGTCCTAAAGACGTCCGCAGAATATTGGGCAACTGATTGTTGGAACACGTGACTTACACGTTTCCCCCAATGAGGTGGACAAACTGCACGGCATATCTAAAACAGCACCATACCGTGCTGTTATGGAGACAAACCCAAGTTTCCAGACTTGCTAAAAAGGCTTGTTAATATGTATGAATAACACGTTAACCTCACAGGTGTGATCGTGCTGCGCTGCGTTCGTAGAACGTCTGCAGGCTATTAGGCGACGTGATTGTTGGTGTGCGTGACTTACACCTTCCCCCTAATCACGTGAGAAACCTCCACGCTGTTTCCAAACCGGCAACAGGCCGTGCTGCCATGGAAACTGGCACGACTGTACGAACCTGTTCAAGGAACTTAATACCATGCAGGTGATCACATTATTAGTAGGTTGGACTGGCGCCTAGGCATATCCATGGGATCAAACTACAGTTACGTGTAGGCTCGTGAATCGCATATATCTGGAGTAAATGGATGGCATTATGAATGGTGCGAGCCAGCATAGAGTGCTCTTTTATCACACCTGCAACTTTAAAGAATGTATAAAGTATATTCACAGTTGTCCATTTCTAACATGCTTAATGTAGCCTAGCCAAGTATAAATCTACATGGGCAAATGCTTGGCCCAATTTAAATAAATTTGAAGTGTCCCGGCTAACAAACTGTGTACATAGGCGAAGGAGGACCCAAAATATGTATGATGATATACAGCATGTGTACATTATAGGCCCTCCCAAGAGTGTATTAAGGGTATTAAGTGCCTGAATGCCAGGGTTACAGAGTATTCAACCCCTGAGTCAATGTCTTTAAATTAAAGATCCATAGTTCTTCTTTATAGGCTAGATTGTTTAGAAGCTGTATAGGATTCTGGCCAAAAACCTTTTCTATACAAAACCATTCCATTTGTTCCACTTTGTGGCCCATCTCTACATAATGGATCACCATGGGGGCATTTAAGTTACAAGTTTTTATCTTTGAGCAATGTTCATTGATACGGGAACATCTTATCTGCCATGCCTTTCACCCATTCCGCACTGTACTGTTTGAGCTTGGGCATGTGCTTTGGCAATGTCTTATATAAATGGATCAGAGATATGTCTCCCATTTTGATGAGTCTTGATTGACTGTCAATACTTACCAGGTTTTATAAAATACTTTCACCACTTTCAATATTTTTAAAACAACAAATATAAGCGCTCTCCAACAAACGCTGGTCACATCTCTATCTTTTTCAATTATCTCTGTCTATCTCTGGATTGGTACCAACCACTTCCCTAGATAGTCCTTTTAGCTCCATAACTTCATTTCAATACCTTTACAACATATATAACTTTTCAAAACCTTAACTGGACACAAATACAGACAGACAGACTAGTCGACTTTACACATTTACTGAAAAATACTCTGTGATCACCTTTTTTCTCCTCTCCCCTCAATATCCTACCACAGGATTTAAATTGTCTCCTTCTGTTCTCCTGTTCACATGTAGCCTAGGGACTCTGACTGGAGTGTGAGATGATCTCTTCTAGACCCCCTTGGGTCAGGCTTCTGGGCCCTTTTTATCTCTATCTCCAAACAATATTTCCTGTTACTTTTAAATTACCGCAATCCTGTGCCCTTCATTTGCCATTCCCCTCAATCTACTCACCATTCGGTTGTTTGACTCAAAGCCCTCTGTATCATTTCCTCCTCCAACCGACCACCTCCGCCTTCTATCCGCAAAAGGCCTGTGGAAACCAGGTAGAGATTTCGTCGTCAAAGAGGGACGTGCCCACCATCTCGGTTTTCTTGCAAGTTTCAATTCGGCCGCTCTGCACAGGAAACCGTGAGATCTTCCGGCTAGGTGGCGAAGGATGTCCAATCGTCAAAAAATCTAGAGCTAAGAGTTTGATTGGTCTGAAACCATCCTCTGCTACCACGTGACCATGGGGGCTTAATTTCGGTAGCGTGTCATGCTGGTGGATGGGAAACAGAATAACTCTGTACTCCAATAATCAGACCAACTCAGGAAGATGGCAAAGTTTGTTAACTGTTTTAATATCAATTATCTAAAACAGAGAGTTACAACGGACAACAACAACATCGCACAGAGTTCTCTGAAAGCATTTTTATCAAAAAAAGTACTTATATAGTACAAACTTGTCATACGTGACATCATACCACATAGCAAATAAGGAAAACCTATAGGGGATTGGGGTTGGCCCAAGGGGAACATCTAAATATACTTTCTATAAGGGGTCGGGTTGTGGTTGGGTTTCTACAGTCAGGTGGACAGCTCATGCCCACCCCTAGTGCAAGTCATGTTCATTAGTTATTAGAAATACGGTACAGTGTTGGCTGTCAAACTATAAGGTCCTTCATGATATGGTCCTCTACAATTGGTTGGCACACTCGTGCCCTTCTGGAACATTCGATTCACTTAGCAGCATGTGAGCTCAGACCCAGTTGCCAGGGGGTAGACTGTACTGTACCCCACCACCCAATTAGTCCATCATCTCTCATCACCCATGCCTTCTGCCATGGAGACTGTATTTGAACATGGCCTTGCAACATATTCTCGTCTCTGGGAATATAAGGGAGAGTGAAGACATGCTTATCAAAGTTTTGTACTGCGTGCCCAGCTCTATTCCCATCCTTAGCTCACGTGACAGGAGACCGCAATTCAGCCCATTTTACAGCAGTTAATTGTCTTGAATTAATAAACTTGGCACTCATGGTGTTCTTTCTTTACACGTTAACGAGGGATAATTCAGCTACTCACTTTTACTGTTCTTTGAGGATAGATAACCAGTTTTTGTCTGCCTTCAGCCTTGACACCAGGCCAGACAGCCCTTCTCGTTTCTTCCATGCTCCCAGCTAATTCTTTGCTGCAACACAGTCTTCAGCCCTTTTCTTCATGGTCTGAACTTACTAAAATTGTGCCACTGATGTCCAGCTTCTATATAATGGCGACTTCACCTGCGTTCTATTCACTACGTATAGCCAGCTTTTATGATCACTTAGTCCACTTGCGTTGCTGCATCTGTACAATTATTAAACGGCTTGCATTTTCTACAGTGCTTTTCACACATGCAATCTTTGTTTCGCACATGAAGGTTTACTCAATTCTTTACTTTGTCATCAGTTTCTATAAGGCCCATACATTCTTTTCGTCAGCCAGTCTTTTCAGTGCGTCACGCTCGTTTCTTGTGACATCACCAACTTCTCTTTCTCTTATTTTCATATTCCTTCAGGGATCTCCTCCAAGAGATTGTCATCTCTTCGGGGATACATCTGATATGGTTTTCTTAGTGGATACCTTTTCCCAAAGGCTCAACGTGGAATAGTCAACTGCTGGTGTCAAACATGGCACTATTTCAGACTTCCAGCATACAGGTAGACTGTGTATTGTACTCATTCCTGATAAGCAAGCTAATAATGCCGTTTCCATTCAAATTTATGAATACACACATTTTTGCACCTTAATATTTGACCAATTTATAATTATCTCATTCAGAGTTTTACAGATTGTTTTGTAATAAGGGAGAGTCAATGCCCACCTCAAGATGGAATGATCACTTAGGGGGGTAAAGGTGGCAGTAAGCTTTCCACAACTCCCACTAGTTAGTCTGTCTGTAAAAATATAATCTAGGCAGGAATAACTGGTGCCATTAGTCCAGGTCTGCAGGAAGGACTTCTCACTCTCATGGATGGCTATCAAGCTGACCCAGATCAGGATCCTCGTTGTTGATAGCAATCCATAGAAATAAACATGGTGTGTTAAAGTCAACCCCGATGATTATTCTTCCTTTTTTTAAGATACTTGTTGAACCAACAACCCAGAATTCTTTCAAGTATCTGTAATATTTCATTTTCCCTGGACCGCCTGGAGGCGAGTAGATGTTAATAACCGTTAATAACTAGTGCCAAAATCTCACTTGCTTGGATACTAATTGTAGCCGCTAAGAGGCAGGGCAAGGCAAGCTCTGCCAGGAAGGGAGTCAATTTTATAAACGAGCGAGCTCCAACAATGAGCCCTCCAGAAGGATGTCCTTGTGTGCCACATGTCGCGTGGGGAGAAAGCAGGCTATACCAATCTATTTACAAATTCCTGCAACAGGATTAGGTCACTCCCTCTTACTGTCACATGTCCTAGTGAATGGTCCATAAATGAGCACAAACCCTGTGTATTCCAACAGAGAAATGTAATAGTGCTAAGGTGCATGGAATGTCGATGTAGTTAATTTTCCTAATGGTTTACAGGGAGTGCTTGGTTTACCCCCACAACCACCCACAACCACCTGTGCCAAATATTGATATATCTCCCCAGCAAATACTGCAACATGGTTCATGCTCTTGTCTGACACTACCTGACCCATTTTATATTGTACCATATGGAAGCAGCACTCCCTTTTATCAGGAACATCTCTCAAGGAAGGGGCACCACAGACCATAAGTGTGAAGCCCAGTGCCTGCATAAAAGGGAGACCATGTCCGATGATGGCAGTTGTATCAGCAGCCAATTAGATTTAACTGTCCCACCTGCAGACCTCTACACATCGTATGTCAATGCTGCTAATAGCGTCAAGTCATGGGATGTTGCTACATAACGATAAAAGCTCCAATCTATTTAGGAAGGGGCGGGTCGATGTAGGGGCATCCTCTTTCAGCTTTTGCCAGTGTTCCCAGGTTCCAAAACATGTTATCTTATTGTAATCAACAATGGTGAACAATAGTCAATTGTATTTCTGCCCATGGCTTCACTTCCATTCCCACAATCTTTCTCAACTGTCTTTGCACTTCTTCGGGAAGTCCCTGACATAATATATGATTAAACATAGATATGTTTCATCTAGCCACCATTTTTCTTGACTGTCCTGTATATAAGCAGTCGGGTCTTCGTCTGCTCTAATTTTACAAGTCATAATTGCACTCATGTCTGACGAGTCTCAGTATTGTACCCTAAGTGCTTCCATACATCAGATCGACAATTTTGAAAAAGGCACCCCATCATGGTCAGTATTTTGTGCCATCACCAAGGACACCTTGCTCATTTCCAAATATCGTCTGATTGCTCTCCTAATATGGCAGAAAGTTATTTGTAAATCACCTATACAACAAATGATGTTGCAAGGTGCCACAAGACAAAAGGGAGGGGCAGGGAAAAAAACAACAATAACGGTCTACTAGACCTTGTGTCATTTCGATCATGCAAGTGCAGTAACAAGAAGTGCAGGGAGGAGGGAGTAGGATGGGATGGAAGGGAAATTGCAAGGGTGGGAGAGAGGTGCCGGAGGTGCAGGGCAAGATGAGGTAGAGAAGTGCAGGGTGGAGAAGAGGGAAAGAAGAGGGCCCATGGGGTTAGGCAAGTAAAGGCCAGGTGGGCAAGTGCAAGAGGATCCTGGGAATGCAGGGAGTGAGGACCACATGCAAATTGCGAGGAAGGGGATGGACCAGGCTCTGTAGGGATGCACCCCCTGCCAGGCTTGTCAGAGGAAAGGGCCCCAGAAGGCAAGTGTTGGTTAGGCAGGGGGGACAGGAAGATAGGGTGCTGTGGTAGACTGGTCATAGAGGGGCGGGTACCCGGTGGAGCTCAGACGGGAACAGGCAGCACGTCAGTCCGACAGATGGGGCATTAGCAAGAGAGGTGGAGAGGGAAGGAAGAAGAGAAAAGGAGGGTTTTGAGAAGCTTCCAGAACTTAAGGAGATCTGGATCAAGTCTGATAGGGGCAGGGGAGCCATTCCAGAGGGAGGGTCCTGCCGAGGAAAGAGATTTACCCCCACTCTCAGCTTGGGAAAGCATCTGATCTGCAGAGATTTGGAACTAGAAGACCGAAGGGACCGAGCAGGGAGGTATTTAGGGAGAGAGAGTTGGATGTAGTAGGGTCCCTGGCTCCAGAAAGCCTTGTGGTTGATGCACATGGTCTTCAACTTGATGCTTTTAGTCACAGGGAGCCAGTGGCGTGATTTTAGGGCTGAGGCCAAGTAGATGCCTTGCAGCCCTGCTCTGGATTAGCTGAAGGGGGCTGAAGGAAGGTTAAAGGCAGATTGAGGAATAGGCTGTTGCAGTAGTCCAGTCTGGTGAGGATCTGAGCTCTGGAGACATTGCATTTCTGGGAGAAGGTGAGGAAAGGGAGAATGCCTCTGAGGAGGTGCAGCTGAAAGTGGGCCTTCTTGGCAAGGTCAGCAATGTTTGGAGAGAAGGAAAGAGAGGAGTCGAATATGATGCCAAGGTTTTTAGCCTCACAAGAGGGTGAGGGGGGTATGGAGTGCAGCCAGAGAGTAGGAGGGAAGGAGGGAGCAGGGGTCCCAATGAGAAGGATCTCAGTCTTACTGACATTAAGGCAGAGCTCGTTAGCAGTGCGCCATGCCTGAATAGCAGTCAGACATTCAGGAATGAGAGAGGAGGAAGAGGAGGCAGTGGAGGGAAGCTTGAAGGAGAGCCTTGTGTCATCCAGATAACACTGGATGTGAGGAGAGATGGAGGAGATCAAGTGGGTCAGGGGGGCAAGGTAGATCTTGAAGAGCCACAGCAAGAGGATAGAGCCCTAAGGGATGCCGCAGGTGGAGAGTGGGAAGGTCGGTCAGATAGGAAGGAGGTCAACCAGTCCCATGCCAGGTCTGTGATGCCAAGGGTATCACAGAGCCAATTTATGAGGGTGGTGTTATTGACCATATCAACGGCAGAGGAAAGATCGAGAAGGATGAGAATGGAAGGAGAGTTGGAATCGAGATTAGAGAGCAAGTCTTCACAAGTGTTAAGAAAAGCAGTTTCCATGCCTCTGGCTGCTCTGAAGCCAGAGTGATGGTCATGGATACAACCAACAGATTCAGTGTGGTGGATCAGTTGGGAGATGGCCAGCTTCTCCAGGAGTTTGCCAGGAAGAGGGTAATGGGGATAGGGTGGTAGTTAGCCAGGCAGGAAGGGTTGACAGAAGACCTTTTAAGGAGACGGTGCTCAATGGAGTGTTTGAGGGGTAATGGGAGGGCCCAGTGGCAAGGTAGTCATTGCAGAAATTAGCCAAGGGTGGAGCAAGGGAAACAATGTTGTCCTTGATAGTTCAGGGAGCATCTGATTGGAGGAGACTTTCATAGAGAGTACTTGTCTAGAATACTCATCCGATGCTATGGACGAGAAGGAGGAGAGCAGGAGGGAAGGGGGATAGGAGGGACAAGGGAGGCCAGAGTGTGTGTAAGAGATGAGGGAGAGGAGTAGTAGAGTGAGGATGGGATGTGCTGAGTTTTGGGTTTGATGTTTGAGGCCAGTGCAGTACAGAGGGCCTGAGAAGGCAGAGCAGGGGTAGAGACTGCTGTAGGATTGGTGAGTTCCTTGCAGATTTGGAACAGTTCAGCCATGTTGTTGGTGGCACCAGAGGTGCAGGCTTGGATGTGGTCCATCTTCTTCGAGTGGATGGAGAGACTGTATTGTATTTGGAGAAGGTGACAGGCCAGTCTGTCAGTGGATGTGCCTGAAGCCGGCAACTTCTGTTCAGCAACTTTGCTCTTGCGTTTCAGGGAGGCTAGGTCGAAGACATACCAGGAGTTGCGCTTGGAGGCAGGCTTCATGCAGATCCTCATGAAAGGGGCAAAGATGTCCAGGTTGTTTGAGATAGAGAGGTGAAGGTTAGCAAGGGAGTGGTAATGAAAGTGGCGGTGAAAGCAGCAACTGACATTTGCTTCATCGGTCGAATGACAGAGAAGGAGACTGGCAATGTAGGCAGAGGCTTAGACCCAAGAGATCCAGATGACAGGACAGGAGAGCATGGTCAGACTATGAGAGAGGTGTAGTGAGAGGGTTGGAGATGGGGATGTCTGCTGAGATGAGAGCATCCAAGGTTTTTCTGGCTGAGTGGGTCGGACCAGAGGGAAGAATGGTGAGCGAAAAAGAGTCAGACTCTGCGGAAAAATCCAGTGGACACATCAAGAGAGTCAAGGTAAATATTGAAGTCTCAGAGAAGGAGGAGGAGCCTAGCCGTAGAGGCCAGGAGAAAGGAGTTGAGGTCAGGCCACTCTGAAAGGAAGAGGGGGACCAGACCAGACCAAGGGTCCTGTAGATGGAGGCGAGAATCAACAAGATGATAGGAGAGACACCAAGCCTGCAGACAAAGCATTTGAAAGAAGAGTAGGACTGAGTGTGTATGATAGTAGGAGGGATCTATTCAAGGAAGATCAGGGCCACTCCACCTCCAGAACGGTTAGGTCTGGGCTTAGAGAGGATCTTTTAGCTCTCAGGGAGGAGTGTGTCAAAAGTGGGGTCAGAGCTGACAGTGGACCATTTCTCTGTGGGAGCGAGGACATCAAGGTCAGTCTTCAAGGAGGTGACAGATGTCAGAGAAGTATTTAACGTCAGAGCATGCGTTGAGGCTAGCTAAGTAAAGCTTGTTGCCACCTTTGAAGGTCTTCCAAGGAGGGGTACAGTGATGTGCTACACCCATCGGTGGTGGTGAAGGGGCGGCTGAAGGAGGAGTGGCAGGAGAAGGGAGGAAGTTGATGAGAGACAGAAGACACCTATCAAGAAGGAGGAGGTTGGGCTGACAACCCTGTGCCATGACAGTGCCATTATGGCAGACATTAATGAGGCATCTAGAGGCTGTGAGGTGTGATACAAGCACCTCCCATCTGGTTCCTCCATTACTTGGCAAAGAAGAGAAAGGGGAGAGGACTGAGACCATATGAGGAGTCCATAGATCAGGAGAGAGAGTGACAAAGAGAATGTCAGTGACAGTCTGCCTGGAAGAATCGTTGACGTAGGTGTCAGCGATGGGGAGGCCTGGGTGAGAGGCCAGTAAATATTTCTTAAACTTTTTCCTTCCAGGCTTTGAAAGAGAGGTAGGATATGTGATAGAGTAGCAGTTAGAGTAAATAGGGGATATGGAGAGCACAATGGAGGGAGATGGCAGAGAGATGGAAGTGGGAGAGAGAGTGAGAGAGACTGAGACCGAGAAATTCTACAATGCATAATTAACTCACCAGGTAGCCTAGCAGCAAGACAGGTGCAGACAAATCAGATGCAAATGTCCCACAGTTCACCGAAAATACGGGGTATTGCGCTGCTCAGCAGAATAGGAAGGAGGAAGGCAATCTCAGTGAAACTTCAAACACTGTTCCCTGGATGTTCTGAGCTTCTCTCAGGTGGGGAATTCAGCAACAGTCACTGGTGGATTCTCTGCTGTTATTCAGTCATGCTTGCTGGCATTTGTGGGAGCCAGTGGGGATTACGCTGCTCATAGATCTATCCATGCTGTTTATCAGGAGATGCACATCACTGGAAACAGAGTATGATCTGCGATGATACGGCAGAGAGTACAGTGGAGACTGGTCAATCATAGCTGTTGGGAGGCAGGGTTTCGGTGATGGCCTCCAGAACATTCTGCTTTCACTGGATGGCAGTGGCCATCTTGGTGTGGAGCGCAGGCTCCTTCACGTGGATGGTAAAGTCCATTCATGTGATACAATCACTGTCTCATCCATGTTGCACCTCCTGTCTCCTGCAGCACCCGCCTGGGATAATGGCGGTACAGTTGTCTTAGCCAGTAACGTTTCTCACCTTGTGGTATTGGGTCAGCGGAGGGGGAGAAGCTATGAATGACATATTCATCTGCCTCCCTACACATTAGAAAGGCATTTGCCCGAAACTGCTCTGATATGCACCAGTTTTTAAACCATTTTCCATATGTTATCATCTTACGGCTAGGTATACCATTATGGCATTGCTTGGCAAATGATTATCCCATGTATACATACAATCCAAAGCTGTTGGCTGTGGAAGTGTTTTGTTTTTTTGCAGACCAAACAGAAATATTACCCACAAACTACATGTGGTGATTTCAGGCCTCCTAGTGTGCGTCTGTATTTATAAAGCCCTAGTTTTATCAAATAGGATAATGTTGCAAATTACATTTTTGGTGCATCACAAACAAGGAAAGTTGGGAGAAGAGAACGACAGGACAAGGATTCTAAAATAAGGTGTTTCTTTTTTCAAGATGCGCATCATCTGGAAAAATATTTTCAAAATACGATATGCTCCTAAAAAGTACTAGGGACCACATATTTTTTTTACTTTCATTTGTGATGTTTTGAATTATTGTTTTTCTTTTTCATTGTATGTTCACATTCTTTGGGGATTATTGTATTTCAAACATTTTGACATTTTAAACAATTCACAACCTTCCTATTGGCAGCAAGGTAGGGCATACATTACATCAACCCCAAACAACAATTGAATCATGGAATTATTGAAACTCGAATGTATTCAAATAAAAGAAAATCAAAAGGTAGTCCCCTTACTTTATGCAGGGGAAGTCACCACACTCATATACATGAATGTTGAGAACTCATATATACAATTAGAGTTGCCCTGCCTGTGACAATCTCGCTATGAGGTGGTGGCACTCATATGCCGTCACACCATATATAAATTACATATATTTCTACATTCCTCATTTCAATTCTATTAAAACCTTGCTGCTTATCAGTCAGTATTTCTAAACTTTCTTCAGTCACCACTTGCACAAAATGAGTTCCTTTTGTATAAGCAATCAGCACATTTAGAACATTTACTTTTCTCCTCCAGTATCAAAAACAAGTACTGATTCTAGGGAAAGGTTGAATTCGATAACAATGTTATCACTTTAGGATGCATCAGATATTGGTACACCCACCCAATATAGAAAAATGGTTTTGTGATTTTCTAATACAAGGATGAGTGCTCTTGCCAGTTAACTTTGCGACTTGGGTCCGGCAGGTCCAGAGACATTCCCTAATGTGCAATTTAAAGAGAGAAGACAGGGTGTATTTATATTAGTATCATTTATCATGGAAATTAAATTAGGATGGGTAAGCTCCCTTTTACCTCCTTATTAACTTTTTAAATATCTATGGCTTTCACAGGTCACAAATTCCTTCTCTAACTAAGCTGTGAAGCATGGACACAAATCCACAATACTCAGAGGCCGATTCATGGAACAAATGTGCGGCGAAATTTGTGGCGCAACCTGGCGCAAGCGTGAAAAGGCACGCGCATGAGTCCGATACATGGAAGGCCCTGCGCATGTTTTTCCTGGGATGTGCGCCAAATCCACGCATGGAGCACACGGGCGCACATGTCACAGCAACGTCCTGAACGCCGTGCGCGACGCGCACAGCGTAAGCGCACAACGTCAAAAAGGGGGGGCAGAACATGGGGCGGAACACGCTGAATGGGGAACAACACGTGAAAATAAGGGCGTAACTGGTGAAGTACTGCTGGGAAGTACACGGAACACCCACACGCAGGCGAACTACACGTATTCATGGAATCGAATAGGGGAAACCTGCTCACGGCAAAAGACACGCACAGGCCTAAACACATCTACCACACAAAGGCAGGCGGTAGCGCCCCCGCGCTGTATACAAGTGCGCACAAACAACAAACACGTATATACAGCTACGATGAATATCCCATTTCTCGCAGCACTGATCATGGGACACCGCAGGAGGAGGAGAATAGCCGGCCCCACATTCATTTTTTTGTCCAGGACCAGACTTATTGGGATGCCTGATGACCAGGTCCATGGCAGGTATAGGCTTCCACCTCATATAATCCTAGACCTGGTCCAGGAGTGGGAAGATGACCTCACATCACCCACCTTGTGCTCCCAAGCACTGAGCCCCTTGGAAAGGGTCATGTATGGATGTGTGTGTGTGCAGGGACATGATGGTGCTGCATGTGAGTCCAGTGAGGCGTGACCCACATGGATGGTGTATGTGTTACAATGCATCATGCGGAGCAGCATGCGGAATGCACACATGTATGCATGCCTGTGTCTGTACTTTGACATGTTTGGGGTGTGAGAGATCTGTGCTGCTGTCATGGACATGCATGGTGTACATGTCTGTGTGTCTGAGTAGTGTGTGCGCCATGGATGAATGACAGATGTCAGTGACGATTTGTTGAATCACTGATATAGCCTAGTCATACTTGTATCCACTGTGTATGGGGGTATACAGGGCCAGATGCATGACCCTCCAGTGATGTGTGTGCATGTGATCAGCATGTCCCATGATGCATGTGAGTTTCAGCCCACCATTGGATGTTTCTACAGTGCCTTGGACATGGATGCAAATGTTTGTTTCATGTGCCATGCCTGTTTCTGCATGTGTGTTGCCTGCACTGACCCATGTGTTATGGAGGGACATGATGGAAGTGAAGTTTGACAGTGCCACTCATCTGCGATTGCTTCCTGTCTAGGGGACTATTGTACAGTACCCTGATGCTTGTGTTCAATGTCTCCCTTTACAGAGCTGCGAGTGAAGAAGAGTGCAGAGACAGCGCTGTGGAGGAAAGCGGCAGGGATTCCTCCACTGGCCAGCGACGCAAGGCCCAGTCACCCTCCCAGGAAATTTCATCATCCGGGAGCGAGGGGACTGGTGCCGCGTCTGCCACTACAGCTGCAGCGGAAGGGGCGGGTGAGCCCCCACAGGTCACCCCAGACCATGTCCCGCAGGCAGCCCATCACCTCTGGGCATGCCCCGCAAGCAGCCCATCACCCCTGGGTATGCCCCGCAGGCAGCCCATCACCCCAATCCATGCCCCGCAGGCAGCCCATCCACCCTCCCCATGCCCCACAGGCAGCCCACACCACAGGGGGGACTTTTCCCACACAATTTACCTGGCGCGAGCGAGGAACGTGTATTCAGAGGGGTGCGTTGGGACTTTTACACGCGATTGGCCTGGTGCGAGCAGAGTATGTGTATTCCGAGGGGTGCGCGGAGACATTTACATGCAATTGGCCAGGTGCGAGCAGGGTATGTGCATTCTGAGGGGTGTGCAGGGCGTTTTAGATGCGATTTTGCTGGCGTGAGCGGGGTACGCGTATTCCGAGGGGTGCGTGGGGACTTTTACACACGATTTTGCTGGCGCAAGCGGGTTATGCGTATTCCGAGGGGTGCGCAGGGACGTTTACATGTGATTTCTCTGGCGCGTGTGGGCTGTGTGGCATTTTTAGCGAGTTTTCGTGGTTGGGGGCTGCATACTGGTCCCCTGGACTTTGCACCATGTAGGGGATTTGTGCGATGTTTAGGCACACGGGACGGGGATGGGGTGTAACTGGCGCTTTTGCAGGTTCGCTGCGCCACTCTGCGCCACGGCTGTTTATGGATGTGTAAAGCCATGAATATGCTGTGCGCCAAAATGGGTTTTGGTGCATGCTGCTGGTGCAAGCTGCTGCACGCGCACTCTGTGCGTCAGCCGTGTGGGCCTCTTGTGCGCTAAATTCTATGAATTCCCCTCTCAGCGTCAGACTATACCTGAGAATAAAGCAAGATTCCATTTATAATAGCTATTATTTACCAAATACTGCCCTGCTGCACTGGGAATTGTTCCCTGTTTACACAGTACACACAGTACAGAAAAAAACATTGTTCTTATTTAAATGTAATCTGCCTCAGCTTCAGTACAGGGAAAGCAGGATATACCTCACACAAGCCAACTACAATACCCTATTCTCATTCTGTTAATAATACTGTATCAGCCCTTGCTCTCTGCATACAGACAAATGCTATATCTATAAGAAGACAAATCACTCCTTGCTTTAAATATAGTGAGAAAACATTGTTGCATTTCAAACAACAATATCAAGATATTCTATTTGAAATGGGAACTCCCTACTGACATCATCTCACCTGTCCCCACCACCCTCTAGGGACTTAACAGTTAATTATTTAATGGGAATACCTAATTACATTTGCAGAGGTTTTCATGCTCACTTTTGAATCATTATTTAAGGCACAGAGCCAGAAGAGACCATCTAGTGTTCCTGGGGAATTCCAAGCCAGCAAGCCTCGCCTGGTTCCCTTCTACTTCTTTTTTAGGAAAACAGGTCTGCCTCTGATTAAGCTGGTTCAGACTCTCTTGTGAACAAAGCCTTGTCTTTCCAGATATTATCACAGATCAGTACTCATACAGTTGGAACAGGAAGAATTCATGTGATATTTTAAATACCACTGTTTGGTTTTGGTGCTTTCTGGTGTTGAAGGCACCAAAATATCGAAAACTCCATTGCTACAGAGAAGGGAGGGTGTAAAGGGGTGGCATAAAGATGATTTTGTGGTTGGCATGACAACTGGAAATGCTGCGGCATGATTGTAGCCACAATACATGTGATTTCTTGTTCTATTATGCCAATGTAATCCACTAGTGGCTTGTTTACGTAATTTCCTCCCAATCAGGAGAACTGTACCATTTGGGCTATTTTTGGGCTGCTTTCCTGGCCTCGCTGGGCTACATGTATGTTTCTCTTTCTGGATTCTGTTATCATATAAACTATTATTTTTTTGAGAGGTGTACTGCCCTCTCCTATAACATAAATCGACAGGATATCTGTACATTGTTGTTCATCGGAGAGGTGCAGAAATACATACACATGTTTTCTCCTTCTCACAACCTGTTATTTCCCTTTTTCTTGTTTATATTGTTTTATTTTTTGTGGAGTGGTGCAACACCACTGACAACATACAGATGTCCTTCTAAGAAATCACACTGAGATCAAAATGACAATATCTGACAACTAGGACCAAAGGCTGCAATCATACATACAACCAACAGATGTCACTCCCCACTTGCGCTGTTGCTCCTTTCCCCTTGTGCTGTCCCTACACCCCTCTTGCACTGTGCCTTCTGTTCCCTTGTTCTGACTATCCTCCCTCTCTTGCACTGTCCTTTCTCCCTCCTCTGTGCTGTTCCTCCCCCTTGTGCATTCAATGTTTCCCCCTTGCTCTGTCACTCCTTTTTTTATACTCCCTCGTATTGCAATTTATTTATTTTTCTTCCCCCCACAGTGCTTCCCTCACCACCCGGTGCTGCTCTTCATCCCTCCCATACTGTCATTTCTTTTTACTGTGCTGTCATTCCTCATTCCTTCCCTTCATTCTAAATGTAAAATACAATAAACAGCTCCAAACACAACAACTATTGGCATTGCCAATGCTTGCTTTAAAATGCCATCTATATTATGAGTTGGGATAGGATGGGTTATTTACTGCATGGAGTACATAAAAGTACAACTAAATGGTGAAAATATGCATTATTTATCACATGCAGTACTTGCCCATAAGGTAAATATACCAGACTATCCCAACATATAAGGTATTTTAAAAATAAGAGGTTTGTCAAAAAGCTCAAGTTTTTACCATTATTGTCATATTCATAATGTGTCTAATGTGGTAATTGGCACATTTCAAGTTTGATTATATCACCTGTAAACACCCAGAAAGGACAAGAGCCCCAGTGTTTAGAGTCATGTGCACCCTTCAGTTATTCCCCATGGTTGATATCTGTAGGCTTTGGTACCGGATACCACAAATAGCCAGGTGATTTATTTAATTATGCTTTCAGGAGTTACATCATGCTATAGGTTGAGTTACAACCATATTAGTAAGAGAATGCTTCCCCCTTTGTGAATTTTAGTAAGCAACAACTGAATACACAAGATTAATGCTGTGCCCAAGATATGTAGAAGAAATAGAAGGTTGGTGGCTAGCTACGGTTTATGGGAGTGGGTTTTATATACAGTGCAACCCTCCATGGTCAGGGTTTTAAAAACAATGTTTTTTGTTTTAGAGATTAACTGGAGGTGTCCCTCAAAAGTGGGGAACTCCATCTGCATCGATTTCGAGTTGGGTGTCCTGAGGAAGGCTTGGTGGGATCAATAAACTTGGGTACTGATGAAAGACACAGTCCTTCCTCTTGCCAGAAACACAATGGGCCTCATTAGGACCCTGGCGGAGAGGGTATTACGCCAGCGTAGTGCATGGCGTACCTCTCCGCCATACTACGAGTTCCCGTAGCGCCATGGAGGTTTTCTCCGCCTGGTTTTACCAGCCGGAGAAAACCATGGCGCTACGGGACCTCGTTGTTAATTACGCCACCGTATTTTACGGTGGCGTAATTAACTCCTTCCCCACTCCCATTATACCCTATGGGGCAAAAATGGGAATGGGGAAGGGCAGAATGGGGATTGGGGATTTACCGCTCCGCCGAGGTCGGAATGGGGCGGTAAATCCGCCAACCCCCATGGCGCTATCGGCGGCTTTCCGCCATGCTTCGCGGTGCATTTAGCACCGCGAAATCCGCCTGGGTCGTAATGAGGCCCAATGTGTCGACATTGATGGTGGAACTTCTGTCACACTTTTACTAACCTCACTCAGATGTAGGTAACATGTGCAGCAATTGGTTTGCCTCTGCAATATGTGAATGCGTTTAGTACAGATGTGTGTAGCAGCTGTTGATGTACACATATTGATTGATGTCTTTTATGTGTGATAAATGTGTGTAATGAATTATGTATAAATGTTCTTGACACTGAGATAATTGTTTTGCATTAATACATTTTTTTTATGTTTCTGACCATGTGTGCTGATTAGTGGTAAACATCAGTACTGCCCGTAGCGTGTATCCATCTACTTACGTGAGGAAGGGCGTGGTAGTTTGTCTCCACTGTATATCAGTTGGATTGTCTGTTCCCTTATGAGACAGGCCTCCGGGTGACAAAAAAGTGGGAATTACCCAGATTATACAACAGGACTCTACTGAGGACATGCAATATTACCACATGCAGTGATAACACATGGGCAATATTGCATGCAGTAATGCATTTGTGTGAAGGCAAAAACCTCCAAACAAATGTAGGTGGTGTTACAGGGTTCTGGTACCATTACCACACTGTGACCCAAGCATACTGCTAGCAGTAAGCGCATCCTGCAATCAGGATTTACTGCAAACAGGTCCCCTGTAGCTAGCGCAATTTTCTGGCAGCCCTGCCTGCCTTTGCAAATCTGGGTGTCTGGTGTGCGGTTGGCATCCAGATAGGCATTTACGCCTCATTACAAGTTTGGTGGTAGACTTGCCGGTAAAACCGGCAGGCTGCAACCAAACATGTGAATTTCTCCGGCACCCGTGAATGGGCAATTACCGGGTCATTATGGCTTCGCCGGACCACAGGGCTCAATGGTAATGGGAAGGTTGGATGCACCGGCACCATTCTTGAATGGTGCCGGTGAATCCGACATGCTCTGCTCGTGGGTGCCGGTGCGCCTGCCGGGTCAGTCTTGGCGGGCAGGAAGGCACCCGGGAGCAGAACTCGTTGTTTGCTGGTCCGGTAACTACGGTACTGGCAAGCTTACTGGTACCGTAGTTACCTAACCGGCAAACTTGCAATGAGGCCCAATTGGGTCCCTGCACGAGCACTGGTATTTACAGATGTGGGGCCCCCTGTTGTGCCTGCTACGCTAGACTTCCAGGCGCAGTCGCAGGCGCGAGCAGGGGAATCTGTTGATGAATGGCCTCCCACGTGCCAGCGCAGAGACTACATTAGACAATTCCACGAGCACTTGCTGTGATTGCTGTCTCACTGACTATGCACGCGAAGCAATCATGTTGCTTTGTTATAATAAGAGAATGGTGATTCCCCACTTCGCTTAAGTGTTTGTGGGGCGCCTTTGGGAGTTAAGATTTAGAATCTCTTGTCAACGAGAGATTACTTAACAGCGTGAAGCTGTGTTTCCCGGTTTGCAAATCTTACTTTGAGTTATGTTCTGAAAAAACAAAGTTGATATTCTAGGGATAAGAAAAAATGATGATTCATACATTTAGTCACTGATGGCGCACTTCGGTTTGTGTTGCAACCCCCCTGCATGGTTTATGGCACTCTATTGACATGATGACATGCGCAGATAAATTCGCACATGGTATGCGAGCTCAGCAGTACCCAATTCCAGAACACAGTCATTCAAAAGTGGAAGAGGTTAAACAGCCCCCACTGCGTGGACATTCTGTTGGGGACCAGTCCAGGGTTACAAACTGTAGATAAAACAAGCACTGGCAAAGACACTAGATGCTGCTCTTCCTGGGGACCTCTACAGGTATTTGGCAGGCATTGCCATCATGTGGTTGGGTAAGCGCAATGTTTGCCAGCATGTGTCACTCTGTGCTGAGGTACTGTCATCGTTTGCCACGTATTGCCGATGTATGCACTGACGGTCTCATCTTTTTGCACAGTCATCATATGCAAGGTACTGCCAGCACACATCTCAAAGCCCTCACAACCTTGTCAGGTTGTACTTCTGAAATCCCAGATGCTCACACCATTGGCAGGTATTGCTATCACAACTACTGTTACTCCCTCCAATGCCTCACACCAAGTGCCGCCGTCATGCACCACCCAGCAAATGGTCAATTCTGCCATCTTGCGTGTTCTCAATGACACTGGGCCTAGTAAGATTGTTGTTTTGTTCTCCCTTCTTCCCCTGCCTTGCCTCGTCATGCTCTGAAACACTTCTCTAGGAGCGCGATACAAATACAATATCAATATCAATATCAAATATCCAGGCACTCAGACATTTACCAGGTATTTTCATTATTTGGCCCGCCAATCACATGTTTTGGCATTGCCTTCATTTGCACAGTTCCTCGTATTAATGGAGAGGTGTTGCCATCAAGCTTCCAGATGCCGACACCATAGCCATGTAGTGTTATCAAAAGCCCAAAATCCATCTATGGCACCATTGCCAGATACTTTGATCCAAAGCCCAGGAGATCTCCCTATACCGAAGCTTAATTCTTACTCCATGGACCAATATGCATGACAGCTGGATCATACATGCTGCTAGTGTAGAGAAGGAGCTAAGTAACCCCACCTCAATCGCCTCGCCCACCTTGCCCATATGATGGGAACGAGAGTGTGAAACACGTGCGGTACCAGTGAACATACTGATATCAGGGAGAACTCTGGAAGCAAGGTTCCCATTGAGAAAACCATACCTGCATACAAGAAAGTATGATGGCCATTTGAATGAAATCCCAGAAGAAGCAGAGCAAATGAATGTCCAAAATGTATGGTGACGTCACACAGAATCAAAACTGACCTTCATAGAAGAGATGCAGACTAAAGAATGTTGAAATTCTATAAGGCATCATGAAAGGATCGAAGATAAATGGCATTTTGGGATCAAGATGAAGAAGCTTATGCTACAGAACTGATGAAGATGTCAAGTCAGTTTACACGTGTACAGATGCAAAGAAACGTTAGCAGACAAAGTATTCTTGAGACTGGTTTTATAGTGAATAGAGTGCGGCATGCACCAACATATACATATATGCATCAGTGAGGAAAGATGGATGTTTCTACTACGAACAGTAGCAGAGCTGGGCTAACAAACGAAGGCCTCTTTTTTCAGTGTGTTGCAGTGAGAAAACAAATGAATTACAGAGTGAATCTCAGAAAGGTGAGGCTGGATGAGCCATGAAGCCATGCCAAGAAGCCAAGGTCTTATCAGGTTGGAGTGAGCAGACATTGGATACAAATCACGTGAAAGAACGAAACTCCTGTTCAGAAGGCCTGAAGAAAACAAGGAAGACGTCAGAGGTTTATTAGAAAATAGTATTTCAATACACTTGAAACTCAATTTTGTGGTCTTCAGTCATGTGGAAGGATGAAGTTAGACGAACACGATGGTCACACCTATGCATGAGGGCAGAGCATGCCTTCACTCCCCTACATTCTACAGAGCTAAGAACACTCCCAAGTTCAAAGTTCAAAGCCCTAATTGACAGCAGACCACTGAGGTGATGATGGATGAATATGCTAATTGGTGGGAAGGTATGGTCATAGACTAGCACACCAGCACCTGGAAGCCCAGTCTGCGTGCTGCTAACGTAGGTGGAAAAGTACTGACGGAGTGCCAACCAATGGTAGAGGACCGCATGATTAAGGGTCCTAAAGTTTGTGTAGCCAATGGGACGTTGTGTATTTAGTGACGTACATAGTGACCTGTTTTAGCGGGAGGGCTTTGTTGCCCTACCTGATGTTAAGAAACCTATCACATTTCTTCACTGCCTTAGACGAGTATGGATCATATACTTAGTTATTCCCTTAGACCCTATCACACTTGCCATTAGGTTTTTGTAGTTTGCCACGTAGGATGACGTTAGTAATACGTAGGTTGGCGTCACCTTTTTTGCTGTAAAAGATTGCTTTTTTTAAAGATGCATTGAGAGTTCTTACACTGCGACGTCCGTTGATGTCCGTTGTACTCCCTGTTTTAGATAATTGATATTAAAACAGTTATCCTTTTGCCAACTACCTGAGTCGTTTTGAATATTGATGTTTGAATAATTTCTGCATCCCCATCCATCTCAAGGATATTGCTTCCTCTTCTTAAAGGGTTGGGATCTCCAGTTCACGTGGTAGCAGAGAGAGGATGGTTAGATATCCATCGAGAGAAGTAGGCTTTGGGGTCCCTGAAATTTCGCATGACCTCTGCCATTTGGCTGAAAGGATGTGAAGCTACCTGTAGATAGCGGTATTAGCTTAAGGGCCTGATTCATGGAAGTGTTTTATAATGGTGCAAACCCATAGGAAAACGTTCTGTGAATCAGGCCCTTAGCGTCAAGGCTTGCAAGCAGGGCGAGAAGGGTCCCCAGGTTTCCACAGAATCCCCTCCCGGTGTCTACAGGAAGCTGTACGGACGGAAAGTTGAAAAGGCTACTGAGGAGGCATACGATCCTCAGAAGTTGAACAATCGAATGGTGAGTAAAAACTGAGTGAGGTGGCAAAAGTGTGAATGGGCAGTGGGTGAAGAAAGTGATAAAGAGAAAAACTAGTAACGGAGCGAGGCTGGGGTAAAGTAACTTAAGAAATGATGAGTATTGGAAATAAAGTAATTTACTTGAGGAGAGGCCATGCAATTAAGAAGTATCGTGAGGAGAGGTCACGATAAAGAGTACGCCCGAGATGCCTGCGTTTTAAAGAATGTAAGAGAAGGAACAGTACCTAAGGTCCCATAGCGGATGACGTAGAAGACAAACTTGGTTAAAGACGAGTTTAAAGAGGACATTTCAAACTATGTAGGAGTATTTTTTAGAGGGCAGGACAGACTTAGAGAGAAGACTGAGAGATATGTGTGGCTGGTCGGGTATGTTCGTTTGTCTGTTTGTTTTATGTGAATTATATATGGTGAAGAAGAATTGATTGACATGAGAAAGAATATATGAGAACTGTGAATTAAGTATTTATTTTCTGGTATTGAACTAATGGTGTTTAGTGAAAACATAGATCAAAGGAAATAGAAAACGTAATATAGAGGGTTTGGAGCCTGCGACAATTGGTGTACACTCATATTGTTTTATTTTTCTGAAACATACTTTTAAAATCTGTAAAGTGTAAAGGTGAGTATTGACAGTCAAAGAGTGACGTGTCAAAATGGAGGATGTTACTCCATTTATACATCTTTGTAAACAGCTACCCAAGCACGCGCCTATGCTTAGACAGTACAGTGTGGAGTGGGTGAAGGGCACTGCAGACAAAATGTTCATGCCATGGCCACAAGGGGGATCATTATCAAAGTCAGTTCTGCAGCATATGACAACATATTTGCATGCTGCATATACAGGAAAATAGTTAGACAAGCGATTAGTGAGCTTAGAGCTCTGGAAGATGTATCCGGAGGAGATAGAAGACCCGCCTTCTGTAGACTGGATACTTAATGTATGCAAAGAGGGGGGTGAGGAGCCTTCTGCTCCATCCACCGTGCCTGAAACAGACGCCGAGAATAAGAAAGATGACGGGCTGTACCCATTGAGGGAGCTTAAAGCAACAACAGGGTATAGTAACCCATCATAAGAGTCGCCTGCGCAAAGCAGCGACGAGAGCCAAGAGAAAAATACCTGGAGAGATGTAATTTCTAAGATCCTGAGGGACAAAGAGAGACGCGATAAGGAGGAAAGTGATCGAACAAGTACATCCGTAGACATAGGACGAGAAATAAAAAGATGGAAAGGAGAAAAAGATAAGGCTTGTGAGTTAGCGCTTATACAGAACAAATGGATGGGTGGTCATATTTTGCTCAAACTTAATGGTTTGATGGTAAGCGCTTCGAGCACCTAAGGCAAAGGGAAGATCAAGATGAGCAAGATAAGAAGGATAAAGATAGAGAGGAAAGATTGAAAGAAGATGGGGCAAAAAGAAAGGATGGACAAAGACAGGAACAATTATATTAGGAGGAGCAATTTAGACAACAGGAAAGGGCAGAGGAACAGAGACAATATGACAACAGGCAGAGGGCAATCGAAGAGCAGGAAAGGAAGAGAATGGAGGAAGAGGAACAGAAATGAAGGGATAAACAAATCCAAAGACGTAGAGACGAAGAGATATAAAGGGCAAATGAGAGAAGAGACATGAAGAGAAAGAAGGAAGAAAGGGTGAGAGAGGAAGCAAGAAAGCAAAGAGAATTTGACAATGAGTTAGAATGAAATATAAGACAGAGAGCACATGACATCGATCGTATGGAAAAGGAAGTAATTGATCCTAATCCAGTAGTGTCATGGGAGTTCTTCCCAGCACATGAGCCAATAGCAGGTCCGTCTAGAGCAAATCTAGAGGATGAGTTTGACTCAAGAAGCATTGGAGATACGATTGATAAAGTCTATCATGATATGAAGACTAAGAAGGTGTTGCAGGGGAAGGGTAAAAATGTTAGGCTCCAGAATACGCAGCTGTACGATCAAGAGGGAGCCTCATGTAGTTTAGAGCCAAAGGAGCTGTTTTTAGACAGACTGACTCTGAACAGAGACGAAGAAGAGAGAAGTCACAGAAATTGGGGGCAGGATATGTCAGATGAAGACAAAGCAACCTTCCGTGGGGGAGAGAAAGGTGACAGATGTGACTTTGAAGGGTGTTTTTCAATGGAGAAGGAAGTAAGGTGGTCAGATCTAGACCTACCCAAATCTCAGTTGTCAGGGTCATTGATGCAGCTAGATCCACCTAACGGGCGATTCCATGGTCAGAGAGGGGAACCGCCACCTTATGTGAGCAGGCTAAGGCCACTGCCAGGTAGAAGGCGGAGTGGTACCATTGTCCCTGCTCTGGATAGACAGACGATGGGTAACGAATGTGAGTTTGGGATTTCATAGTTTCCTTTGTTAGAAAAGGGAAGAACGAGGCCACAGTACATACCTTGGCCACAGATGGATAAAGATAATTTAAGGTGTAAACTGCTGAGTTTAACTTCTGGCGCTGGGAAGTTGATATATGATTTCAAGAAAATGACGGGAGGTTACACGTTAGCTATAGGGGACATTAAAGGTCTCCTAATTGCCATCCTTGGGGAGAGGGCTGATGATGTTTGGACAAGAGCAGGGTATTCGCGTGTCACCACAGTGAACACTGCTCATGATGGAGCACCGTTCAATAACTGTAGGGCAGCCGTCAGGAAAGCGCTTAGAATATTGTATCCGGACACATCAGATATGGGAACTATAATGATGAAAAGGATGGAGGAAGGAGACAATCCGCTTATTTATATTCAAAATTTCCAAGAACAGTGGGCCTTGGAGACACCGGGGCTTGGGGGAAATCAATACCTCTATTTTATCATATGCTATGCCAGGGTCTGCCATTCACAGTACAGAAGCAGTACAATAAGTTAGTGGGTATGGAAGCAAAGCCATGGTCAGAAATACAGCTGACCATTGCGCATTATTGCAGACTTTTGGAAGAAAAGAATCGAAAGAAAGACGATATTAGGAAAGGCATAGAGGCAAAGTTAGTGCAGAAAAAAATATCCAAATACGCCATAGAAGGGGCAATGTTGACTAGCGGAGACGGATCGGGTGCACAGCAAACAGCAAGTATGCCCCAGGTGAATAACCAAACGCAGTTCGACCGAGGTAATAATGGGTTTGTACCACGGGGAAGGGAATGTTTTTCGAGGAAGAAACTTCCAGAACAATAAAGGTGGGTTTCAAAACATGCAGAAAGATAATCAAAACATGCAGGAAGGGCAAATCAGAAGACCTGCTTACTTAGATGTAGGAAACATGTGCAGCAATTGGTTTGCCTATGCAATAGGTGAATGCGTTTAGTACAGATGGGTCTAGCGGTTGTTGGTGTACAAATATTGATTGACGTCTTTTTGTGTGATAAATGTGTGTGATGAATTGTGTATAAATGTTCTTGACACTGAGATCATTGTTTTGTATTAATAAATGGCTTTTATATTTCTGACCATGTGTGCTGATTAGTGGTAAACTTCAGTACTGCCCGTAGCCTGTATCCACCTACTTACGTGAGGAAGGCGGGGTAGTTTGTCTCCACTGTATATTAGTTGGATTGTCTGATCCCTTATGGGACAGGCCCCGTAACAAAAAAGTGAGAAGTACCCAGATTATACAACAGGACACTACTGAGGACATGCAGTGATAACGCATGGGCAATATTGCATGCAGTAATGCATTCGTGTGAAGGTAAATACCTCCAAACAAAGGTAGGTGGTGTTACAGGGTTCTGGCACCATTGCCACACTGTGACCCAAGCATACTGCTAGCAGTAAGTACCAGCATTTACTGCAAACAGGTCCCCTGTAGCAAGCACAATTGTCTGGCAGCCCTGCCTGCCTTTGCAAATCTGGGTGTCTGGTATGCGGTTGGCATCCAGATAGGCATTGAGTCCCTGCACGAGTACTGGCATGTACAAATGTGGGCCCCCCTGTTGTGCCTGCTTCGCTAGACTTCCAGGCGCAGTCGCAGGCGCGAGCAGGCGAATCTGTTGATGAATGGCCTCCCACGTGCCAGCGCAGAGACTGCATTAGACAATTCCACGAGCACTTGCTGTGATTGCTGTCTCACTGACTATGCACGCGAAACAGTCATGTTGCTTTGTTATAATGAGACAACGTGATTTCCCACTTCGCTTAAGAGTTTGTGGGGCGCCTTTGGGAGTTAAGATTTACAATCACTTGCCAACGAGTGATTGATTACTTAATAATAATAAAATAATAATAATGTCTTGAAGCTGTATTTCCTGGTTTGCAAATCTCACTTTGAGTTCTATTCTGAAAAAACAAAGTTGATATTCTAGGGATAAAAAAAAATGATGAACAAGGCATAGTGTAATCTCAAAAAACCATACATGTAGGGCCTCATTACGAGGAAGGAGCTAGCCATGCTGCGTTTTGCGACATGGCTACCCCCATTCCGGGTACCGGGTCCGGGTTCCCTGAATGGGGAAGGCCCATTCCGACCTTGCAGGGCCCGGTATTTCCCCATTCAGGGAACCCGGACCCGGACCATCCCCATTCCCATTGAGCCCCCATAGGGCTCAATGGGAATGGGGAGCATGCTAACAACGGGCCCGTTAATGACGGACCCGTTGTTGGCATGCTGGACCGCTCGCGGGACCCGCTAAGGACGTCTGGTAAAACCAGTCATCCTTAGCGGGTCCCGCAAGCGAATCTCGTAATCAGGCGGTAGGGGGTTAACGGCACCGACAGCTCTACCGGCCGCGTTAACACCTTACCGCCCTCCTCGTAATGAGGCCCTTAGTCGTTGATGGTGCACATCGGTTTGCGCTGCAGCCCCCCTGCATGGTTAATTGCACTCTATTCACATAATGGCATGTGCAAATAAATTCGCACATGGTATGCGAGCTCAGCAGTACCCAATTCCAGAACACAGTCATTCAAAAGGGGAAGAGGGTAAACAGCCCCCACCAGTGGACATTCTATTGGGGACCAGTCCAGGGTTACAAACTGTAGATAAAACAAACACTGGCAAAGACGCTCTTCCTGGGGACCTTTACAGGTATTTGTCAGGCATTGCCATCATGTGGTTGGGTAAGCGCAATGTTTGCCAGCATGTGTCACTCCGTGCTGAGGTACTGTCATCGTTTGCCACGTATTGCCAACATATGCACTTACGGTCTCATCTTTTGCCAGGGTTGGCAAGCTACTGCCAGCACACATCTCAATGCCCTCACAACCTTGTCTTTGTGTACTTCTAAAATCCCGGATGCTCACACCATTGGCAGGTATTGCTATCAAAACTACAGTTACTCCCTCCAATGCCTCACACCAAGTGCTGCCGTCATACACCACCCTGCAAATGGTAGATTCTGCCATATTGCGTGTTCTCAATGACACTGGACCTAGTAAGATCGTTGTTTCACTCTCCCTTGTTCCCCTCTCTTGAAACACTTAAGTAGGAGCGCGATACTAATACAATATCAAATATCCAGGCACTCAAACATTTACCAGATATTTCATTATTGGGCGGCCAGTCACATTATTTGGCATTGCCTTAATTTGCACTGTTCCTCATATTAATGGAGAGGTGTTGCCTTCAAACATCCAGATGCGGACACGATTGCCAGGTAGTGTTATCAAAAGTAAGAAATCCATCTATGGCACCATTGCCAGATTCTTTAAACCAAAGCCCAGGAGATCACCCTATACCGATGCTTAATTGTTACTCCATGGACCAATATGCATGACAGCTGGATCATACATGCTGCTAGTGTAGAGAAGGAGCTAAGTAACCCCACCTCAATCGCCTCGCCCACCTTGCCTATATGTTGGGACCCAGAGTGTGAAACACGTGTGGTACCAGTGAAAATACTGATACCAAGGGGAATCCTGGAAGCAAGGTTCCCATTGAGAAAACTATACCTGCATACAAGAAAGTATGATGGCCATATGAATGAAATCTCGGAAGAATCAGAGCAAATGAATGGCCAAAATGTATGGTGACGTCACACAGAATCAAAACTGACCTACATAGAAGAGAAGCAGACTAAAGAATGTTTCTATGCTATAAGGCATCATGAAAGGATCGAAGATTAATGGCATCTTGGGATCAATATGAAGAAACTTATGCTACAGAACTGATGAAGATGTCAAGTCAGTTTACACATGTACAGATGCAAGGAAACGCAAGCAGACAAAGTATTCTTGAGACTAGCTAAGTAGTGAATAGATTGCGGCATGCGCCAAAGTATACATATATGCATATATGCATAAGTGAGGAAAGATGGATGTTTCCACTACAAACTATAGCAGAGCTGGGCTAACAAAGGAAGGCCTCTTTTTTCAGTGTGTTGCAGTGAGAAAACAAATGAATTACAGAGTGAATCTCAGAAAGGTGAGGCTGGATGAGCCATGAAGCCATGCCAAGAAGCCATGGTCTTATCAGGCTGGAGTGAGCAGACATTGGATACAAATTGTGTGAAAGAACGAAACTACTGTTCAGAAGGCCTGAAGAAAACAAGGAAGATGTCAGAGGTTTATTAGAAAATAGTATTTCAATACACTTGAAACTCAATTTTGTGGTCTTCAGTCATGTGGATGGATGAAGTTAGACGAACATGATGGTAACACCTACGCATGAGGGCAGAGCGTGCCTTCACTCCCCTACATTCTCCAGAGCTAAGAACACTCCCAAGGACAAGTTCAAAGCACTACTTGAAAGCAGACCACTGAGGTGATGATGGATGAAGATGCTAATTGGTGGGAAGGTATGGTCATAGAATAGTTCACCAGCCCCTGGAAGTTCAGTCTGCGTGCTGCTAACGTAGGTGGAAACGTACTGGCGGAGGTTAGAGTGCCAACCAATGGTAGAGGACCGCATGATTAAGGGTCCTAAAGTTTGTGTAGCCAATGGGACGTTGTGTATTTAGTGACGTACATAGTGACCTGTTTTAGGGGGAGGGCTTAGTTGCCCTACCTGATGTTAAGAAACCTATAACATTTCTTCACTGCCTTAGACGAGTATGGATCATATACTTAGTTTTTCCCTTAGACCCTATCACACTTGCCATTAGGTTTTTGTAGTTTGCCACGTAGGATGACGTTAGTAATACGTAGGTTGACGTCACCTATGACAATTTTTTTGCTATAAAAGATTGCTTTTTTTAAAAGTGCATTGAGAGTTCTTATACTGCGACGTCCGTTGATGTCCGTTGTACTCCCTGTTTTAGATAATTGATATTAAAACAGTTATCCCTACTTGAGTCGTTTTGATTATTGATGTTTGAATAGTTTCTGTATCCCCATCCATCTCAAGGGTATTGCTACCTCTTCTTAAAGGGCTGCGATCTCCAGTTCACATGGTAGCAGAGAGAGGATGGTTAGATATCCATAGAGATAAGTAGGCTTTGGGGTCCGCGAAATTTCGCATGACCTCTGCCATTTGACTGAAATGACGTGAAGCTCCCTGTAGATAGCGGTATTAGCTTAAGGGCCTGATTCATGGAAGAGTTTTATAATGGTGCAAACCCATAGGAAAATGTTCTGTGAATCAGGCCCTTAGCGTCAAGATTTGTAAGCAGGGTGAGTAGGATCCCCCGGTTTCCACGGAATCCCCTCCCGGTGTCTACAGGAAGCTAAACGGACCAAAAGTTGAAAAGGCTACTGAGGAGGCATACAATCCTCGGTAGTTGAACAATCGAAAGGCGAGTAAAAACTGAGTGAGGTGGCAAAAGAGAGAATGGGCAGTGGGTGAAGAAACTGATAAAGAGAGAAACGAGTAACGGAGGGAGGCTGGGGTAAAGTAACTTAAGAAATGATGAGTATTCAAAATAAAGTAATTGACTTGAGGAGAGGCCATGCAATTAAGAAGTATCGTGAGGAGAGGTCACGATAAAGAGTATGCCCGAGATGCCTGCGTTTTAAAGAATGTAACAGAAGGAACAGTACCTAAGGTCCCTTAGCAGATGATGTAGAAGACAAACTCGGTTAAAGACGAGTTTAAAGAGGACATTTCAAACTATGTAGGAGTATTTTTTAGAGGGCAGGACAGACTTAGAGAGAAGACTGAGAGATATATGTGGCTGTCGAGTATATTCGTTTGTCTGTTTGTTTTATGTGAATTATATATGGTGAAGAAGAATTGATTGACGTGAAAAAGAATTTATGAGAATTGTGAATTAAGTATTTATTTGTTGGTATTCAACTAATGGTGTTTAGTGAAAACATAGATCAAAAGAAATAGAAAATGTAATATAGAGGGTTTGGAGCCTGCGACGATTGGTGCACATTCATATTGTTTTATTTTTCTGAAACATACTTTTAAAATCTGCAAAGTGTAAAGGTGAGTATTGACAGTCAAAGAGTGACGTGTCAAAATGGAGGATGTTACTCCGTTTATACATCCTTGTAAACAGCTACCCAAGCACGCGCCTACGCTTAGACAGTACAGTGTGGAGTGGGTGAAGGGCACTGCAGACAAAATGTTCATGCCATGGCCACAAGGGGGATCATTATCGAAGTCAGTTCTGCAGCATATGACAACATATTTGCATGCTGCATATACAGGAAAATAGTTAGACAAGCGATTAGTGAGCTTAGAGCTCTGGAAGATGTATCCGGAGGAGATAGAAGACCCGCCTTCTGTAGACTGGATACTTAATGTATGCAAAGAGGGGGGTGAGGAGCCTTCTGCTCCATCCACCGTGCCTGAAACAGACGCAGAGAATAAGAAAGATGTTGGGCTGTACCCATTGAGGGAGCTTAAAGCAACAACAGGGTATAGTAACCCATCATAAGAGTCGCCTGCCCAAAGCAGCGACGAGAGCCAAGAGAAAAATACTGAGAGAGATGTCATTTCTAAGGTCCCGAGGGACAAAGAGAGACGCGATAAGGAGGAAAGTGATCGACCAAGTACATCCGTAGACACAGGACGAGAAATAAAAAGATAGTGTGGGATGTTTTACCCATGCAACCAAGCCCTACCACAAAAACTCTGCATTACTGGCATTGAAAACATCATGATGGCCAGAACTCCCCTGAAAATGCACAGGGAAAACATGAAGAATAGGCTCCCACCCATTTTTGCCTATGTTGTGAGCACAGGAGGGCACTGCCTAAAACCACCTTTGGGCTACGCACACAGTAGCCTGAGACCATTGGGAATGGCAAGGCTGATTGCCAAAAGCAACCCAGAGCTGTTGGGAATTCATTTTCTTGATGTCAAAAAGTTGCTAAAATCATGGGGGTGCAGTACCAGCTTTGTCCACAAACCGGTGCTAGCGGTCTAAACTCTTACAGGAGAGCTGTCTTGCAGAACTGTGCATTGATCAGAAGGAGTCTTAGTTAATTAAAAGTTCAAAGAGTCTCTGTTCATGGGAAGCATTCACACCAGCCCTGAGCAGCAACAGCCCAGGAAATCACAGGTCTCTGTTAATCAAATGCAGAGTGGCCCCCTTGTCTGTTGACCTCAGCCTGCTGGACCCAACACAATAGACCCTTGCAATTGAATGGGGTATGTTGATTTTCAGTGTGGACTGTAAACAGAGCCCTGCCTGGAAGGAGAGACATGTGTTTCCTGACTTACCCAGTTTCGGGGGGTGGGCTCAGACACTTTTGTGGAATCATATTGCATTAAATATATGTTTAAGTTAAATGCTTTTAAAATATTGTATTAAGTTTACAAAAATGTGCAATTTGGAGATCCTTAATCTAAGAAATGTACCCACAATTTAAGATTTGATTCAACTTTGAACCATGTTCTGAGGCAAAACCCCGCTATTTATTGATATTACAGACACTGGGCCTCATTAGGACCCTGGCGGAGAGGGTATTACGCCAGCGTAGTGCATGGCGTACCTCTCCGCCATACTACGAGTTCCCGTAGCGCCATGGAGGTTGTCTCCGCCTGGTTTTACCAGCCGGAGAAAACCATGGCGCTACGGGACCTCGTTGTTAATTACGCCACCGTATTTTACGGTGGCGTAATTAACTCCTTCCCCACTCCCATTATACCCTATGGGGCAAAAATGGGAATGGGGAAGGGCAGAATGGGGATTGGGGATTTACCGCTCCGCCGAGGTCGGAATGGGGCGGTAAATCCGCCAACCCCCATGGCGCTATCGGCGGCTTTCCGCCATGCTTCGCGGTGCATTTAGCACCGCGAAATCCGCCTGGGTCGTAATGAGGCCCACTGTGTTTAGGCTAGAGACCTAGTAAATTAATGGCATATGGGTAGAAAGGCGGTGTACATGTGTGCCATTTTTGGTAAACGTCCGATATTGGTAAATCAACTAAAAACGAAAATAAGTTGTCATTTTTGAATACAAGACCCCAGGAAGATCAGAGTTGGGCCAGATTGTACCTTAAGTAATCTGTAATATGTACATGTAATGTCAAACAACGGTGTATCTGGGAAATATGTGTAGTTATGAAAAATGATTTCTAAGGTAAAAGCAAAGAGGCGTTTCTTCAATAGATCGTAAATGGCCGACATCACTCTGACACACTATCCTTTCTCAATTCAGGGACCAAAGAATCCTTTGGCCTATCAAATCTTGAGAGGGTTGGGCATGCAGAATTAGCCGACCCACCCAATTTCTAAACACATAAAAAGAGCCACTGGAAGCCAGATAGGACTTTTCTTTTTCACTTTCTGCGGAGCATTTTGACAGACAACTCCAAATCCAGACTTCAGACTTCACATCCAGAGACTCCTGACTCCAGAACAAAACTCCAAGAACTCTAGAACCCAACAGCTGAACTCCTATCAGCAGGCCTTCAAAACCTAGCAACCAAACCAAACTATTCAGACAGCCGGGCTGAGCTGTCTGATTCTGGCTAGTACCCTGTGCCAGTACCCAGAAAGCAGTGCTGAATCCAAAACCACAGACTAGACCAGAAAGCAGAGCTGTACCCAGACCAGACCGCTGTAAGCAGAACCGGTGCCTGACAGACCCAGAATGCAGAATTATCCAGTGAGCATAACCAGGCAGAGACTGTCCGTGGCGAGGGAACCGCAGTCCAATCCTGACATGATCCGTGACGAAGTCGCATTCCTGTCCAAAATCTAGTGTGAGTACCCAGCTAGCACTGTGCCAAAACCAATCTCTTAGTTTAAAATAATCTAATCCAAACTATTTTAACCTATTAGAACTGCCTCCTAGAATCCTGTCATTCTGTCATCTTTAAAGCTGAAAACTGTCATCTGTCATTCTGAAACTGTGATTTCATTTCTGAAAAACTACCTTCACAAAATCGTCCGTATCTCCGACTTGCTCCTCCTTATGGTGCCTCCGTAATCCTGCCTGACGCACTTGGAAAATTTGCCGCGATTTGACATTTTGCTTCATTTTAACCACGTGTAAAAATATTTGTCTTTTCTTGCGTCCCTGAAATCTGTTTCCAACCTAATAATCCCTCATTAATCATTGTAGCGCGGACCTGAACTCATTCCAAGTATCTATCACCTACCCTGAACCTCCTATAGGGAATTAAAAGCAATTTTATCACATTTCCCACTTCATTGTCATCACATTCAAAGCATTTTGGGCCTGTGTTTAAAACTTCTACCTGTTTTCCTCTGAGCTTGCTAGGGAGGGGAACTGAATTATATTTGATTGCATTCCTGAGAACTGTGTGCCTTCCTTCCATCTCTTTACATTGCATAAAGGAGGGGGGGGGGTGAATTGCTACCAGGGGGAAAAGTGATTACATTGTTTTGGTTGAAATCATATCAAGTTTATTTTCTATACTGCATTTCATTCATCATTGCATTGTCTTTGAAGCCATATGAGCATTTTCAGCTACTGTATCCTTTCTATATCAACTTCTAAGCCATTAAAAAGAGTGTACCACTATAACATTATCCATTGTTGATCAACATCATATTCTCAAGTGTGATATCAAATATTAATTTATTATAAAAGTGTGATATATATATATATTGTTTAATTTTCAAATAAACCTTTTCATTTGCAAAACAAACCTCCTTCTTGGCTCAGTGGGGTCAGGGGGATTCTAAGAGAGATGTGTTATATAAGGGTTGTCATCCACAGTAAACGAACTGGACATAAAAATATATCAATAAGGGTTTCCCTCAGCATCCCAGACTAGGCATTGACTTAGCTGTAGTGTTGAATTGAATCCGCTTACAATAGAAAGGAGAAACAGATAAGGCTTGTGAGTTAGCGCTTATACAGAACGAATGGATGGGTGGTCATATTTTGCTCAAACTTGATGGTAAGAGCATCGAGGACCTAAGGCAAAGGGAAGATCAAGATGAGCTAGATAAGAAGGATAAAGATAGAGAGGAAAGATTGAAAGAAGATGGAAAGATTGAAAGAAAGGATAGACAAAGACAATTATATTAGAAGGAGCAATTTAGACAACAGGAAAGGGCAGAGGAAAAGAGACAATATGACAACAGGCAGAGGGCAATCGAAGAGCAGGAAAGGAAGAGAATGGAGGAAGAGGAACAGAAATGAAGGTGTAAAAGAACCCAAAGACGTAGAGACGAAGAGATACAAAGGGCAAATGAGAGAAGAGACAAGAAGAGAAAGAAGGAAGAAAGGGTGAGAGAGGAAGCAAGAAAGCAAAGAGAATTTGATGAGTTACAATAAAATATAAGACAGAGAGCATGTGACATCGACCGTATGGAAAAGGAAGTAATGTATACTAATCCAGTAGTGTCATGGGAAGACATAGAAGAGTTCTTCTTAGCACATGAGCTAATAGCAGGTCCGTCTAGAGCAAATCTAGAGGATGAGTTTGACTCAAGAAGCATTGGAGATGCGATCAATAAAGTCTATCATGATATGAAGACTAAGAACGTGTTGCAGGGGAAGGGTAAAAATGATAGGCTCGAGAATACGCAGCTGTACGATAAAGAGGGAGCCTCTTGTAGTTTAGAGCCAAAGGAGCTGTTTTTAGACAGACTCACTCTGAACAGAGACAAAGAAGAGAGAAGTCACACAAATTGGGGGCAAGATATGTCAGATGAAGACAGAGCAACCTTCCGTGGGGGAGAAGAAGGTGACAGATGTGGCTTTGAAGGGTGTTTTTCAATGGAGAAGGAAGTAAGGTGGTCAGATCTAGACCTACCCAAATCTCGGTTGTCAGGTTCACTGCCAGGTAGAAGGCGGAGTGGTACCATTGTCCCTGCTCTGGATAGACAGACGATGGGTAACGAATGTGAGTTTGGGATTTCATAGTTTCCTTTGTTAGAAAAGGGAAGAACGAGGCCACAGTACATACCTTGGCCACAGATGGATAAAGATAATTTAAGGTGTAAACTGCTGAGTTTAACTTCTGGCGCTGGGAAGTTGATATATGATTTCAAGAAAATGACGGGAGGTTACACGTTAGCTCTAGGGGACATTAAAGGTCTCCTAATTGCCATCCTTGGGGAGAGGGCTGATGATGTTTGGACAAGAGCAGGGTATTCGCGTGTCACCACAGTGAACACTGCTCATGATGGAGCACCGTTCAATAACTGTAGGGCAGCCGTCAGGAAAGTGCTTAGAATATTGTATCCGGACACATCAGATATGGGAACTATAATGATGAAAAGGATGGAGGAAGGAGACAATCCGCTTATTTATATTCAAAATTTCCAAGAACAGTGGGCCTTGGAGACACGGGGGGCTTGGGGGAAATCAATACCTCTATTTTATCATATGCTATGCCAGGGGCTGCCATTCACAGTACAGAAGCAGTACAATAAGTTAGTGGGTATGGAAGCAAAGCCATGGTCAGAAATACAGCTGACCATTGTGCATTATTGCAGACTTTTGGAAGAAAAGAATCGAAAGAAAGACAATGTTAGGAAAGGCATAGAGGCAAAGTTAGTGCAGAAAAAATATCCAAATACGCCATAGAAGGGGCAATGTTGACTAGCGGAGACGGATCGGGTGCACAGCAAACAGCAAGTATGCCCCAGGTGAGTAACCAAACGCAGTTCGACCAAGGTAATAATGGGTTTGTACCACAGGGAAGGGAAGGTTTTTCGAGGAAGAAACTTCCAGAACAATAAAGGTGGGTTTCAAAACATGCAGAATGATAATCAAAACATGCAGGAAGGGCAAATCAGAAGACCTGCTTACTTAGATGTAGGAAACATGTGCAGCAATTGGTTTGCCTATGCAATAGGTGAATGCGTTTAGTACAGATGGGTCTAGCGGTTGTTGATGTACAAATATTGATTGACTTTTTTGTGTGATAAATGTGTGTGATGAATTATGTATAAATGTTCTTGACACTGAGATCATTGTTTTGTATTAATAAATGGCTTTTATATTTCTGACCATGTGTGCTGATTAGTGGTAAACTTCAGTACTGCCCGTAGCCTGTATCCACCTACTTACGTGAGGAAGGCGGGGTAGTTTGTCTCCACTGTATATTATTTGGATTGTCTGACCCCTTATGGGACAGGCCCAGTAACAAAAAAGTGAGAAGTACCCAGATTATACAACAGGACACTACTGAGGACATGCAGTGATAAAGCATGGGCAATATTGCATGCAGTAATGCATTCGTGTGAAGGTAAATACATCCAAACAAATGTAGGTGGTGTTACAGGGTTCTGGTACCATTGCCACACTGTGACCCAAGCATACTGCTAGCAGTAAGCGCACCTGCGACCAGCATTTACTGCAAACAGGTCCCCTGTAGCAAGCACAATTGTCTGGCAGCCCTGCCTGCCTTTGCAAATCTGGGTGTCTGGTGTGCGGTTGGCATTAAGGTAGGCATTGAGTCCCTGCACGAGTACTGGCATGTACATATGTGGGGCCCTTGTTGTGCCTGCTTCGCTAGACTTCCAGGCGCAGTCGCAGGCGCGAGCAGGCAAATCTGTTGATGAATGGCCTCCCACGTGCCAGCGCAGAGACTGCATTAGACAATTCCACGAGCACTTGCTGTGATTGCTGTCTCTCTGACTATGCACGCGAAACAGTCATGTTGCTTTGTTATAATGAGACAACGTGATTTCCCACTTCGCTTAAGAGTTTGTGGGGCGCCTTTGGGAGTTAAAATTTACAATCACTTGCCAACGAGTGATTGATTACTTAATAATAATAAAATAATAATAATGGCTTTAAGCTGTATTTCCTGGTTTGCAAATCTCACTTTGAGTTCTGTTCTGAAAAAACAAAGTTGATATTCTAGGGATAAAAAAAAATGATGAACAAGGCAGAGTTTAATCTCAAAAAACCATACATGTAGGGCCTCATTACGAGGAAGGAGCTAGCCATGCCACGTTTTGCGGCATGGCTACCCCCATTCCGGGTACTGGGTCCGGGTTCCCTGAATGGGGAAGGCCCATTCCGACCTTGCAGGGCCCGGTATTTCCCCATTCAGGGAACCCGGACCCGGACCATCCCCATTCCCATTTGAGCCCCCACAGGGCTCAACGGGAATGGGGAGCATGCTAACAACGGGCCTGTTAATGACGGGCCCGTTGTTGGCATGCTGGACCGCTCGCGGGACCCGCTAAGGACGTCTGGTAAAACCAGGCTAAGGACGTCTGGTAAAACCAGGCATCCTTAGCGGGTCCTGCAAGCGGATCTCGTAATCAGACGGTAGGGGTTTAACGGCACCGGCAGCTCTACCGGCCCCGTTAACCCCTTACCGCCCTCCTCGTAATGAGGCCCTTAGTCACTGATGGTGCACATCGGTTTGCGCTGCAACCCCCCTGCATGGGTAATTGCACTCTATTCACATAATGGCATGCGCCAATAAAATTCGCAAATGGTTTGGGAGCTCAGCAGTACCCAATTCCAGAACACAGTCATTCAAAAGTGGAAGAGGTTAAACAGCCCCCACCAATTGTGGACTGGCCTATAGGGAACTCTGGAGATTTCCCAGTAGGCCTCTGCACCCTGGGCCTCTATTGTGTGGTATTTCCAAATGTTACCATAGGAAAACGGCTGGACTTGCTACAAATGTGTCATATGGGTGCACTTTGAAAATTATTTCCAGGGCCTCTTTTGGTTCCCAGTCCACTCCTGGCCCCCATTGCGTGGACATTCTATTGGGGACCAGTCCAGGGTTACAAACTGTAGATAAAACAAGCACTGGCAAAGACACTAGATGTGCTCTTCCTGGGGACCTTTACAGGTATTTGGCAGGCATTGCCAGCATGCGGTTGGGTAAGCGCAATGTTTGCCAGCATGTGTCACTCCGTGCTGAGGTACTGTCATCGTTTGCCACGTATTGCCAACATATGCACTTACGGTCTCATCTTTTGCCAGGGTTGGCAAGGTACTGCCAGCACACATCTCAATGCCCTCACAACCTTGTCCGGTTGTACTTCTGAAATCCCAGATGCTCACACCATTGGCAGGTATTGCTATCACAACTACTGTTACTCCCTCCAATGCCTCATACCAAGTGCCGCCGTCATGCACCACCCTGCAAATGGTAGATTCTGCCATCTTGCGTGTTCTCAATGACACTGCACCTAGTAAGATCGTTGTTTCGCTCTCCCTGGTTCCCCTCCCTTGAAACACTTGTGTAGGAGCGCGATACAGATACAATATCAATATCAAATATCCAGGCACTCAAACATTTACCAGATATTTCATTATTGGGCGGCCAGTCACATTATTTGGCATTGCCTTCATTTGCACTGTTCCTCATATTAACGGAGAGGTGTTGCCTTCAAACATCCAGATGCCGACACCATTGCCAGGTAGTGTTATCAAAAGTCCCAAAATCCATCTATGGCACCATTGCCAGATACTTTAAACCAAAGCCCAGGAGATCACCCTATACCGATGCTTAATTCTTACTCCATGGACCAACATGCCCGACACCTGGATCATACATTATGCTAGTATGTAGGGGAGGAGCACAGCATCATATTAAACCCAGCCATCACCATAATGGCGAGAAATACAGCATTCATGAGATCCAGTTTGTTTACAACTGGTTCCCCAACTCACCTGCTTGGTGGAGGTAGGTGGGCAACCAGTGGGACCAAAGAGGAAGCCAAGAGAATGGTTTCTTAAATGGCAGCTCCGGATAAAATGAAGGGATTTTTTAACTCAACTATGGTTAAGCAACCTCTTTCCAGCCACAATTATGGTCCAAAGCAAGCCTGCTCTAAGGGGTCCAATCCGTCATGTTGTAAAAGGTGACTTTTGCTCCATGACATTATACCCAGAGTGCCTTGCCTGCAGGAAATGGAGTGGACAGGAAAAGAAGAGATCCCTAACAGAAAACAGGAGGGTGGGACCCTTCTTTCAGTTCTACTTTCTGGCAACTCAAACTCTTCCCCCTTTACATACCTTCTGACTTCAAGGGGATGCCAGTGGTCAGCTTGTAGAAGCGAGAGTGGCTTTCTTATGTTAGCACTGCCTTTGAGGCACCAGTTACCATGAGATCTCCTGGTGTAAGTTTCTGTGCCCTGGGGGACGGTGTTACACTTCCTACAGGAGGATCAACATGGCAGCCTCCTGGCCATTGTTCCACATGACTGTATTGGAAACAGTATGACCAGTCACTAATAAACATCAGTCCTGTCCCTGCTAGGCCCTGTTCACAGAGATGACACTAATGTGATATCAAATTGCTGTGGCTTTATAAGTGTGTGCTCTTAACTGGTACTTGCACCATATTGCACCTGCTACCATCAAATGCCAGTTAATACCACTATTGCAGTACCTGGCAAGTGCCTTTCCTATGCCTAGACAAAAGCCCAAGCTGTTGACATTGCCAATGCTTGTTTTATTTGTGGCAGCCCTTCATGATATTAGCACCGGAATGCTGGTATGGAAGATGGTGTCAGGTCACCACCTAATATCCTTAACCTGAGCAGTGGATGTCAGTGTAAGGATTCCCTGGGAAGTGGGATATCTACCTTCTCTGCACTTGTCTGGGGATCGCTGTCTGCATGTGGCTATGGTGGCTGCTCTGATTCTCCCGCTCACATGCCAGTGACGGGGCTAGGCACTGCTGGCAGGGCTGGTCTTATATCAAGAAAGATGAGGAAGGATTGAGATGCTACAGAGAGTTCCGCCACGAGAAAGGAGGGGCGAAGTGTCCATCTCTGGCTGCTTCCAGTGGAAGAAGCTTGTGGCGTCTATACACTGCAAGTGCGTCTGGCATGCACGGCACTTCTTCCATTAATTTCAACTGCGCCCGTAACAATGCCGTATAATTTCAGTATGCATGCAGTAATGCAGTATAATGTCAGTAAGCATGCAGTATTATGTGAGTACTATGTATGCAGTACATATGTAGAATGGTAGCCTTTTAATGGGTGCAGTATTCTGTATGCAGTATTACGTTTGTAGTTTATTACGTTTGTAGTTTATTACGTGGCATAGAAATATTGAAGTCTGCCTGCAAATATTTCAAGATACAAATAAAAGGCTGTGGTACCTGTCTCAGATGGTCCCAAGATTGCACGAGTCGTTGAAGGAAGTTCAGGGTTTTTATTTTCAGATTAGTGAAAGGGGCTCACTAAGGGGCGTCCCTCACGACAAGTGCAGACCATTACACCCCTTAGCCCTGGCTTCCCTCACCCCAAGCTGGAGATCAGTAACCTCAAATATCTCAGAAGCTGTCTAAATGCCACAATGGCCTAAATACAAAGACCTCTCTCTAACTCCACTTTGGAAGCAATCTAAGTGGACCCTGAACCAGGTTTCTCAATGGAGTGTAACACAAGGATTGGTACCTTCCAGATCCTCAGGCCCCCCCACATGGTCCTGCCCTTCTATGCCCTTGTATTCCTCTCCCTCTGTCTATGTGTCTCGCTCCCTTTTCTCCTCTTACTGTCCTCCCTCCTGCCTCACCCGCAGTCTCTCCTCTCTCTGCCTCTCTTACGCCTCCCTATTGTAGCCATCTGAAAGTCCTTTCTTTACTACCTACCTCCACCCTCAGATCTTACCCTCCACTACTGTCCCCTCTCCACACTGCTAGTATTTCCCTGCCACACTACTTCTCCCCTCTCTGCTCTACTAGTCTTCTCTCTGAGCTACTACTGCTCCCACTGCTCCTCTCCGCCCTACCACTACTCTCCCCTCTTCACACTGCTACTACTCTCTAATCTCCACACTGTTACTACTCTACCCTCTCCACACTACTACCATTCCCCCTTCCCCACACTACTCTTGCTCACCACACACACCTGCCACCACAGCCACAGTCCTATCTCTTTTTTAATGACCTTCTCATTCACTCCCTACTCTCACTCTATTAATTTCACTCACACGCTTTGTACACATGCTAAAACCAAAGTACAACTGTCTTCCACCAACCAACCAACCAATACCTAACCATGCACACACTTTCTGCAATTCTGTTCCATGCTTTTTGACACCATCCTTCCACCATTTGGTCTGTTGGTCCTCCTACTCTTCCCCCAACCTCACCAGAGCAACCCACTCCTTCCTATTTCCTGTGCCTCGTCTTATTCTCCCCTTTCTTCTCCATGATCTCTCTCCCTCACCTAGTTTCCCAGGCCCACCACTGGCTTTCAATTCCCCTCTGGGAGGTGGTACAGGTGAGCAAAAGCATAAAAGTGGTCTAATACGCTGCACCGTTCTTGTCTGGCTCCAGTCCATGGCAGCCCGCTACAGCGAGAATTTATTTCAGTGTCCCAGTTCATGATCATGGCTTCCCCAGTGGATACACCATATCTGTTTGACAAGGGGCTGCTCTGCTGCACATCACAGTTGAGAACATTGTCCATGGGGGTTTAGTTCCTCACACTGAGATCGCTGTTCAGTGGAGGAGAACGCGGCGCATCCTCTGTGCTGCTGGAGCTGCCTTCCCCTCATAAAGTATCGTTTTTTCTAGTCTGCGATGTGGATCGTTCCGAGGACCAGTGAGTCTCCATGGTCTGACCCCTGAGTAGTCTGCCCATTCCTTCTTCCAGTGCTGTGCATGCTGGTTCCTGAAGACCTATGGGACAAGAAAGAAACTGTCTAGCATTGTGCAGTGCAGGCATGGGGCAAGCAGACGTGGTGCACATTGTAAACATGTAGGCATAGGTAGACAGGACAGGGACTACAGCCCACCCAACTCCAACATCCCACCTCTGGGGCAGGATTGGCTGTGATGAAGACGCAGTTAGCCCTCCCACCCCAGGCTGAGAGGTGTCTCCATCCCCTCTTGAAAGGATCAACTTGCTGACCCCGACACATATACCAGTCATCCCACAGCTAGGGTAATGCTGATGACTGGTACAAAAACAACTAGCAGCAAGTCTGTTTGTTGAGATCTCCATATAAATTGTCTATACAATTATGGTTTTAACAATTATTTTTTGATGTGAATGGATTGTGATGGTTCTCTATGGATTTTGTTTAAAACTGTCTTCAATAGGTTTTAGATTTACGTTCCTTGTTGGGCTTTGCATGTATTTACAGTAATACTTGGCATATAAGATACATGTTTAGGAATTCATTAAGTGAACAGATTAAGGTTTTTGGTCAGAAAGATGTGTTTTCTATGAAATATGAGTGCATTCTAAAGAAATGTGTCCGGGGTCTGCAGTACCCGTTCATTCATTTGCGGATGGACGCCCACAGGACTGGGAGTTGGGAGGAAATCTAGCCATCGGGCACTCATCAGATGCTTTGCTTCCACTGGCTTCTGGCAGGCACTTAGCTGTATAGATGGGATTCTGTGCAGGCCCGTGGGACTCCACCCACCTTTGAGCATGGACCCACGCACTTGTACGATCTGAAGGCACCATGCCTTGAAGATCGTCTGTTTTTCTCTTGGCTCCCCTCTGTGCATGGTGGCGCCTCAATGCACTTGGAGAAACTGCAGAATGGCTGTCAGACCTATTTGCTGTTATCTACACCGTTAATTGTACTGTATGCACTAGTTCCATGCACCCACTCTGCCTGTGCAGACTTGTTCAGAAATTCAAGGGCTCTGAATGACTGTTGTTATTTCCCCCTTCCTAGAGCCCTTTGAAACACTTGCTTTGTGTATAGGTGTTACACCTTTCAGACGATGGTCCTTGTTCTATAGAAGAAGGCTTTGTGGATCAATACAACGTTCTGCTGCACCGAGGACAGCCGATCCCGGCTATACGAGCATCAGCAGTCTAGTCTATTCACGTCCGCAACTGACGCCGGTAGCAAGTCACGTGATCCCATTAAAGCACCAGTGACGCTCTCCTTGTAGCGTCGCTACTGTTTGCAGAGGCACTCCATAAGTTCGCATCCAGGGCTATTCTGATTCCTCTGAACTTACTGCTCTCCCTTTCCTATGCTAATCTCTTTATTTTTTCTCTCCCGCTACCTCAAATTACCTTTACAGCGTCAGCTCTTCCCGATCCTCTTGAGTCTGCCCGTACTTCCGGGTCCTTCTGATCCAGCCGATCCTCTTCGCCTCTTTAAGCGATCGGGTGAAAGCTTGGTCCCAGTCCATTTTAAAACAGTGAGTTAACTCTTTCTTTGACCTGCACTTTATCTCTGCATTGCCTTTACTTACTCACCTCCACCTTTTAGGAACCTCCAGAGTATTCGGGGTCCAGATCTCATACGGATTCCGTATCCATGGTGTTTCATCATCCCATTTAACACCTTTTCCTGTATTGGAAATCCTGTAAGATCTTACTCATTCCGTTCTACCTCTGTTACATTACTTCTGTCAGCTCACATACTCACCTATCATTTTCCTTACTCTGTAGAACCCAGGCCTCCGTACTGCAGAGATTCAACATCTGGAGGATTCCATCCACCCGAGGGACTTCCACCCATTTCGTCCAGGGTTTTATTCCCCAGAGGTTTTCCCTGGGGTTCATGCTCCTTCCTCCGCTGGCAGTCCCGTTACGGTGGGGGAGCAGGATCCTCAGGGAGATTCTTGCATTCTGCCGTTGCTGCTTCCGGACTGACAGACCGACCAGGTTAGTTCAATTGGTTTGATATTCCAATTTGAGCCTGCCTTTATCGCTCAGTATATAACAATAGATGCTTTACAAATAAACAATATCAACCCTAGTCTGGAGACAGACCTCAAAGGTTTCTCCTTTGAAATGCTTGTTTTTCATTTCCATCTAATTTAGACCAGATATTATGAAGTGATTAGACAGGCCACAGAAAGGAGAGGCTTGGTAAGGTATACCCACGTGAAACATCACAGAGGTGTACTGTATGTGATTCCTACCAATGTAGGGCAAATGAACAAACACAGGAGTTTGTGTCCTGGTGAGTGCTCCTCAGTGTGGTCCTTTGATGAGCAAATACAAGTGGAAGAAACTGAGGCTCCCCTCTGCAAAAAATGTTACTCATTCAATGGAGCCTTGTTCACTGAAACATCAATTCACAGTGCTCCTGGGGAAGAGGACTGAATATGTGCTACTGGGAGCCCCCCACAACTTTGCTATATGCATGTACATTTATCTATCAAATGTCTGACAACTGTGTGTGTTCACGACAGAAAGCCCTCAAAGTTTAACATGAGTAGGAATGAGTAGGAGGTGAACAACAAGATGGTGGCTGAAGCCCAGGGACTAAAAGACCTATTAAGTGTGTTTATCACATGAACTCATCGGTCAGATACCTGGATTATGGCATCCGATGTTAAGGCTCTTCTAGTGGCATCATTGGTATGAAATGTTTTGTTATTGTGGCTCTCACTCAAACACAGTGTGTATGATAGTGAGCTGAAGGTGCTTGGGTGCTCTAGAGCAGTTCTTGTGGGGGGTGATGGTGGCTCCCCAGCTCTGGTACTGTGCAGAGATTACAGGGGGGCTGACACATCTCTGGGATACAACTGTTGGCTGCGCTGTCCCCTAACCTCACCAGGGCAGTGGCACGAGGTATCTGTGCACTGCTTACCTATTACATCCTCTTGCTGCCACCTCTATCAGAATTCACTAAGAAAGGGAGAATATAAGAAAACAGAGTCAGGATGGAGGATTATACCATATCAAGGGAAGGGGAAAACCCTAAGAGGACGCAATGTCTTTAGTCCAATGTCTAATTCCTATTCTAGTCACCGCAGTGCCCGAGCATCCATGCCCAAGAAAGTATTCCCTCAAAGCACTTAGAGTGTCAGGGCATTTTAAGTGCCCCACCTCACTTTATTACTTGATCCTGGAAGATGATCCACTATCTTCAGGAAGCCTGAACATGCTCACATTGTTGCCGCCCCCTCTTTTCCCTTAACCCCCTGCCCGTGTGGCTTATCATCCTCTTCATGGCTCTTCTTCAAGGCTCAGGTACTAGGCAGAGCATATATGCATTCAGTCATGAAAAGGCCAGTCCGTATACATTATGCTGTTGGCTGGGAGCTGCATACCATATGCAGCACCATTGCGGGGTGTCAAGTCTTCAAGCCCCTTCCAGCGTTCAGCCTTGCCGCCACACATTGATGTTGCACATTCTCTGGTGCTAATGACGAGTTGCTCCTGAGCTCTGGGAAAGTGCCAATTATAAGGACCGTAGTACCTTACTTAGGGGCAATAATCCTATTGATGCCCTGATTGAGCTTTTGCATCTGGATGCAGGCTGTGGTTTGGACAGTGTGTTCCTTGCGACCCTCTCCATCTTGATGCTGTGTTCAGTTGTGGCCCTGGCATTATGCATCCTGACAGATGCCCTCGTTCCTTGCCATCTCCTCCCTCGGAGGTATCTGGCCAAGAGCACAGCGTTCTATCTCTGGAGCCTCTGTTCCTGCTGATAGCTGCTGTGCAGTGGGGTGTAGACGTCTGGATCTGTGAAGTGGTTTTGGAGTTATTTTCCATTAGTGCAGTGCAACTTCATCTCAAGCCTTTGCCTAAAGAACAGTGCATTGCATAGCCTGCTGGCACTTTAGCCTGAGAATAATCATCACAACTGATGGTGTCTTGTAGCCCTGGCCTACACAATGGCTTTTATGATCTGGAAGTTGTGGGGGCAGGTAAAGGTTCCTCAGTAGGCTCAACTCTCGGTCAGAATTTAGAGGTGTTCCTCCTGTCTTTCATACTTGTAGCTGTTGCCAATGCTGCTCCCTGGCTGGCTGATACCCTGATAAATGCTGGTTCCTTTCTCATCACTCTGTTACTTCTTATTCATGTATGCTACAGTGCCAGAGTCTGATTCTCACTACCTAGAAGCAGGCCTGGTCGCCTTTCTCTGACTACCATTTGAAGGTTTCTGGCATCATTGTATGCCTCTAATTCTGGCAGCTGTTTAGCGCTTGCCCTCTCCAGAATATTGGGATCGGCAACAAATAGAGTTGGGAAGATTAAGAGAAGCCCGAGCTTGAGTCAAGCCAAATGCCCGGCTCTGGCAACCCTACCTCCTCTGGAAATTAAGAGCCAAACACGAGCTGAGGCAGCAATTACGGGCTTTGCCTGTCTCTCATCTCTAAGGCCCTTTAATATCAAGCGGAGAAGCTGCCTGGCGCAGAGCATTTCCACTGTCTTAGTTCCTTGCTTTAAAGTTGGGGAAAAGCTGAGGACTGCAGTTAGTCTGTTTCACTGTCTGACTGTGGGCACCTCAATTATGTCCTGGTCTGCGGTGTACGGCAAACTGCAGAGCAACATGGACGCTCACATGTTAAGCTAGGCTTTTGTCTAGGTAGTACCTCTAGACTGGCTGTACAGATAAATTCACCATCACTGCTACTCGGGGCACCCACGCGTACAGCCTGCATTGTCCTTTTTTAATAAAACTCTCACTCATCACTGGACAGGCTCCTGAGGTTCATCAGTTTCATTAGGAGTTTGCTGGTATCCCACTGGTCATTTTTGCAGGTTACCAGCAAACAGTATTATAGTTGACGCCGCCTGAAATCCCAGAATATCCCGGTTATTACAGGTGGCTGGAATACCGGTAAATCCCCATTCCATGGAGTCCAATAGGACTCCATGGGGGATTGCTGGTATTACCAGCACCGGTAATACTAGTGCCAGTAATACAGCCTGTTTTTTGCCAGTGGGGGCCCCATTTACCTTCATCACTTGGCTGGAGGTAAGTCAGTCAGTTTTGCATTTGGCAGTGTGGGAAAAGTGGCGGTCACAGGATTACCACCACTTTTTTCCTGCACCAACAAACTTGTAATTATGCCCAATGGATCTGTTGGTTGTCTCCATGACCATCAGTCTGGCTTCAGAGCTGCCAGAAGCATGGAACCTGTGCTCCTAAACATCCGTGAAGATCTGCTCTCCAACCTTGATTCCAACACCCCCTGTGTCCTCATCTTACTTGATCTCTCTTCTGCCTTTGACATGGTCAACCATGCCATCCTACTCAACCGTCTCTGTGTTAACCTGGGTATTACTGATCAGGCCCTGGCTTGGCTGACTTCTTTCCTCTCCGATCGACCCTCCCAGGTCCAGCTTGGGCCTTTCCTCTCCTCTATCTACATCTCTACCTGTGGTGTTCCCCAGGGGTCTAACCTCGCTGCCTGGCTGTTCAACCAATACCTGGCACTTCTTGCCCACCGCATTGCCGCTCTCTGCCCAAAATGTAAGTGCTATGCGGATGACAATTAAGTGATTTTCAGGCTCCCTTCCGCCACCTCTTCTCCTTGTCTCATCTCTGACTGTCTGTCTGCTATCCAGGAGTGGTGTGCTGCCAATGACCTCTGCCTTAATGCCATTAAGTCCGTGATTCTCCTCATTGGCCCACCCGCTCACTCTTTTCCTGTCACTCTCTGGCCAGCCTCTGTTGGCCCTCTTCCTGCTCCCTCCTGTGAGGCTAAAATCCTCTGTGTCATCTTTGACTCCACACTCTCCTTCTCTCCTCACATCTCCGACGTCTCTAACAAGTCACACTACCAGCTGCACTACCTCAGAGGTATTCTTCCTTTCCTCTCCTTCCCAGAAGATCATTGTCTCCAGAGCTCTGGTTCCCTCTAGGCTGGACTACTGCAAAAGCCTCTTTCTAAATCTTCCTGCCTCTACTCTCCGCCCTATGCAACTCATACAAAACAGGACTGCAAGACTTGTCCTTGGCCTCAAGCCCAGGGATGGTATCTCTCCAGGACTGAAATCTTTGCACAGGCTCCCAGTGGCGGCGAGGATTACATTCAAAACCATCTGCAATGTCCATAAGGCCTTCTGGGGACAGGGCCTTCAATACCTTCAACTCTCTCTTCCTAAATATCTTCCTTCTGGAGCTCTTCGCTCATCCTCCTCCAACTCCCTTAGGGTCAGTCGCTTCTCCAAGCAATGAGTTGGTGGTAGATCTCTCTGTTTGGCAGGGGCCTCCCTCTGGAACAGCCTCCCTGAAACATGAGAACCATCTCCGGTTCCAGAAGCACCTCAAGACCTTCCTCTTTGCTTCTGCTTTCTGTCCTCTGCTCCCATGCTGATTTTCTGGTTGAAACTGAAACTGCACTGGTTACCTGGCTACCCCCTGATCTCGGGACCAGGTCTCCTCACCGCCAGTAGCACACCTGCACTGCCTCCCTGGAAACCCTTGCACTCGGCCACTGTTTCTGTATCCCTACAGCCCCTACCAGCACTTGACACCTGATGTCTGCCCTTACCCTTGCACTTGCCACCAGCTGGCCGCACCTCTTATTTATTGTCTTTATTTATTGTATTTATTTATTTATCTTATTTATTTTTTACTGCACTGTCCTCTTCCCCATTCCCCCCGCACGTCTACCCTTCCCCCTCCCCTACACTTGCACAATCTCAATGTCACCTGGCCTAGTAAGATCGCTGTCTCTGTCTTCCGTCTGTTCCCCCTCCCTTGACTTGTTGCACCTTGAAACACTTGTGTATAGGTGCGTTATAAATGCCATATCATATCATATCATAATGAGTACCAATAAATTGCCTAGCAATAACACTAACTACACCTAAAAGTGTGATGAATCCAGTATTAAGCGCTATATAAACACACATTGGCAAAGTCAATAGTTTTGACATTTGTAGTTGTTTATTGAATTATATATTTAGCATGGGGGAAGGAATGAGGAATGCCAGTGCAAGGGGAGAGTAATAACAGTGCAAGGGGAGGAATGACAGCACAAAGGGGAGGAATGACACCACAAGGGGTGGAGGAATGACAGCAGAAGGGGGAATGACAGCAAAATGGGGAGGAATGATATTCAAGGGGGAAATGACTGCACAAGGGGGAGGAACAACATCCCAAGTGGGTATGATAGCACAAGTGCGAAGGAATAACAACACCAGTGGGTGGAAGGAATGACAGTGCAAGGGGGAAGAATGACAACACAAGGGGAGGATGCTAACAGAAGCCTGAAATGATAACACAAGTGGGTGAATGACAGCACAAGAGGAGAGGAATGAAAGAGCAAGGAGAAAATAATGACAGCGCAAAAGTGGGAAGGAATAACAACACCAGTGGGTGGAAGGAATGACAGTGCAAGGGGGAAGAATGACAACACAAGGGGAGGATGCTAGCAGAAGCCAGAAATGATAATACAAGGGGGTGAATGACAGCACAAGAGGAGATAAATGAAAGAGCAAGGAGAAAATAATGACAGCGCAAAAGTGGGAAGGAAAAAGTGGGTCTGTGTTGTATCTTACCTGGGGTGGTGTGTGGGTGTTCCGTATTGGCATCATCATGTGGGTGCTTAGAGGGTAGGCACTGTCCCCTGGGGAGGTGATGATGGTTGTCATTAGTGGGGTTTGTGTATTTGTCTGTGTGTGACATGCATGCATGTGCACAGGCATTTGTACTGCCCTATGAGCCATGTGTCACCAATCTTCCCACCTTCCAGGGCCCAGATCAGGGTGGACATTTTGTATATGAAACTGTCATGGGTGGACCCTGGATAGTTTGCATAGACAGAGGTGATGATTCCTTGGCATCGCATACAACCTGCATGTTCATGGAATGCCAGTGCTTGCGGTTGTGATGAATGTTTTCAGTGGCCCTAGGTGGATGTAGGGCCACATGGGTACAATCTATGGAACCAAGCACTTTGGGGAAGTGTGCCACCCTGTAGAAGTCCAGGACCACGGCCTGCCTTTCTACCGGTGTTATGGGCATGTATATGTGCCTGTGGACTGAGGGGCGTGCAGTGATGATTGCCAACATGTGTGTAGGCAATGTGACTGCGTGGGCTGTGAGACCCCCTCACTATGGCAGTTGTCCGCAGAAATGACCCAGTGTCCTAAAAATGCAGTACATTGAGCACCTTCTACAAGTGGCTCAATGCTTGGGAGCACAGGGTGGGTGATGTGAGTTCATCTTCCCACTCAGTGACCAGGTCTAGGATGATATGAGGTGGATACCTATACCTGCCATAGGCCTGGTCATCAGGCATCCCAAAAAGGCTGGTCCTGGTCAAAAAAATGCAGGGTCTGGCTATTCTCCTCCTCCTGCGGTGTCCTATGATCACTGCTGCGAGGAATGGTAGCTGTACATTCTTGTTTGTTGTTTGCGTGCTCTTTTATGCTGCGCGGGGGCGCTGCTGCCTGCTTTCGTGTGGCAGACATATTTGTGCATGTGCGTGTGTTTTGACTTGCGCGGGTTTTCCCTATTCGATTCCATGAATACGTGTTGTTCACTTGCATGTGGGCGTTGCGTGTGTTTCCCAGCGGTACTTCCCACGTTATGCCTACATTTTCATGCGTTGTTCCCTATTCCCTGTGTTCCGCCCCCTTTTTAGGTGTGTGCACGAGAAGTTGTTCTCTTTCCCCGTTCCTGTCGCGCACACGTTTGGAAAGTCGCAGTTGCTGTAAGGTTAGCGCAGATTTGGCGCACATCCCTGGAAAAACACGCGCATGGCCTTCCATGAATCGCACGCATGTGATTTGCACGCTTCCGCTTGCTTTTACACGCTTGCGCCAGCTTGCATCACAAATTTCGGCGCACATTTATCCATGAATTACCTACCCCCTGAGAGTTGTTTGTTGCATTTTCCTGGGTAGTTTGGTTGTGCAGGGGATTTGGACCCTGCCAGTTTTGTGGAGACTGTGTCTACCTTAATGACTTTCCAGGGAAAGATAGATATTGATGGCGCCATAGAACATTTGGGTAAAGGTGAAGCTGGAATGAATGTGGTAAATGGAATAACCTTTTGGTATCCCAGGGTATGGAGTGGAGTTGACCAAAATATGATTTTGGTTTTAGAAAATTCCTGAGCATGTGCTCAGGTGCCTGGAGGGCGTCCAGATTCACTGAAAGGATTTTGCTAGTTTGTATGCAAATTATGTGTTGTATGTGGGTGGTCTTTAAATCATGAGAAAAGTGAAGATGGACTTGTGTGAGGTGGTGTGCTGTGTACTAAGAGTTATGCACCATCTCGGATGGTGTTTCAGAATGTGACGTGCACATTCAGAAGTCTTTTATGGATTGGCCAGCACCTTGTATTGACAGGCGCATTTCATCACGTCTGCAAGAAGTCAGGTACACTGTTTGCTTACATGACAAAATGTTGCTCTTAAAACTGTTAATGTTCTGCTGTTAATTTCCAGAAGTCTTGATAATCCATTTGCAGCGTGGAACAAGTGCTATCTGTGACATTTAAAATTATAATTTCTCCACCAATACAACATAATACATTCTTGCTTTTGAACTCTAAATTAAATTAAGTTTTCTTTGAACGATAAGGTGCCAAAAACTGTGTTGCCAATTTTCAAACTTTCAATGCAATTTGTGATTTGAGATGTGTACGTTGATTTCAATTATTATGGATAGATTGTACGGGTAGAATGACTGATGGCTAACATGTTATCTGCTTATGTTTATTTGACAATTGGATCTGATGGATGACTTGCTGCAATTTAAACGTGTAAAGGTCTTTTGTCAAAAAAAAACATCTTTCCATATGGGATTTTATATACCTAAGAAAACACTCTTTCACATTGCAAGAGATTTCACCATGATAGCAATTTGAACTGAACACGAAACATACAGTTTGAAAATATGTTCCATCGTTCAGAGTTAATCAAGGTTACAAATATCAAATGCATCTGTATTTGCAGACACTCAAAAACTCACACACCAACGAAAGACAAAAATTCAACAAATTCAATTTTCAGAAATACACAGTGGGTGTAATACTCCAAAAATGCAAACACCTGAACATTCAGCTTTCAGAAATGCAGAGGGGTCTGCACATTCCAAACTTTATCAGAAAGCTGAACATTTTACCTTGATGCTTTCCAGAAAATGTCAAAAAAATAACAAACATCTCAATCGAAGAACTCCAAACATTTTGAGAATGACTGAATGTATTGCACTGTTCAATATGAAAAGATCAAAGACTCTACATATGTAAGTCTTCCCATCACCAGCGTATACGACGCTAACAATAATGCTTGAATTAGCAAACATCACAGAGAATCTCTTCCATGGTATTTACTGTCATATCTTTTCTACGCCTGTTGAACAAAACAGTCGACAATAATGCCAATAGGAGCAACAAATCGTAAACCTCAGTAATCCCCTGTTAAGGTTGTTTGCCGTGTTTTAAACGTCAATTTTCTTGTTTGCACATTACTTGTGCATTTTTCCTACTGGTCATTTTGTTTGAATTTTTTTAATATATATTATGTACATTTTCATTTTTATGCACAATCTCCTCTAAGTGTGAGTCCCTTAGCACTTTTTGCTGAACTACTGGATTTTTCGTCTGTTCCCCTGAGTGAGTGGGAACCTTTTTCCACATTCACTCATTCTTTTACCGTATCTTCTTGGATAATTTGTATTTCTTTTTATATATTTTTCCTGGAGTTATATTTTCCCCCATGTTTTATGGCATCTGTCTTTTGACTTTTGCATCACACAGCACTCTCTAGTGTGTTGTTGGGGGCCGTTTGGGCACCCCTTTTTATTTTCTGTTATAGGAGGACATTTTTATCTTTCCCATCTTTTATATTGTGAGATCAGTACACTCAACCTTATTTGGAGTACTAAAGCATTACACTGTATCCCATTTCTCACTGTGCCTGTAACTTTTTGGTTACAGTGACGAGCTAGCTTGAATGGCTAATGGTAGTGGTTTTATGCTACCTACTTTTGTGCAATTCCTACTCCCAGGCTCGACCTACAGCCACAGTAATGCACAGAAGGGTCACTATTGCCCCAATATGGTGACTGTGTTCTTTTTTAATCATTTCTTGTTTACTGATCCTTCTTGGCCCTTCTTCTGCCATGCTGGGTGGGTGAGGTCCTGGTTTGAATTTTGTCTTCGGTGGGAATCCTTTGTGAATCCTCCAAGACTCCAGTGTGTCTGTGAGGACAGGAAATATGGGAGGACTCTGCAACTCTGCTGTTCTTAGTCTTCTGGTGTTCCTGCCGGGAACCAATTCCAACTGAGGGGCAGGCTGCCCTGCAAGGACAGCCACTACCCAAAGTTTTAATGGTGCATGCGTGCTGATTGGCTGGGTCCTGCATAAGTGGCATGGATCCTGAGGTAGAAGACACGTTGACCCCTGCAACAGAAGAACCAATGTGAGAGAAGGGGAGAGATGTCCACAACCACTTCTGGATGACTGGAAATGCCCTCTGAGTAATCCCTGCCGTCCGACCCATTTCTTTCAAGCATCAAGACACCTCTGAAGATGACTACTCTCACTTTTAGACTTGTGGGACCAATCAGTCTTGAGACGTCCTGCATTTCAAGCCATCTCACAATGAACTGTGACCTACATGGGCTGGGACCTGTGGCCACTGTGCAGTGAATTATCTCCTGAAGATCAAATCCTGAAGATCAAATCCTCTTGAAACATTGGTGGACTCCTCCCGGATCTCCAGAGGCAAGATTCCAATCCTTGAAGTACCTTTACCAGAGTTCTGGACTGAGAAAGCGAGACAAAATACTGGGCGGAAATTGTTCTTCACTGGTGTCTTGAAAAGGGTGCCAAAATCACAGAACCCCAAATAATTATTTATATGAAGCCTCTTCATTTGACTGCTGCTGCAAGATCCATTCCACTGTCCCTTCTTTCATCTGCCTGACCACGAATCCGGTGACCGGGTTTACTGCTGCTTCATCGTGGGATCATCGTGCTGCATCTGCATCTACACTTCTAAGGTACTATGAGACTCCTGGTAGAACCTTCCTAGAGTTGATTTGCTGCTCCTGTGTTGCTGGCGTGCTAATGTGTGTGTTTGGGAGTTTGCCCATAGACGTTCGCCCATGTCTAACACCTGTGTGCATAGGTCTAATGCCTGTGTGCATACAGAGAGCCTTCTCCAAAGTCCCTGACTCTTTTTCCCCAAGACAAAGTTTACTTACTTTTCACTGAAGACCTCCTCTGGAATATTTTGAAATGCTTACAGCTTGTGCCTGCCTGTGTTGTCCTCTTCTGAGACATTCAAAACTAGATTGGGAGGGACTTCTCAAGTACTAGGCCTCTTTGAAAAAGTATTTATGTGGTTTATGTTGGTATTGTTTCATCCATTTGTACCCGAAACTGATATACTAAAAGTTTTTACAACAATGTTGTTTTACCTTTGAATTGCATACTGCCATTCTAAAAGTATTACAAAAGTAATTTACTTAATGTAAAGGTTGCATTAGTTGTTCTAAAGTTGTATATTGTGTTTTATAGTACTTACCTTTCTGAAGACCTACTTTACCTTAGTGTATATATAAAATAAACCATTATTTTTATATTACTTTAATGTGTCTGTGTTTCTTTAGGCTGTGTGTATAGTTATGTGTACTGCCCATAGCCCTGTCTCCCTTTTAAGATAAGTCTGGCTGTTCAGCCATTACTACCAACAAAACTTGTGTTGGTTCAGGCCTAGGAGTTGGAGCCCTGTGTGCCAAGCATGAGTCTCATAAGTCCTACAACTGGTGGACTTTTGTAAAATTCCTTACATATATATTTATTATAATATTATAGTCCGGCGGATGCCAGGGAGGACATTTTGGGAAAGAAAATGAAAAAGTTATTAAGAAAGAAAAAAAATAAACACTGCTTTCTGCCTATTCCCATTCAATTCACCATAGAGAAAAAGTCTGCATTTCTGCGCAGTGCACTGCAAAAACTGCTGGACGGAATCGGACCAGGTACAAAACAACTTGGGCGTGAAGTGCTGACTAGATTTCCATATGGGTATGGGGTTATTCCATCCAGTAGTTGTTAAAATATTTCACGGAAAAGGGGGTGACCCACATCAGAGAGGCTTTTCAGAAATGATAATGCTACCATTCTTTTTTAAATTCATTATAATCGATATAACCAGTGTTAGTCAAAAAAAGAAAAGTGGAAAAAATGCCATTTGGAGGAGGGAAAGGATGAAATTGGCATCAGACAAGATGTGGGAAGGGGGAAGGAGAACACCAAAACAAATTGGTGAGTTAGGGGCATGGGACCAAGTTCAGTGCTCAAATGTTTTTTTTGCCTAACCCTAGTTATACTGGGGATAACCAGGGTTATAGGAGATAATGGCATCAGAAATTAAAGTGTGTCACACGAAAATAAATGCAGTTATTTGTGGACATTTGTGGCTAACCAGGGTTATTTGTGTAGAGAAGGAGGCAAGTACCCCAACCTCAACCACTTTGGCCAGAAAGCCTACATGTTGGAAACCAGAGTATGTGACATATGTGGAACAACTACAACAACAGAGGCCAAAGGAAATCCTGGAGGCTAGGTTCCCATTGAGAAAACCAACAGATTGGTGACTGTGGGATGTCGCAACCCACTAGTGCAAGCCTTGCAACATTACTGTGCCTTGCTTGCAGCAGAAACATTATAATGGCCACCGGAAAGCATGCTGCTTGCTAAAAATAACCAGAAAGTGTGCAGTAAAAATCTGAAAAATAGGCCGCCATCCACTTGCCTATGTCAGTGGTAACACAGGAGACCACTGCCAAAACCCATCACTTGGCTGCCTACAGAGCAAAATCATTGCAAGAAAAACACAGAGCTGTTTTAAAAATCAGTTTTCATTGGTTGTCAAATTTGCAAAAATCATGGCTCACAAACCACCCAAAAGACCCCAACCTCCTTGTGGGGTGTTGAACATCATTCTACTCCAAGAATACACATAAATACAATGTCCACAGAAGTACACTTATCAGAGGAAAATCCACATTGAAGATTGCTTGCTGAAAGAAATCTGTCAAAAATGGGTGTAGTACCGTTACTCACCTCTGTCAGAAGCGGGCGATTTAAATCCTATCATGTGTAAAGTTGAACATTGAACTCAAACTATGCCAAAGAAGAGATTTCCATCAAAATGCCATATAAGAGTGCCACACATTGATTTTCATGTTGAAAAAGGACTGGAATTAAAGATGGGTTTGCTTATTTTAAATTTATAAATGTATTTTTTTCACAAGGAACTATGTTACAATTGACCAGAAGGAAACCTGATTCAGTTAAAACTTCCAAGAGGCCTTCTTCCCCTGAGAAACTCACACCAGGTTCCTTCCCATCAAAAGGAGAGCATTTTGCATTGGCATGTTAATCAGAAGGGGAGGAGATTTCCTCTGCTGCCCTGAGCAAGTAACAATGGGTTCCTTGAGCTGAATAGAAAATGCTAATTTGGGTGTGAATGACCACAACTGCTCTGGCAGGAAGGCAAGCCATGTGACCCTCTGACTCAGCCGAGCTTTGGAGGCGGGCCAGACTGAAAATGTGGATTGAAGTGGAAGTAAATGTATGTTTTATAAAAATGCTTATAGCAAAGTGTACTGATATGACAAAATTCCGAAACTTAGAGATTGTTAAAATGGAAAATTTGCTCACAGTTTAAGACTAATCTGGAGTCTGTGCGATGTTCTGAGACTGAACCCTGGAAATTATTCATATTGTAGCCATGGTGTTTATGTTAGGAACATGCATGCATGTATAAAAATTGGTGCAGAACTAACATTGAGAAACCCACCAAAAGCGTGAAAAAGTTGTCATTTATGAACCAGAGCTCGTAGGAAAATGAGAGTTGGACAAGACTGTACTTTAGGCAATCTGTCATGTAATTATGTATTATGAACAACTTGTGTATCTTGGAAATATGTTTTTTGGGAAAAATAGATTTTCTATGTAAAAGCAAAGGGGAGGGATTTCCTTTGGACCATAAACACAATGTCACTCTGACTCATGATGACACACTACTCCTGCTTCAAATTAGGAGAGGGGAAATTCTCTGACCTATCAGATCCTTAGAGGGTTGGGCATAGATAATCAGCCTCCCCACTCCCTTTGGAAATGGATAAATAGGGACTGCTGAGGACGGACAAGACACACACGTTCCACTCATCAACTGATTCCTTGGCGAAGCACCCTGCAGGAAGATCCAGGCTCCAGACATACACTCTAGAACCAGACTCTAGAACATTGAAGCAGAGAGGCCGAACCCAAAAGCTGAACTCTTCTCAGCTGGCCTTCAGAATCTTAAGCAACCTGATTTGAACCCCTAAACTTCCAAGGGGCACCACAAAATCCAACAGCCTGGCTGAGCTGTTTTGCTACTAGCTAAGAACCTCGTGTTAGAACAAAGATCCAGATCCGTCCAGCAGAGCTGTAACCCGGAACTGTCAGGTCCAGTTCAAGAAGCCGCGCAGACCAGAGTGCCTTGCTGAGAGCAGAGTCCAGGTGCCCTGATCCTGTCCGGTGGCGAGTGAAGTCCAAACCCTTGACCAGATCTTTGATGGGTCTATTCCATTCCAAAGCCATATGAGTGAGTATTTGGTATAGAACTGTCCATAGTTATCTCTTAGTTTAAAGTAATCCTATTCAATCCATTTCAACCTATCCAGAACTGCATTATAGAATCTTGTGTCCATCCTGAATTCTTCTCATTATATAGTCTGTGATAATTGTAGCGATAATCATCTGTGCGCTGATATTTTTGAAGAAAGTCAAGTGTCCTGGCGCACAACAATCAGAGTGGAAGGCGCCCTGTTCTGGTTGTTGTCCCGTTGGGTATCTTGTACTTTCATAGTCCCTTAGTATAAATCCAGATTGGTTCTGAATCTTTAAAGCGCAATCTTTCATTTTGAAATCTTGACTGTTTCTGAAAAATCTACCTTCACAAAACTTCTGTAACCTTTGAACCACACGTCCTAGAAACAAAATTTAAATGTCATTTTGAAGCTCACATCCTCAGCTTTCCTTATCATTTTGCCATATTCGTGTTTCCTGCACGTGGAAAAGTTGCCGCGATTTCGCATTTGGCTCAATTTCATCACATGTAAAAATAGCTCTTTCTTGATTTCAACTTCTGAATTTCGTTTTCCATCTGCTAATCATTTTACAATCATTGCTAGTGTTGACCTGAACGTATCCGAAGCCACTCTCACTAGTTCTGAATCTCATTTAGCGAATTAAAATTATTTTTAGCAATTTTCCCATTCAATTCAAACCACATATAAAAGCAATTGACCGGTTTAAAATCATACCTGTTCTCTCTAAGCTTGCTGGGGGAAGTGGGATTGAACTGCATTGTTGATCATTATTCCGGATACCTGTGTGCCCTCATTCCATATCTTGATATTGCATGTTGGGGGGAGTAGTAACAGGGGAAAGAGTGATCATATTGTCTTTTGATAAAAGTCATATCAGGTTTTTCTCTGCTAGATTATTCTTCCCATTCTACTCCTAATTGATTAAAGAGATTGTTGATATTGTAATATTACCCATTGCTGATCATTGTTCATATTCATAAGTGTGATATTCAGATATTATTCATATTCATAAAAGTATAATCTATATATTGTTCAATTCTTCAAATACATATTTTAATTTGCAAAACAAACCTATTTCTTGGTGCAGTGAGACCAGGGGGATTCAAAGAGAGGGGAGTTATGTAAGGGTACATCATCCAGAATTAAATGAACTTTTGACATAAAAATATATAAATAAGGGTTTCCATTTGGCATCCCATACTAGGCATTGACTTAGTTGGAGTGATGGATTGAAATCACTTCCATGACGACCTGTGAGAGTTGAGTCTATAAGGCATCAAGAAAGTATCAAAGATAAGCACCATCTTGGGCTCAAGATGAAGAGGCTTATGCTACAGAAACAATGTAGATATTAAGCCAGTTCACACATGTACAAACGCAAAGTAACGCAAGCAGACAACGTTTTCATGAGGCTAGCTTTATAGTGAATAGATTGCAGCAAGCGCCAATGTATGGATACGTAGGACTGAGTAAAGAATGGATGGTCCCATTATGAAGGACCACATCGACTCCCTGGCGCCTGCCTTGGCTGACTTCTGCAATCACTCCTTCGCCTCTGGAGTCTTCCCATCCCCCTCAAGCACTCCCTTGTGCACCCCCTTCTTAAGAAATCCTCCTCCGACCCCTCCTGCCCAGCTAACTATCGCCCAATCTCTATAACTCCCTTCCTGGGCAAGCTCCTAGAGAAACTGGGCATCTCCCAGCTTAATCTCCATGCTGAATCTGTTGGTAGTCTTCATGACCATCATTCTGGCTTCAGAGCTGCCAGAAGCACGGAAACTGCTCTTGTGAACATCCGTGAGGACCTGCTCTCAAACCTTGACTCTAACACCCCTTGTGTTCTCATCTTGCTCGACCTCTCTTCTGCCTTTGATACTGATAACCACACCATCCTGCTCAACCGTCTCTGTGATAACCTGGGTATCACTGGTCAACCTCTGGCATGGCTGACCTTCTTCCTCTCCAATCGACCCTCCCAGGTCCAACTGGGTTCCTTCCTCTCTGACATCTTTTTTCTCTACCTGTGGTGTCTCCCAGGGATCTAACTTCTCCCCCTGGCTGTTCAACCAGTATCTGGAACTTCTTGTTCACCGCATCGCCGCTCTCTGTCCCAACTTTCAGTGCTACGCGGATGATACCCAGCTCATTTTCAGGCTACCCTCGGCCTTCTCTTCAACTTCCCTCATTGCTATCCAGGAATGGTTTGCCGCCAACGACCTCTGCCTTAATGCCAGTAAGACTGAGATTCTACTTATCGGCACACCTGCTCCCTCCTTCCCTGCAGCTCTCTGGCCAGCCTCCCTTGGCCCTCTTCCTGCTCCTGCCTGCACGGCAAAAAACCTCGGGGTCATCTTCGACTCCACATTCTCCTTCTCTCCTCACATCTCTGACGTCTCAAGAAGTCACACTACCAGCTACACCTCCTCAGAGGTATCCTTCCTTTTCTCTCCTTCCCCCAGAAGCTCACTGCCTCCAGCGCTCTGGTTCTCTCTAGGCTGGACTACTGTAACAGCCTCTATCTAAATCTTCCTGCCTCTACTGTCCGCCCTTTGCAACTCATCCAGAACAGGACTGCGAGACTTTTCCTTGGCCTCAAGCCCAGGGACCGTATCTCTCCAGGACTGAAATCACTACACTGTCTCCCAGTGGCTGCAAGGATTAAGTTCAAAACCCTGTGCATTGTCCACAAGGCCTTGTGGGGCCTTGGGCCAAAATACCTGCAACTCTCTCTTCCTAAATATCTTCCTTCTCGAGCCCTTCTCTCATCCACCTCCAACTACCTCAGGGTCAGCCGCTTCTCCAAGCAACAAGCTGGTGGTAGATCTCTCGCTGCAGCAGGGGCCTCCCTCTAGAACAGCCTTCCTGCCTCCCTGAAACTTGAGGAGAACCATCTCCGGTTCCGGAAGCACCTCAAAACCTTCCTCTTTGCCTCTGCTTTCTCTCCCTCTCTCCCCTGCTAAAATCACTGAACCTGCACTGAATCTGCAACTGGGCCACTCACCAATCTCATGTCCTGGCCCAGCCACTCTTCCTTGCACTGCCTACATGCACTATGGGACTGTCTCTGTATCCTACACCCCTTCTCCCGGCACTTACCTTTGCACTTGCCACCAGCTGGCCCTATTATTTATCTTGTATTCTATTAACCATGTACCGCATTTTCCTTGCACTTGCCACCAGCTGGCCCTATTATTTATTTTGTATTCTACTAACCATGCACTGCACTTCCCCTCTCCCCTTCCCCTGCACTTTTCCCAGTCCCCCTACCCTTGCACTTGCGCGATCTGAATGACACCTGGCCTAGTAGGATCGTTGTCTGTCTCCCTTTGTCCCCCCCCGCCTCGTCACGCCTTGAAACACTTGTGTATAGGCATGTTACAAATGCCATATCATATCATATCATGAACTATAAGCAGAGTTGAGCTAAAGAAGAAAGGCCACCTTTTCCAAATGTGTTTCAGTAAGAAAATAAGTGAAATACAGACGAGTTTTAAAAAGGCGAGGTAGAACGAGCCAAGAAGCCAAGGTCATATCTGGCTGAGAAAAATAGAAATGAGTTACAATCGTGTGAAGGAATGAACCTCCTGTTCAGAAGCTTGGAGAGAACAAATAAGACATCAGAGACTCATTGGAAAATAGTATTTTTAATACACTAAAAGATCCATTTTGTGGTCTTCAGTCACGTGGGGAGAAGGAGTTGGATGAGCAGGATGGTCACACCTACGCACAAGGGCAGAGCGTGCCTCTACTCCCCTATATCTTCCAGAGCAAAAGAACACTCCCAAGGACAATTTCAAAGGCCCTAATTGACAACCGACCACTGAGGTGATGATGGATGATGTTCTAATTGGCGGGAAGCGGATGTTTAAGACTAACTCACCAGCACCTCGCAGTCTGGCCTGCGTGCGGCTAGCGTGGGCTGAAGGATGCTGATGGAGGTTAGAAGCCAACCAGTGATAGAGGATTGCATGATTGGGGGTCCTGTATTTGAATAGCCAATAGGACATTGTGTATTTAGTGACGTTCATAGTGACCTGTTTTGAGGAAAGAGATTAGTTTCCACCTAATGTTAAGAAATCTATCACCTTTCTCACACCTATTTGACGAGTATGGATTGAATACTTACATATTCCCTTAGACCCTATCACTCTCTTCAGTAGGTTTTTGTAGTTTGCCACGTACGATGACGTCAGTAATACGCAGGTTGTACGTCACCTATGATGAGATTTTAATATAAAAGAGTGTTTTTTATAACGTTCTTTGAGATCATGCTGTGAGATGTTCGTTAATGTCCGTTGTACTCCCTGTTTTAGACAATTATTATTAAAACAGTTATCTTTTTGCAAACTTCCTGAGTCGTTTTGTTTATTGATGTTTGAGTAACCTCTGCAACCCCGTTCCTCTCAAATGTATTGCTGACCTATCTTGAAGGACTGAAAGTCCTCCAGTTCATTTGTACTAGATTTAAATTATTCAAAGGCCCTGGATAGTGTGCCCAAAAGAAACCTAGTGGTGTGGTCATGGCCAAAGGCCATGCCTACTGGGCCCGTTTTGGAAACCTATTGAAGCAATCTGTTTCGTGGCAAGGTTTGAAGGCCCTGGGCACTGGCCATGTCCAAATGCCATGGCTAGTCGGACCGGAAGAAAGCTATTGGTGTAATGGCTTGGGCCAAAGGTCATTGACAAAGGCAATGGCTACAGAGTAGGAAAGAAAGTTAGGGTTTTAAATTATTCAGCGGGCATGGCCAGAGGCCATGCTCACTGGTTTTGGCTGGAGGTCCTGGCTAGTGGACCCGAAAGACATGTATAGCAGCCACATCCAAAAGCGTGAAGCCTTTTAGTAGGTCCAAAAGAACCATATTGGGGAAACATGTACCGTGGACACTGGCCATGGTGAAGGGTATGGCTAGTGGCCCGGTAGTGTTTTAAAATAAAATAATGGTGCAGATTTAATGCAATAACATTATGTGAACATCAACGCAAGCATGCCGAGTTGACCTGGTCAAAACTTCCCACATCCACTGAATTTCAACGGTTTTGTTGTGTTAAATCTCCGTAACTTAACGGCACCTTAACTACATTTTGTTCAGTAAATCTATAGTTATAAAACGTATAGGTACTTCCGTAGTCAGCAATTTCTCAGTGTCAGGTTGCTGACCATATGGGAAAGGGCACCCACTTTAACAACTATCATTTTAACATACGGATGCAATTTATCAGTGTTAGGTTTCTCTCTGCTGTCCAAATGGCAAAGTGCACCCACTTCAGCAACAGCTACGATTTCAACAAATTGAATGAGCACTGTTCTATGTGGTCACCTTCACCTTCCACTACCACAAACATTCAGAAGTTACTTATTTCCACCCCCACTTCTCTTCACATAGGGCATGGTGGTTACAGTGTCAATGAACAGTTAATCACCGGCTCAACATTTCAATCTCTAAAGAGTGAAACGCTGTAGGACGAATGCCGCCTCATGAACTAAAACTGAAAGTAGGTGTTGTAATTATGCTACTGCTCCATCTTATGCCAACAACGACAAATCATAGAGGCCTGTGTGATCGATGGAACTTAGATACGGTTCTTATACCATGCATACCTCTCATTCCATCTGATATGTTTTGCCTTTTCAATTACCATTAATAAATCACAGGGACCTACGCTCCCTTCCTGGAAGTGATCAGTGGTAATTCCGATATTAAAGAAGGGGGACAGAAGTGACCCTATAAATTACTGACCGATATTGATATGATATGATATATGTAAGTCATCTATAATACGCCTGTACACAAGTGTTTCTAGGCATGACAAGACAAGGGAGGGAAGGCAGAGGGAGTACAAGACAAAAAATCGTACTAGCCCTTGTGTCATTCAGATTGTGCGAGAACATGAAGTGCAAGTGGAAAGGGAGACGGGAAGTGCAAGAGAGAGGACAGGGGAAACAAGGCAGCAATGCTCTGAGTAAGTGCAGCCAGGATAGCACAGATCTGGGTAGTGCAAGGAGAACAAGGGACTGTAGGGTTACAGTTACAGCCCCTAAGCGCGTGGTAAGCCCGGAGGCACTGCAAGAGTGACTGATCAAGAAAGAGCCTGGTACCAGGTGAGACTTAGAGGGTAGCCAAGCAACCAGTCTGTACAGTAGAAAAGTAGGTTATGTTGGTCAGCAGAGAGGGAGAGAGAGAAAGCAGAGGAGAAGAGGAACGTTTTGAGCTGCTTCTGTAATTTCAGGTGGTCTGGCTCAGGTTTGAGAGGGGCAGGGAGGCCATTCCACAGAGAGGCACCTACAGAGGAGAGAGATCTAACCCCGATTCTCTGCCTGGAGAAGCTTCTAATGCTTAGAGAGTTGGAGGTAGCTGAGTGAAGGGATCAAGAAGGTATTTTGGAAGTGAGCGTTGGATGTAGTGCGAGCTCCGGCCCCTGAAAGCTTTGTGGACAATGCAAATTGTCTTCAACTTGTTTGATTTCAGGGCTGGAGAAATATGGTCCATGGGCTTAAGGCCAAGGATAAGTGTTGCAGTCCTGTCCTGGATTAGTTGCAGAGGGCAATGCATAGAGGAAGGCAGATTGAGAAAGAGGCTGTTGTGGTAGTCCAGCTTAGAGAGAACCAGAGGCTCTGGAGACAGTGAGCTTCTGGGGGAAAGTGAGAAATGGAAAAGTCCCTTTGAGGAGGTGCAGCTGATAGTGGGACTTCTTGGCGACATCCGAGTTGTGAGGAGAAAGAGAGAACGGAATCGAAGATGACACCAATGTTTTTTGCCTCACAGGAAGGCAAAGGAAGAGGGCCCAAGGTGGGAGGACAGAGTGAGAGAGAGAAAGCAGGGGCAGGGGTCCCAATGAGAAGGGTCTCCGTCTTACTGGCATTAAGGCACAGTTCGTTTGAGGCGCACTGATCCTGATATATGCATGGACAGTCAGGAATGAGCGAGAGAGGAGAGGAGGCGGCAGCCTGAAGGAAAGCTGAGTGTCATCTGCATAACACTGAAAGTTAGAGGAGAAGGTAGAGACCAGGTGGGCCAAAGGGGCCAAGCAGAGGTTAAAAACCAGGGTGAAAGGATAGAGCCATGGGGAACATCACAGGTAGAAGTGGCACAGAGTAACAGACCAAGTTGGACCTGGGAGAGGCGGTCAAAGAGGAAGGAGGTCAGCCACTCCAGAGCCTCATCTATGAGGCCCAGGTTCTCATAGAGTCGATTGATCAGGATGGCTGGTTGACCGTGTCGAAAGCAAAGGAAAGATCAAGGAGGATGAGGACAGAAGAAATGCTGGATTCAAGGTTAGAGAGCAGACCTTCACAGGTGTTCAGGAGAGCAGTTTCCGTACCCCTGGCAGCTCTGAAGCCAGATTGATGGTCATGGATACAACCAACAGATTCATTGTAGAGAGTAAGCTGGGAGATGGCCAGCTTTTCCAAGCGCTTGCCCAGGAAAGCGGTGATGAAGAAGGGGCGAAGGTTTGCCGGGCAGGTATGATCAGCAGACAGCGTCTTGAGGAGGGGGTGCACAAGTGAGTGCTTAAGGGAAGAGGGGAAGTTCCAGTGGTGAAAGAGTGATTACATAAATTGACCAAGGCTAGAGCAAGAGTTACAATATGGTAACTTGGTAGTTCTGGAAGAGCAGGGGAGCACCTGTGTGGATGACACTTTCATAGATCAGACTTTTCTAGAAACCTTGTCATTGAGAAAGAGGAGAAAGGAGGATGAAAGGGAGAGATGGCCAAGGTGGGGTCCGAGAGAGGAAGAGGGAGAGGAAGAGGAGATAGGGGACAGGATGTTCTGAGTTTTAGCAGATAACTGATGGGCCAGAGCCATACAGATTGTCTGGGAAAGAACGGAAACAGCTAGTATATGTATATACATATATATGCAAAAGTTGGTCTGGGAGTCTCTGTACCGGCACAAACACAATCCATTGACATGTTCTTGGGTGGATGCCCCTGGGAGAGTCTCAACCACACTTAAGCTCACTGCACTTTTCAATACATCTCATCCCAGTGTCTATATTCATCCATCCTCGTGACTGCAGACTATGTTTTTGAATCTTGCTGCATTTAAAATACTATGAAATTATGAACCTCTGATGTCTTCAATGTACTCGCTCCTCACCTAAAACAGGAGTTTTGTTCTTTTCACATGTTCTGTAACCATTGCTTGAACATTCAGGCCCACAGTGGCCTTGACTTCCTTGTCTTGGGCCAACCAAGCCTTTCTCTGATTTGCCTCCACAATTAAGTTTTTCGATTTCTAGCTACAACACACAGAAAACCTTTCTTTTCACTGGATCTAGCTCTGCTAAAGTGCGTTGTGGAATAATCCATAGTCCTTACATTTCCTATGCATATACATTGGAGCATCGTCGTAATCTATTCACTACATAGCCAGCCTTTGAGAATACTTTGTCTACTTGCGTTACTTCATCTGTACAATTTTAACATGACTTGATATCTTCTTTATCATTTCTGCAGCATGAACATCTTCATCTCAAGCCCGAAATGTTGCTCATCTTTAAAACCTCCTCTTTAGAGCCTATAGAATATGTATGTTCTCTCGTCTCTGCATCTCTTCTGGGTGTGTCAGTTCTACTTCTTCATGACGACACCGTCATATTGTCATGAATCTATGTATGGCTTTCTCAATGGAAACCTTACTTCCAGGATTCTCTTTGGTACAGGTATTTGCACTGGCATTGTACATGTCTCACACTTTGACATATAGGCAGCATGGGGGAGGAGCTTTGGGTAGGGTACATGGCTCCACCTCTACTCTCCCCCCTGTGGGCGATTCCTCGACCACTCTCTCTTTAACCTTCACATCTAGACATACTTGTCTGAAGAATTGTTTCTTTGGGACCCATATCTTTATGACTCCCTTCAGGCATCCTGCTGATTTCACATGCTCATCAGTAATCCAGGACATAAGCATTCATTGTCCACTTGGACGGCAGTAAATCCATTTCCCTTCTTGTGTTTCTTTTGGTACATGAACTTCGCTCCCTCAGGTGCATGAATGTTGGCCTTCATGTAGTCTTGGATTTCTTCACCTGTCAGCTCTTTGGTTTTACATCCTGATTCAACATCAATCATGATCTTCATTACTTCATGTTTTTTTGCAGTCTTCTTGCATTGTGAGATTATTATCATGATCACACAAAATCCAGGCAATCCCATCACTATCAGGAACTTGATTATATCTGCCATCCATTGTGGAATCCACAAAAATATTGATCAAAACCAACTGTCATCAGCAATATCTTCCACTTCATCTATCATCTGGACATGTAACTTCATCAGCATTGATAAGGCCTTTGTCAAGGTGTCATTCTCATTGTTGTGAGAAGGTATGAATGTGCAACATGATTCTCCAATTTTGGCACAAACACCTTTGTCCATAGCAGTGATCATACCCAGGATGTATCTATTGTGACAAATCATCAGTCGTATGGCTCTCATCTCTTCCTTGATAGCATTGAATCCCTTTAGTGTTGATTGTCTGCAAAAATTGCCATCTGGTTATTTGCAACCACTTAGTATTTGCATCTGTCTGGATCCTGGGCATAAAGATTATCGTAAATATCGATGACGTCTTACTAAACGATCTGTGTTAATACAGGATAGAATCAAAGGCTTCTATTGACTTGAGAGAAATTGTTCTCTCTCTGTTGTTCTCTCTCTTCATTTGATTCAAGAGTTCAGCAGATCTCTTCTTCCTTATGTGAACATCTACTTTCGTTAACTAGCCAATGTTCAGGTCACTTTTAGGAATCACCAATGCTGGAACATGAACGTTTACTATAGAACATAATCCTCCCCAATCCTTTGGAAGCTTCATGTAAGCTAGGGATCCACAAGCCCAGTAGTGATCCATGATCACTGCTGTTGCAATGCTCATTCCGGGTACGTCAAAGATTCAATCACAATTCTGGTTTTGTCCAAGTTTTTGTTGTGCCATTATTTCTGAAAAACAGCTTTGCACTTTTCAGAGGTACTATCTGGAAGGGCTTCCTTTATCTTCTCGGCCATAGAGGTTTGCATCCATTCTCTACAATGTCAATGGTCGGTTTGTATCATCCAATTACTACCTATGCTCTGCAGGTAACCACGCCTTCTTCCCATCCATCTGGAGAAAGTACTGATCCTCAAATGTGCATTTGGCCTCTGTTCTTCCATCTTCTAATGTCTTCTGTAAATGTTCCTAGATTCTCAAGCTTTCTGTTCACTTCCCATCTGATTCCAGCCCCTTCCACACCAGGCTGTTTTATTTATCACATGATTTTTGGTGTGGGATCTTGCTCTTGTCTTTGTGTCTTGCAAATAATCATCTTCATCTGGATCTGTCCATTCTGTTGCCCATGATAGACAGGCTGTTCATCCCATGAACTGACCTCCTGCTCGGCATGGTGGAATGTGAGATAGGCATTGTGCGCTCTAAACATCTATCTCAATGGCTATGAATATCTTAGAGCTCCTTATACTATAAGGCAGGAGTGCACATACATAGCATTCCTCCTCTGAGGGACTCCTTCCTACCTCTTTCGTGTGCTGATATAATATGTTGTTCCCCAAATGTGCTGTACTGTCCAGGTAATCATTCAAGTCATGATCATCCTCCCTTGTACTACTTTTAGGTCTTCTCATGGCCTCATGAGCTTTTATAATCATCTCATAAAGTATATCATTATTCCTCCTTACTGGGGGAATCATAGGGACATTTGTCAGTGTAATCTGTGTTTTTACATGTCCTACTTGTGTAGGAACATTCACATAAGGCTGCCTTATAATTGCCACACCTGTACCCTCCTGCTGCATAGGAAAATACACAGGAACTACTGCCTTATTTGGATCTACATAATAGACAGTATGTACTGTGATAGAAAGAAGAATGACAATGAACATGATGCATGAATATATTACATACCACTATGTCCATGGTATACAACAATAGCTTCTTGCACGTCGTGGTGCTCGCTCATTGTTTGCCACATGGTTATGGCTATCAATGTTGCCCAAAGAGCTTATGATTACTTTTAAGGAAGGAAAAAACAAACTTTAATCGGGCAACCTCATAAAATATTCTGGCAACTGCTGTAACTGCTCCATAAGCGACTGGCTGATTGTAGGACTGTTGATAGGATTCCAGATAAACAGAAAAGAGTTGTGTTTTCGCCAAACCAAATGAGGATGTGCTTCCAACAAATAGTAAAAGATCAAAGCCAGTAGATTGTGAATGTCATCACTCAACAAACCCATCCATGCATTCAAGATGTGTCAGGCAATAAACAGATCTGCCTTGAAAATTTCATGTATCAGCCAGTTTATCACAGTTCTATTCATAGGATCCCTCAGGAATACACAAGTATTGGTTTGTCATCCAACAAGATAAGGATGCTCTTCCATCAGGAAATAAAAGACCATTCCCAGTAGTTTTGTGTGCGTCCTTATCAGACAGGACCATCTGAACTTGCTGTACTATACTCAGGTAGCTGGAGGATTTGCTCTGTGATAGCTGCAAGCAGTCTCCTCACAATTTGCCATTTTTAGGATCGTGCAAAAATATGTGAACGTCAGTAGTTCTTCCAACCAATGAAGGATATGCATGAAGAATGAAGAGGAAAACAGCAAGAATGGATGAACGTTGCCATTACGCACCACCATGGGCACCTCCAAAGAGAAACTGTGAGGAAGAAATTGGGGAACTGCTCCCTTTTCCAATCGTCAAAGATGAAATCTAGGTCTGGCATTTATTTTTCTTTAAAGACTTCAATATGTCTCAGTCCAATGTCAGCAAACTCCTGTGGCTCAAGAACAATAGCTTTTTCACTCCTTGTTTAGCAGCTACAAAGAGTGTCTCGAATGAACCACAGTTCAATGAACTCTTGATCTGTTTACTGGACAGTCTTCTCCTTAGCTTGCTTCCAGGGGTGGGGGTGAAACGGTCTCACCGGTGTAGATATTTACGTTGCTGAGGAATATCCAAGCGTGTCTTCCTAGCACATTCACTGTCAATGGAGTGACGTCCTCTACGATGAAAGGACCATTACATCTGGGCTGATGCCATTTGCGGACAAAGTTTGTGATCATAATTTGATCTCCAGCAAACAATCTTGGCAATAATAGTTCAGTTGATCCGGTTGCTGTATGGTCTTCATCTGTGTTCTGAGATTGACACCCCGTCTGCTTGACTTGGTCTGAAATGACAGATATACTTGTAGTCATAAGCCTGCACGTAGCTCATCTCCTAACAGTTGTGCTGTTGTCTGGGCATCGCTTCTAGTCCTCGATGGTGGAGTGAGAAGTGTTCTCATTCGCCTCCCCGTTAGTAATTCATGGGGCATAAGATGATGGTCAGAGCCTGGTTGATTCCTCAATGCATATAATGCAAGAGGCAACCAATGCAGCCATCCTTTTTTCATTGTTAACTTAAGCTTGGCTATTCTCTCTTTGAGCAGACCATTGAGTCTCTCAAAAATCCCGTTCAGTTGTGGGTGATAAGCTGGGGAAAACGTATGCTTTGTACTAAGCAATAAGCTAATTTGTTCAAACACTACATTCACAAAATGTGGGCCATAATCTTGTCTTAATACCTCACATTTTCCCCAACTAGGAAATGTGTGCATAGACCATCCTCGATCCACCTAGAAAAGGGTCACTTCACCACTACCATATATCTATATCCATTACAGGCCTGCAGCATGTCAACATAATCAATATGTAAATGCTGAAAATGACCATTTGGACGAGATACAACTCCTCTGACTGTTCTCAGCGGGTGCCCAGCAGTAAACCTCTGACATACGATGCAATTTACTACATAAAAAGCAACATGTTCTATCAAATTCGGTATGAACCAGTCCTCCGCAATATTTGCTGCAAGGCTTTCCCTAGTGACATGCTCAGTGGAGTGTAGCTGTTCCAACGCCACCCTTAATAAGGCTACAGGTATCACTGGTTTAGCAGTGCTTTCCTGTCGCCACAATGCCTCATAAGGGAATAAAGAACACCCCTTCTGTGTCCACAGATCTTTCTCATCCTGTTGTGCTCCACCTTGAATTTCCATCAATTGTGTCTTTGATAAGGTATTAAAGCTTTCATTTACAATAATCATCACCACCATTCTTTCATTCACATCAGGCGTAACACGGTTCATAATGTCTGTGCTGATTATGTAACTTGTTTTGCACTTAATGATCGCAATGGCTACTGGGAGTTGTAGTGCTTTAATAAATCTGTCCACTAGAGCAGCATGTTGCACTGGAGTGCCGTCTGCTTGGTGGTAGCACCTCCTTTTCCAACGTTCTAGCCCTGCGTGTACTATCAGCATCACATAGGCGGAGTCACTGTACAAGGTAACTTCCTTGTCTGCATTTTTCTGCAGCGCGACAATCAGCGCCACTAATTCTGCAGCATGTGCTGAAAAGTGAGACGTAGTCATGCACTTATCATTACTTCCAATTCCCTGTTAGCCGTGTGCCTTATCACAGCAGCGCCTGAATATCTCTGCCCATCAGTTTGATCTATTTTGAAGATCCATCAATAAAAATAATCTACCCAGCTGTCAGAGCACTTGCACTCTCGGGATGTCATCATAGAATTCCTCATAGTTTGTGCAATCATGTGCATGCTCGTCTTCTGCCTTTGGTTTGACTACAAATGTGGCAGGATTCACTGTCTTAGATCTAACTATTTTATTCGCTGGATTCGAGATGACCACCTCATAAGCAGAAGCTCTTTGAGACATCAGTGTACCTTTAGGTTTTTCCAAAACAGCAAATAATGTGTGCTTAACAAACAACATCATAGAACACCCCATTACTATGATAGCAGACATCTTAATAGCGAATGCGGTGGCTGCCAAAGATTGTTCACACTTTAAATGACCCCTCATTACTGGGTCTAAAATCCCATTATAATATGCTAAGGACTTGTACCCCAACTTAGTTCTCTGTGTGAGACACATTTATTACAAGGCCTTTGTAATATGGACCATAGCAAAGAATCACAATAATACTGAAGTAAATAGCTTCAACACATCACAATCAACACAATATATATACAAGACCAGAGGGGTCTAACGGATTAAGAAGCACGAAATATGTAGGCCACCTAGATGGGGAGGAAAACAGGCAGTGCAAGTAATCTCTAGACCCAGTTCCACATTAAGAATACACCTAACTAAGAGACAGTCCAAGCGACTACGAAGAAAGGAGACTTATGTTCAATAGTACATGCACACGCTTGTGCCACTGGACCAAACAGGGTCTCTTCAAGGGCCACTAGCAGCTCAGGAAGGCGGATAAGGTCGATGAAGAACAAGTCCCCGCTATTCAAGCAGGACCTCCACTTGCGGGCAGAGGCAGGTTGAGAGTGCGGGATAGAGTCGCTATTTCGCAACAGCAGCGGAAAAGAAATGGGCTCCTGCGCTAGGGGCCTCCGGTTGGGGTATGGACTACTCACCTGTCCTCGACGCAGGCAGATCCAGACTTCGCCAGTTCAGTCCACTTCGCTGGCAGGTTCGAATGCGACAATCAGGACGTCTCGACAACATGTAGTTTCTGCGGTAGCAGGCTTCAGGGTCAAGAGGGTCACGAGTGCAGCGAACTTGCACAGGTTGTTGCCAAAGCAGGGCAACACGGTAACTGCATTTACTCTGGTCCGGGCGCACTCGTCTCACTTCAGACCTGGGAATGCCAAGTGTACGAAATTCGTTGTGAGGGTGCTGTGGACATAGAGCAAGCAGTATACCAAGTTTTGAGGGCTTCCTCTAAACCGTGGCGATAACAGACCAAATGTCCTGCGTAAGCTGGTCAGCCCACTGGTTGGCCCAGGGACACTTCCAAAGAGGCTTACTTGCAGGGTTTGATGAAGGTGCCGAGAATAGTTGGTCCCACTATTCCAATGGGTCGAAGCGTCTTCGCAGACCTTCTAGGATGATCAGATGTAGAGGGGTCTTGCAGGACGACAGCGGGCTCAGGGTGCCAAACCTTCCAGCGGGTCACCCGCGGTTCCTTGACTCGGCTTCTTGTTGCAGGATACTTGGCTCCTTATCCTTTGTTCCTGTGAACTCAGGAGATTGACATGGTAGTGGTGTTTTTGGCCTCCTCTTATCCAAAGTTCCCTTCGCGCCAAAACGGAGAGGACCCAATGGAGATCTGTTCACAAACACTCACTCCATACATGGACCAATCACGGACCACGGTGCTCCCAGGCATTCAGGACACTCCAGACTCCCTGGCACCCAGGATGTGTATTGGGAACAGACATCCCAGCCCACATCCTAGAGGCACACACAAGGCATGCAGAAGCCCGCAAATGCTTTGGGTTTCGTGGGAAAGTGCATGACCAAATAAGGACTGACCCGGGTCGGCTCGACCTGGGGAAGATGAAGGGGCAAGATGGCCAAAGGACAGGACAAAGAACCTCGTGGCATGGCCATTTTGGAGCCAGGCCACCTATTTGTGCCAAATGCGGTAAGCACGGATAACATGGCAAAAAAGGGTTCAAAACATAAGATACACGATAGCTGCCACCAGTCCTGTCTGTGGCACATCTGCACAGTTCATAATAAGTCCAGCAAGAGTTTCTAGGGCCTTTGGAATAACTAGAGACCCAAGGGTGCGGTAAAGTAAGTTACATTGCACTCTTGTTACATGTTACACAACATCTGCAACATGAGGAAAGGACTAAGGGAAACAAAGTCTCCCAGTACTGACTGTCTTAAGGGCATGTCAGTTTCCCCATAAGAAGTGAGCGAAAGTCCAGAGGAGTGTGGCAGAGGGCTGTGCTTCTCTGGCAAAGGTTAGATCAGGGTGTAAAACAGCAGCACAATGTTTGGGGGTTGACACATGGAGGGAAAATTACATTAAAATATGAGTATTGCCATCATAACTGTTCCATTCGTGTGCGAGAATACAAAATAATTCCTCCGAATAAATAGGAATCCCTAAGACTGGAGCAGAACAAATTGCCTTTTTTAACTCATCAAACCCTTCCACCATTTCCTCAGTCAATTCTATCTTTTCCTGATTTGCTTGAGCCTTTTTCAGGACTTCCAACAATGGTCTTATGTGTGAACTATAATCAAACACCCATGCTCTCACATAATTGCATAGTCCCAAAAACTGTTGAATGTGATTTATCGTGTGTGGTTTTGCTGTTTTCAAAATTGCCTCAGCCCTTTCAGCTGTAACTTTCTTTCCTTCATGAGAAATTAACTTACCTATGTATAACGCTTCTTCTTGACAATACTGCGATTTCTCTTTATCTTCCTTATATGCTTTCTCAGCTAAAACAATCAATAGCTGAAATGAGTCACGTCTGCACTCTTCCTCTGATATGCTGCATGCCAAAATATCATCTACGTATTGGAGCACAACACTTGGCAAATCAATATTGCTTAAGTCCATCTGCAGGACTCTATTGAAAATCGATAGAGACTCACAGTACCCCTGGGGTAATCTTATGCTTTTTAACCTAGTCTGTCTGAAAGCAAAAAAACATCAGATCTTGAGAATCTTTATGCAATAGGATTGAGAAAAACACCTTTTTCAAGTCAATCACAGTGAAATATCGCGCCTCAACAGGGATACTACATAAGGTTCTCGCTGGATTAGGAACTAGAAGAAACTCGGCATCTACAATCTGGTTAATCGTGCGCATATCCTGAATTATACGACACAACCCCCCACTTTGATTTTTTGACAGTATACACAGCGGTATTGCATGGTGACTCTGACGTCACAAAAATGCCTTGATCCGTCATGGCAGATATCTTAAAAATACCCTTGTCTGCCTCTCAAGATATGGGAAACTGTCAAGCGTGAGTTTAAATTGCTCCTGGCATCAAATTAATCTTAACTTCTCCAACTCCCTTCAATAGGCCTACATCATAGGGGCAAGTAGTCCATAGAGAAACTGGCACTTTCACCATAGCTGCAAAAGAAATGCAGGACCCTGTCTCACTATCATCATTATTTGTGGAACCTTGTGTCTTACTGCCCTAACCCAATATGTAATGCTCATTTCTAACACTACTTCATCATCAAATGGGTCATCTTTAAATATGTCCTCAACAGTTATGTCAGTTAATCTGTAACCCTCTCCAATGGCAATCACTGTGCTTCATGATCTGCCTTCATCATCAAATCCTATAAGCATAGCCAAGACCCCTCTCACTACAGCTGCTTGTAACTCTAAGGGAATAATCCGTCCACCATCTTTGTCCCTGGGAATCTCAGGCCTAAAGAGAAACTCATCAGATATTCTCATAGTCTTACCTACTGGACTAGGCAGCCAAGTTAACAAAATGCATGCCCCATAACAAAATACTTATGGTTCTAATGGTACCCCTTGTATGGCCATTTGTCCTGTAAATGCCATAATGAATTTGCTCACATTTAAATAATGTATTCCCAGCGTTGAACACACTATGCCTTCATCAGTAAAAGAAATCGTCACAGTCAACTTCGTCACTAGTGCTCGACCCAGTATATTAACTGGTGTCTGTTTTGAATACAACAATGGAACTGACATATTGCATTCTCATATAGAGACTTGCAATTCTTCAGTGAAAGGAACTCTTCTTGTAGCTCTTGTCAAACCTTGAGCATTCATGGCATTACCCGATAGTAAAAATGTTCCCTCCCACATACATGAGCGAGTTGCACCTGTGTCTACCAAAAAAGAAAAAGATTTGCCTCCTATCATGACGTCAACCCTCAGATCCTCTTAAGGATTTGGCATTACTGATAGTACTGAATACATCAAGTCACCCAGTGAGCTGTCCTATTGTGGGTACATGCTTATTCCTGTGCCTGGAAAATGATTCCCACCCTTGGTAGTGACACCCCCTATCCTAGGAGTCAGTAACTGTTCGATGTTTGCACGCTGTTTTATTTTCATGGGTGCGTGCTGTGACTGCCCTTGTGGTGGTTTTAATGGTGCTTGCTGTGGTTGCAAAGCCTGTTGTATTCTCAGTGCTTGTGCTTGATAAACTGTTTGATCTTGGGCAAAGCCATCTCTATTTTGTGTGCTATATGCAGCCGGATAAGCAGCCCCCCCTCTTGAAAACTGTTCATTCTGCCCATACCCTTGGCTCCCACATGTTTGTGCTAAATGTCCTGTCATTCCACATGTCCAACATACAGGAGGGAGTCTTCTAATTCTCCCTCATTGCATGCCTTGATTATTATTCTGCATAGGCTGAAATCCATCTTGATTTCTCTGAAAATTCCCTTTATTATTCTGGAAATCTCCTCTTCCAAGGACGTTTCCTCTACCTCCCTACTTGATCAAACAGCCGTTGGTTATTCACCTGTGGCATTCCAGCTGTTTGTTGCAATTCTGACCCTTCTCCATTAGTTAACATTGCCCCTTCTATAGCATGCTTCAATAGCTTTATCTGACCAACATAGCCTCTTCAAGCTTCCTACCATGTACTTTCTTTTGATTTTTCTCTTGACACAATCTGTGATGATGCGCTATTGTCAGCTGTATTTCTGGCCATGGTTTGGCCTGCATACCCACACGCTTCTTGAGCTGTCTCTGCACCTTGTTTGGCAGCCCTTGACATAATATATGATAGAATACAGGTATAGATTTTCCCCAAGGCTCATGTGTTTCCAAGCTCCACCGCTCTTGGAAATTCTGAATGTAAATAAGTGGATCCCCCCCTTCCTGCATGTTACATGTTACATGACATTATAGCTTCCATAACCGATGTAGCAGGATACTGTACTCAAAGTGCTTTCCAGACTGTTGTCTATAATTATTAAACACTGCTCCATCATGAGCAGTGACACCTGGATATCCTGCTCTTGACCAAATGTCATCAGCTCTCTCCCCAAGTATAGCTGCTAGAAGACCCTTAAGGTCCCCTATTGCTAGCAGACCCAGAAAAATACACCTTAAATTATCCTTATCCATTTGGGGCCGTGGTATATACTGTGGTCTGACCCCTCATTTTTCTAAGAACGGGAACTGCGAGATCCCAAAACCACATTCATCCTCCATTGTCTGCCTATTTATAGCAGGGACAATGGTTCTGCACCGTTTTCTTCCTGGTAATGCTCACATAAGGTGCGAGTCCCCCCTCACACTATGGGGTTGCCCTTTAGATCGATCTGGCCACGTCAGGGGCTCTGGCGTCCTCGATTTAGGTAGGTCCAGATCTGACCATCTTACTTCCCTATCTGTCAGAGAACACCATTCAGGATCACATGCATTAGCTCCCTCCTCCCCACGGAAGGTTTCCCTGTCTTCGTCTGACATGCCCTGTCCCCAACTAGCGTGGATTCCTTCTATCTCATCTCTATTCAGAGGCAACTTGTCCAAAGACAAGGCTCTATGGTCTAACCTGAACATACCTCTCTCCTTTCCCTGCGACTGTGCTCCTTCAAATTGATCATTCTTTCCCTTATTTTTTTATTTACTTTTGGTCCTCATTTCATGATAAAACCTATCGATTTCTTCTCCAATGCTTCTTATATCAAAATCTTCCTCTAGATTTGCTCTTGATGGGCCTGGCATTGGTTCATGTGTCGGGAAGAATTCTTCTATGTCTCCCATGCCAATACTGGATTCGGTTCCATTAACCCTTTCTCTATACGATCAATGTCGCATGCCCTTTGCCTTCTTTTGAGCTCTAATTCCTCATTAAACTTTCTTTGTTCCTTGCTTTCTCCCTTACCCTTTCCTCTTCCAGTCTTTTCACCTCTCTTCTCTCATTTGGTCTACATACTTCTTCATCTCTGCATCTTTGCAGCGTTTTATCTCATAACTTCTGTTCTTCCTCTTCCTCTCTTTTCTTTTCTAGCCTTTCTCGTTCTTCAATTTCTCTTTGTCTATTATCATGCTTCCTTTGCTCTTCGGCTCTTTCCTGTTTTTTTCAGCTGTTCATCTTGATACAGCTGTTCCTGTCTGTGTCTACTCTTTCTTTTGGCCTTGTCTTCTTTCAATTGTTTTTCTCTTTCTTTGTCTTTTTTATCCTGTTCATCCTGATCTTCTTTTTGTCTTACTTCCTCGATGCTCTTTCCATCAAGTTTGAGCAATATCTGACCACCCATCCATTCGTTCTGTACGAGCGCTACCTCGTCAGCTTTATCTTTCTCGCCTTTCCATCTTGTTATTTCTCATTTTATCTCTAGAGACATACCTGGTCGGTCACTTCTCTCCTTGTCCCATGGGACTTTAGTAATCACATCTCTTTCTGGCGTCTTTTTGGGACTCTTGTCTCTGCTGCTTGCAGGTGATTTATACGTTGGGTTGCTATACCCCGTTGCTGCTTTAAGCTCTCTTAAAGGATATAATCCTTCATCGTTCGTGCTATCGCCATTTACTTCAGCTGTTGTAGAAGGAGTAGGAGGCTCTTCACCCACCTCTTTACACTGGTTAAGCATCCAGTCCTCAGGAGGCGGGCCTTTCTGTTTCTTCTGGTACATCTTCCAATGCTGGCTAACCTCTTTTATAACTTTTTTCCCGTGTTTGCTGCATGCAAGTATGTCGTCATATGTGGCAAAACTGCTTTAGACAGCGATCCCCCTTGTGGCCATGGCATGAACATTTTATCTGCTGTACCCTTAACCCATTCTGCACCATACTGCTTAAGCTTGGGTACATGTTTTGGCAGCTGTCTGAACAAGTGTATAAACGGAGTAATGTCCTCCATCATGACATAGTCACAATCGACTATCACAACTTACCGTTAATTCACACAAAGAAAGGCTTTCCATAAAAATAATACAATATGAGCGTGCACCAATAGTCACAGCTCCAAGCCTTTGTGTCACGTTTACTTCAATCTACCTATCCACTCAACATTATCAGTTGACTATATAAATAAATAATTACATTTCAAATCTCAATGTTTCCACCACAATCTATTTCTTTCATATTTTCAATATTTCATTTCTTTGCTACATACACATATACAATATACAGACAAACAGACAGGCTGACAGACTGGCCGGCCCCCATATATTTCTGTCAACGCTCCTCGTGACCACTCCTGCCCCTAAAAATGAGGAGATTGATAGTTTGTAGCCTAGATATGCCCACTTGGATTTTAGGAAAAGTTCTTTCTAAACGTCCTTGACATAGGATACTGGGCTTATCATATAGATCGCTCCTCGTCTATATACCTTACACTATGATGCTCATCATTTTACACTATGACACTACTCGTCTTATACCCAAAAAATAAAATACCCAACCAACCCTCTGTTACACCGTTACTCTATCCCTGTTATCACTCTCCCCCCACTCAGTGATCATTCAGTTTGCCACCTCACTCAGTTTACTCACCATTCGCCTTTTCGATTTCTGACCCTCTTGATCGTCTCCTCCTCAACCAGCCGCTTCAACCTTTGGTTCACTCAGCTTCCTGTAAAAGTCGGGAGGGGATTCCGCTTGAAAATGAGGGACCCGTTCCACCTGTATTTTCAAGTTTTATTTAAATTAGTGGCCACTATCTACAAAGAGCTTCACATTCTTCCAGCTAAATGGCAGAGGATGTCAGATATTTCCAGGACCTCAAAGCCTACTAGGTCGATGGATTTTAAACCATCCTTGCTCTGCTACCAATGGAACTGGATTGTCCGACCCAGCCTTTTAAGACAAGATAGCAATACTTTGAGATGGATGGAGATTCAGAATATACTCAAACATCAATAATCAAACTAACTCAGGAAATTGGCAAAGTGCATCTGTTTTAATATCAGTTATCTAAAACAGGGAGTTACCACAAACATCAACAAACTCGCATGATCTTCACACTCAATGCATGTCATGAAAAAAACAACTCATATACTAAAAACTTGTCAATCTACATGGAAAACTACTTGGGAAGGTGACAGGTTTACAGGGAACATCTAGGTTTATGTTCCATACTTGTCAGGGAAGGTGATTGGGTCTCTAACATAATGTGGGGCAACTAAGCCCTCCTCTAGTGCAGGTTTCTATGAACGTCGTCAAATACACAATGTCCCATTGGTTATGCGAACTATAGGTCTTTCTATTACGTGGCCCTCTATAATTGGTTGGCACCCTCGTACCCCTCTGTAATATTCCACCTACACAAGCAGTACATTGGCTACCATCCAGGTGATGGTGGTCTGGTCATAACCATAGCTTCTCACCAATTAACCTGTCATCTATCACCACCCTTGCAGCCTGCCAGTCAATTAAGGATTTGAACTTAGCCTTGAAAATGTTCCCTGAGCTTGAGAATATGAAGGAGTATAGACATACTCTCTCTTCTTGCGTTCGATACAGCTCGTCCCAGTGTCTATTTTCATCGAACCACGTGACTGCAGACCATGTTTTCAAATCTTGCTGCGTTTAAAATACTATTAAATGATGAACCTCTGACGTCTTCAATGTTCTCGCTCCTCACCTAAGACAGGAGTTTTGTTCTTTGCACACCTTCTGTAACCATTGCTCGAACATGCAGGCCCACGGTGGCCTTGACTTCCTGGTTTTGGGCCAACCAAGCCTTTCTTTGATTCACCTCCATAGTTAAGTTTTTTTTTATTTCTAGCTGCAAAACACTGAAAACCTTTCTTTTCACTGGATCTAGCTCTGCTAAAGTGCGTTGTGGAATCATCTATAGTCCTTATATTTCTTATGTATATACGTTGGTGCATCGCCGCAGTCTATTCACTACATAGCCAGCCTTTAAGAATACTTTGTCTACTTGCTTTAGTACATCTGTACAATTGTAAAATGACTTCATATCTTCTTTCTTATTTCTGTAGCATGAACATCTTCATCTGGAGTCCGAAATGTTGCTCATCTTTAACACCTCCTCTTTAGACACTATAGAATACATATGCTCTCTTGTCTCTGCCTCTCATCTGGGTCATTTCTACTTCTTCATGATGTCACCGATCTTCTCTTTTGCTCAGTTTTCATACTTCTTCCGGGATTTCATTCAAATGGCCGTCATATTGTTGTGAATGCATGTATGGCTTCCTCAATGGAAACCTTACTTCCAGGATTCTGTTCGGTATAGGTATTCACACTGGCACTGCACATGTCTTACACTCTGACCCCCAACATATAGGCAGCATGGGGGAGGAGCCTTGGGGTGGGGTACTTGGCTCCACCTCTATAATTGTAAAAACCCTTCTCTCTGGTTATTTTTCAGGTATTTGTAATTGTATAAGCTCTGCGAACGGCTGCTCTGTGAGAGCTGAGATGCAGTTAATGTAGACATTATTGGTACTCTAAGCTTTTCTGAAATGGTTAATTTGCAATGGAGGGTTACAACTCTACTCTCTTTTCACCTTACGGCTCTCTGTTTTGTTTTATTTTTTAGTCCCCCCTAAACATTTTGTGTACTCTTGCTGCATTTTGCATTTTCTAATAGTGCTTATGACTGCTGCTGTGGTGTGAAGTGTTGAAGTGAAATAGAGCCCATTTCAACCTTGTATCTTCACATCCCAGGAGTGCTTGACATATTTGCCTTTTTTTGGTTTATTCTTCTCACATCTGAGCCCTGTGATAATCAGTGGTAACATGCACCGGCATTATGGAAATAATGCTTATCCAGTAAAGTGGATGATAATAAGCTATCAGACTGGGCATCAGTTGAACAAGAGCTTAGTTGGCTTAGTCGAACCTGTTAATGCAGGTTGCACACACAGATCCTGTGTGCTAGAACTAGCACCCAAGTCACTGAGCTATACCACAGGACTTATAATTGCTGCTAATGCCAGGGTAGCATCAATACTTTCTGGCCGGGTAAGCAGGGTTGACTTGTATGCAACAACACTTTACATTCTTGCACTTAAAGTGTAATTCATCAATTTAAAAATCTTTAGAAAATCTCACATATTTATTTATTTATTTATATTTATATAGCGCGCAAGTAGCCATGGGCATTGAGGCGCTGTTACTTGCAAGAGCTTAGTTACAGGAATAGAGGCATTCAGTGGTACATTATGAATTCCACAAGGCATAGAGCTGATATTTTGGTTGGTACAGTTAGTCATTACAATACAGTTTATGCATTAGGAACATATGATATGTATTCAACTGGTGCGAGGCATCTTATGTGAATAAGATGGTTTTCATGCTTTTGGGGAAGGCGCTGAGGGAGGCCTCACCTCAGATTGTGGGAGGTAGGGCGTTCCAGTGAGTGGGTGCGAGATATGGGAAGCTGGATCTGCCTGCTCTGGCTTTTTTTACTAATGGCACAGAAAACATGTTAGTATATGGTGATCTGGTTGGCCTCGTAGAGGAGATGGGGTGGATCCTTTGGGAGAGGTAGTCGGGGGCAGTAAGGTGAACGCACTTGTGGGTCAGTGTCAGAGTCTTGAAGATGATCCTTTCGTTTATTGGGAGCCAGTGTGCTAGTTTTCTGGCCTCCGAAATGTGTTCTCTTTTGGCAATGCCTTGGGCTGCCCGGAGAGCACTATTCTGTATGATTTGTAACCTCTCTAGGTTTTTGTTGGAGGTGCCTAGAAAGAGTACATTACAATAGTCAAGCCTAGATCCAGTGATGGCTCTGGCTATGTTAGTGCAGTTCTCTTTGGAGAGAAAGGGCCTGATTGCGTTGTTTAGTTTGGCATGGTATGCAGCTGCAGAGGCTATAGCGTTGACTTGTTTGTCCATGGATAGGTTGGAATCCAAGTAAACTCCAAGGGTTTTGACTGATTCTGAGACAGGTATTTTGATGGAGTCTATGGTGAAATGACTGAATTGGGCATGTAGATTTTTCAGCATGTCGGGTGAGCCTACCGGGAGGTGTTCAGTCTTGTCGGAGTTGAGGCATAGTCCATTGTCTGCCATCCAGGCTTGCATGGTGGTGTAGAGGTTGTTGAGGGTCATGGAGTCAGTGTCATAGTTGCCAGTGAGGTTGCCTTTTGGCAAACATTGCTATCTGGAGCCCAAAGCACTTTGCATGTGAGCTTTCATATGTTGCACATCATACATATCTAGGGAATTGGTCATTTCACTATATTTTCAGGCATTGAAAACATTATCTTTGGTTGCTTTTTAATTGCCATAAGTGCACAACCCCACGGATCCACATACCATATGATTTGAATATTTAGTACTTCCCCTTTCTGTAATATAATGCTCTTCCCATTCACTCATCATAGTCGCTGAAAGTGGCCACACTCTCACCATGTTCCGAGCAACGTCTCGTCGCCAGCCGGGCACACTTGTAGGGTTCAGACTGTGGCCACCGATCCGTTTGGGTGATAAAATTATTCCAAAGTCTACAGACCCATTTCCCAGTCATGGGCTTTCATGAAATACGGAATGTATTCTGGGAGCTGTAGTCTTGGTTAACTTCAATTACACAGAAGTAGCTGAATCATGTGATTTGCAACACAGGAAGCCCAGGACTGAAGAGTCATGAAGTTTTCTGTAAACGTTATCTTCTGTATGTAAAATGAAAAAAAAAAACTCCCCCTCTGCCCACCCCAGAACAGTTCACTGCTTTGCATGTGCTCACAGGACTTGAATATTAATGCAAGACAACCATGTGACAAGGCCTTTTTCATAAGCAACACCTATCTTGAGCGTTTAGCCGCTGCACAGGCCATGCCAGGGAAGGCCTCTTAAACAACTCAGACATGGGCTCACCAACAATTACCCTGCATGAGAATAGTTTGCTAACATTATATAACGCCATGTTGCCTGATGTCTATTTTAGTGGTGCAGAAGAACATTAGTGGATAGTGCAAATGACAGCTGTGGGTAACACACTGTCAAACGAGGAGAAAATGATTATTCATTTTAAGCCAAAACCTGCTATCAGTATGCTGGTTCCTTGCATTTTAAATTGAGAAAAGTATGGATTTATTGTGGTACCTGATTGTGAACAGGACAGAAAAGAAGTGGAGCTCTGGACATTTAATGAAACCAGAGTGACTGTGGTACAAAGATTCATTCCACAAAGGAGAGCATTTATTCTGGGCATTCTTATATTGGGCTATTAGGCAATACAGGGCACCCTCTTAAAGGCTAACCGGGCTGGACAATGTAGGCCAGTTAAATTATTTGGTGCACTGTGCACTTGCCCTGTTTACACAAACCAGTGTACATTAAAATGCATCATTGCGCACATGCCAGTAATGGGTTCCCAGGCACTACTTGAGAGGTATGTCATGATAAGTTACAAAATGCCATATGCAAATGTGGGCCACTTTTGTTTTTGGTGCCGGGTAGATTTTATGTCCTAGTCCGACCCTGCAGAGCACTGTCCGTATCAGAATCATTTGGCAGTTCCTATTTATTCTCCCTATAATATATCATCCTAAGAGTCTATCGTATAACTTTTGAAAGGCTATTTAGTCAGCAGAGCGCGAGTTTACTGAAAGTGACGCTGAGATGACTTTCATTGGGATTTTTATTTTCGCTGATTTATTAGCACAAGTCTTTTCATTTCAAGGACACAATAGCAATAATCTATATTACAGTGTCTGCGGTAGCGGCCTGTAGTTATGGTTAAGTTGCTCAACTCATAGGAAGAGCACTTTTTGGGTGGCTTGTAGCTTTGCCCCCCCTGGACAAATCCTTACCAAACTTTTTTTAAAAAAAAGTATATGGCCCCCATCCGAATTGTTTTGCCCAGTTTGGTGAGGTTTCATCAAGGGGATGCAAAGTTGTAGGGGGGTCCCAAACATTTTTGTTTTTTTCCATAGATGCAATGGAAAGAACATTTTGCTCACATGTACAGCCCAAACGGCTGGATGCTTTTTCACCAAATTTGCGGCAGGAGCGGCGGCGGCTTGGTCCCAAAAGTGTGCTTTTGTAAATTTGGTATAAATCGGTCCATTAGTTTTCTTTAAAACGGGCCAAAAGTAGGTTAAAAAAATAGTGATATCTGGGTTTGGTCCATGGACTCACTTCCCTGCTCGTTCCGCGGACAGGCATCTGATTGGCCTAGAGGGCGACGTGAAGTCTGCGGACTTCAGCCACGCCCACTGATTGGATGCTGAAAAGCGTGAGGTGCGTCAGATTTTTGGAAACACCCGCCATGTTGGATTCATGGACATTGCAGTGAAAACATATAAAAAAGCACAACATTGCACTTGTCAAACTCATCAAACAGCCTCTGGCGAGGTGAAGGGTGATGAGGATGGGATATGGCTGTAAGAAGCCAAAAACCTGGTGTTTTTCATCCCTGAAGTCCACAAACAGTCCCGATGTTTGGGTACAGTCATGTGATGTTCACGAACACTTCAGATGTTCGGGGACATCTATGCCTATTTGTGCATTACAGGGTTGGTGAAAAGCAGATTCTGGATGGCTTATAACTTTGGCGCCACTAAATGAAACAATACAATTTTGGAATTCTATTATAGACCTGATTCTGAATGGTTTGGAGAGTGTGGAGCTGTTTTGTCAAGAGGGAACAAAAATAGAGGGACGGGTCCCAAATTAATGTAAAGGCTTATAAATGTGGTGCCATTTCAAGAATCTACACAAAAGTTTGCAAACAGATTTTAAATATAGATATACATGTTTTTCTTAAATGTGGTGGGATTTTATCAAGAGGGGGCTAAATTAGAGGGGATCTCAATATTTTTAAATCGCTTATAACTTTGTTGCCGTTTGACGAATGTGGACAAAAGGTTTTCAGAAAGATTATAGACCCAACCTTGAATGTTTGTGTCAATTCTGAATGGATTTTGTCAAGTGGGGCTAAGTTATATTACTATTGTATGTACGTACATTTTGACACTTTTGAAAAAAAAAAAATGGGTGGATTTCCAGCAAACTCATGTAAGGAGCAATGGCAAGGACCTTAAAGCATGGTTTTGCAAATATGCCCATGTTTTATTTTATAAGATTATTTTTTGTTCTATTTTTTTTACTGTGAATGGTGTTTCCTACATAAACCTTTCTTTTGTTGTTTTTAAATGTATTTTTTTTTTTTTTGAAGGAGAGCTTATAACATAAGGTGGGGACGGAAATGAGGGAAGAGGCATCAAGCACTAATATGGAGGGGCAGGTGGACAGGGGAATATGTTGCGCGTGTGTCACTTCTACGGTAGTTGGCAATATTTCTCATGCTCCTTGATCCCAGCTTCAAAACAACTTCCAAAGTGCTTCCCCCTGCAGAGTGGTGTGTTACAGTATATGCAGAGGACTGTTGTCTTCGAAAGATATGGATCAACAGCCTCTTTTATAGCTTGCAAGATAGCTGGTGGGATTTTGTATCCTGAAGAAGTAGGCTGTGCGGTTACAGTGTAGAGGAGGTCCCAAATATGGCCTGCACTCCAGTCACACATTTTGAAGTACCAGGAACGTTCACACCGAGATATGTGACGTATGATGAGCAAATAAACCAGCAGAGAGCCGCAGTAGGTTTCTTCCCAGTGCCTATCAGAAGAACAATACCTATTGAAGTACCAATAACCAGACAACCATGGACAGTAAGGTATCCATTGAGACAACCCTACCAGCAAATGACACAAAATAAAGACTGCTTAAACACTGTCCCAGAAGAAACTCAAAAGGCCTTAATTGAAGACGAATGGTGATGACACGAAGTTCCGGACAGACTCACAGATGAAAGTAACGACAATCAAAAGATGATACACAGACGAAACGGCATGAATAAGGACATCATGAACTTAGAAGGAGAGACGATGCTGAAATATAAAGAAACTTAAACTGTAAAGCAGGATAAAGATATTCAACCAGCTAACGCCTGTACATATGCTTGTAACCACAAGAAGCTAAGAAAACAGTATGGCTTGCTATGCTTAGTAGAAGAATAGAGCGGCTAGTGCCACCTATATATCTACCGCAACAAAACACACTATATAAGTGCAAGTCCACCTTAAACAAAAGCAGAATTAACTCAGGTTACTAGGGGTCAAACAGGACAGGATTCGTATTCCAGCTAAAATAAGAAGAGACGGCTGAATCGAAACTCAGCAGGAGCAGCCCGTGCCTGGGAAGTCGAGGTCAGACCAAGAGAGGGAGGCGAACAGTAGCTTCGCGGAATCAAAACTTAAGAACAGAACAGCCTGCCCCAGGAAGGCCGAGATATGGAGGCCCAGGCAGGTGGCGAGCCGAATAAGAATTAAATGCACAAATAGAAGGAAAACGAAGCAGATTCACGGTGTGCTAGCACGTTGTTACACTCACCTGGTTACCACAGGGGTGTCGGGCGGAACTGGACAGCCGCGGTCTCCACCAACGTGATGAGTAGTGCAGAGATGACTGACTGGACTGGCCCACCTAGCTTCGTCTGCTTGACCCGTAGAAGTAGTCTCCTAAAGGCGGAGAAAGGGAATTAGCCACCCGTGGAGTTGAGTAATAGCCCCTCACTGCGTCCCCATTTATCACCTCAGATATTCCCTTTCACCAAGCTCACCTTATAGTTTTGAATGATGAGCTCTCCATCCTGCGAAGAACGCAGGGGCGCGTTGATGGCCAGTTACTTCACTGGCTTGAGGATATTGGAAGAGTTCTAGACAATCTTGGCTCCAAAACTCCTGGCGAAGGGCCGTAAGTATATAGTTCTAAAGAGTTAAAAAATGTCTGAATAATCACTCTTGTCCAATTCCTTTGTTTATCTTGCAGCTTAGACCCAAATGAAGATAGTTCTGTGGCAGCTGAAAGCGTTCTGGTAAGAGTCTGTGCTATTCCACACTGTCCGTTAAATGATGCCAAAGTTTAACTCGCTGCTGTCTCTTTTCTTACAGGTGCGGCGTAAGAAGATTTGGCGTGCTGGTGAATAATACCTCTGGCGGTAAAATCAGGTAAGTATATCGTGGCAAGAGATTGTCCTTATTTGTTTCCCCTCGGCTCACCTTGTTGTTTTCTTGTCCCCCTTAGGTGCTGCAATGCGGCAACTTAATGATGGAGACAGCGCCGGATCGTAGAGATGCTGCGAGGAACGGTGAGTATGGCGCGGCGTTGCTGCTGGCGATTAGCCGTGTTTAAAATAAAGTCTTTTTCTCGTGCAAAGATGCGATGAATCCTGAATCAGGTAAGAAACCCAATAATGTTCTTGTTCTAACCTTTCTTCTTCTTTCCCTTCGTTCTAGGAGCTCTGGACTCGAGGCGGGCGTGGCACGAGGCTGGATGTTGACTGCAGGCACGGTGAGCGTTACGCTGCTGGATGTAGAATAACGCAAATCGTTTGCTGCCCTTCGGACGTGGTTTAAATAGCCTCCAAAGTAGTCCCAGGTAAGTATTCCTCCACAACCACACCCGAGTAACAAAATAGTCCCTAGGTAAAGTAGTCCCTTCCAAGCCTCACATGGGCTTGGATCTCTTGCAGCATGGTCTGCATCAGGTAAGTTTCAACATACGAGCCTATGCGCCTATGGCGCCAGGACTGTTCCCCCATATGAGCCTTTACCCATATAGCCCCTAACAAGGGTTGCTGGGTTTTCTAAGGGTAACATGATGCCTGCTTCCAGGGCTGCTGGACTTGGTCTGGATGCCCGGGGGTAGGCATCATGACACACGTGACCAGCGAGTGAGAAGAGGCACCTACGCCTGGCTGTCTCCCAAACAGAAGATACCATAACTTGACAAGAAGCTACAGTTTCAAGGCCGACCACAGCCAACTAATTGACACATAGCCACTAAAGTACTGATTGATGGAAGGGGGGCCGGGTGAATCTTGGGGCATCCTGCACCTGATTGACCATTCTGTGTGCTGCTAATTAAAGTGGAGATTTATGCATGGTGTTGAAGCCAACCCAATCACAATGGACCAAATAATCTAGGGTCCTATAGATAGTAGAACCAATGGGACGTCGTACTTTTAGTGACGTTCACCCTAGTCATTTTTGAAGGAAGGGCTTAGATGTCCACCTAATAATGTTTATCCAATCCTCACACTCCGTTACCATATACAGATATAGCACCTATATTTAAGTTACCTTTTCCAACCAATAGAATCGCATGATAACATTTGAGTGTTACACGTCAATGATGACGAATTTTGGGTATAACTTTTACTGTTTGCATGAAGTTGTTGGGAGTTGAAGAGAGACGGGCTATCGCATCATTGTTGATTTCCATGTTTCCCCGTTTTTTGTACTTGTCATTAAACAGACTCCCCTTTGCCAAACCATTGAGTTGTCCTCATTGATTGGTGTTGGAGTAAAATACCCGCACCCCCATCCATCTCAAAGTTGCAGCTATCTCGTCTTAAAGTACTACAGAGCAAACTCTATGGGCCGGTCAGAGGTCTCTCTAGTACAACAGTATTGGTTGAGGACGATGAGGTGGAGGAAGACAGCCTACTACTTGCTAAGAAAGGAACATCCTTTCTGAGAGCATTGCAGTGGTTGGATTTGGTGTGGCGGCACATGTAGGTGGTCCCGTAGGAGTACTGTCGAGGTAGTCCGCGACTGAGTTGTACTCAGTGCATTTCACTTTGGTAGCTTTAGCCTTTGGTACATTCCCAACAGTGGTAAAGAACTGCCACACCCATGATTCTCTCTCTTGGTGGTAGAGGTAGGCACTTCATCTGCCTCATTTTCTTGGTCCTCTTCATTGTCTTTGGAAGTAATGCGCTTTTTTTGTTGTGTAGGTCCTCCAGCTGATGGTGGTGGTGGCTCGTGGGGAGGAGGACAATAGCCGATGCTATTTTTAAGATAAATAACAGTTTTGCTAATATTCTTCCAAGCATGTGCTTTGTACTAGATTGTTAATGGATAATGAGTAAGTATAGGTGTAGGAGCTGTTCAAGGGTACATTTTGAGCTTGAAAGTTCCTAGACCAGTAGAAAATGCAGTAACCGAACTGTCCTCGAATCACAGACTTGATTGCGAAGTGTGGACTCCTTTACGGACACATCATCACATGGTCACGTGCACTGCCCGGAAGATCCGTGATGACCGTCAGATGTTCATGGACGTCGACGGATGCAAAAACAGTTAAAAAAGTTGCAAAAAGTGTATAGAAGTGTTAAAGATTATTATCTTTGATTTCCTGGGTGTTAGTCCTAGCAGTGCACGGTGGCAGCGCGAGTTATGGTTGCTTAGTGAAGAGATGAGGCTGACACAGGTGGGTGAAGTTAAAGCGTAAGCTTTATTTCCACCAGGCTCGCATGGAGAACCTGTCAAACTGCGACTCCGCCAACCGTCTCTCTGTCCTGCCTCGCGCCCACTCCAAGAGTAAAGTAAACACAGACACGAGGCATGGCAGAGAGGCAAGCGCAAGCCCATAAATTAAAACAACATCCCTACATATCTCCGGCCTTTAATTTAACAGCAAAGAAACATTTGTGAAGATTACATTTTCATTTTTTAACAAAATAAAATGTTTGTGAAATTTTCTGATTTCCACTTTAAAACTCTAACCAGTAATAATAAAATTCAAGAATTCAACAATTTGTGTATAATTCTCTCAGCCAACCTGGTTTCTTAATCATTCTTCCTTTTGAAGGAACACTCTCACTTCAACTATCCTCACTACTCTCTCCATTTGTTTCAACACGATTCGCCACCTGACTATCGCCATTTCCTTGCCTGGATTGATCATTCACTCTGTTGCTATCACAGTAGTACAATTAGTATGTTCTCAATAACATTTCGAGAATGAACTTCCACAAAAAAAATGTAGTAGGTCGACTTAAATATTACATTTCTGTGTATTTCCTCTAAATGTACCTTGTCCAAATAATCTTTAAAAAAAACCATGAAACATCAAAACTTATTGACACCACCAAACACCACCACTTACAGTGTCACCCTACCACTAAATGGCCACAATTTATGAACTTGCCAATACAATCATTGGTGCAAAGAACACCAACATACTGATTGCGCCATACCACACCAATTAACATGACACAATGCCTCTAATTTCGTCTCCCGCGGGCCTACGTTTCACCTCGTCGCCATTGAAGAGATGAGGCTGACACAGGTGGGTGAAGTTAAAGCGTAAGCTTTATTTCCAGCAGGCCCGCATGGAGAACCTGTCAAACTGCAACTCCACCAACCGTCTCTCTGTCCTGCCTCGCGCCCGATCCAAGAGGAAAGTAAACACAGGCGCGAGGCAGGGCAGAGAGGCAAGTGCGAGCCCATACATTAAAACAACAACCCTATACTTAGCTTATCATAACTTGCAAATTTCTGAGTTTTTCGGTTTTGCTTGTAACCATAACGTCCCTTTAACAAAGTTTTTTCATTGAATATATATATATATATATATATATATATATATATATATATTCAATGAAAAAACAACGAATTACGCAACTTGACCATAACGTCCCTTTAACAAAGTTTTTTCATTGAATTTCATAGGTTTTTAGTAGTGCAACTTAACAATAATGGCTTTCACTTTATATACATATCATATGGAACTGACTGAATCTCTTCTACTGTACTTGATGTCTGTGAACTCATTTAATGTTAGCGGACATGTTCGAAGAACAGTACCACTACCTAAAAAGTCTGGGGGGGTATGTTTGATTGTTATATCATAACATAGGAACATTTAACAAATTAAAAAAAACACACAAACACATTATATATACTTAAATGCACTATGTTCTAAAATGGAATATACCACAAGAAAATAAATTGGCTTCCAACATAATTACCTCACAAACACGACAGAACTGAGAACAAGAGCAGACCCACTGAGTACATAGGACATATCTTACCTGAAATAGTAAGTGTACTTAATTGTATTCATATATTTATAAACTTTCTGTATTAGATAAAAAAAAATATTATCTTTTTTTTTTTTCTCTCACAGAAATGTCTAGTACTCTGGAATGGCTAGAGGAACATTTCCCACATGAAGAAATGTCACAAGATAGTGAAACTAATGGTAAACACTTTATAATATAAACCATGTAATTATTATTATTGTGTATACATTTAACATATATATATTTTTTTGTACAGAGCATACCAAAATAGAAAATACTTCAGAAAAACCTGTTATGGATAACACTTTTCACAGTATAGAAGAAAAAATGGATTTATTGTTGACTAATTTTAATAATTTGAAAACTTTTGTGGAAGAACATTTTAAACCAAAAACCTCGTACCATTGCCCCACATGTCCTTGTCCCTCCTCACCATATCCCAGTCAATTATCCCCAAACCCTCTCCATAACCCAAAACGTTTTGATGAGACTTCCATCCCTTCTTCACCTAATAACAATCATGATGAAACCCCTAATTCTCCTGTTTTTGTTTCTGTTTCTGCCTCACCTCTCTGTCATAAATTATTAATATATGTTAAATAAAGTTACATTTTTATATTGTGTTGCAAATAGTTTAAAAAAAAAAAAACAGGTCCGCGGACAGTGCAGGTGTTCTGAAATGTTTGTAAATAAACGTAAATGGAGGTGTCCTGAAGAACACTATACCTGTTCGTACTGTTCGCTAGCAAGATGAAACTATTCTAAGAACACACGCGGTGTCCTGAAATGTTCGTAAAAAAAAATAATTAAAGTGTCCTAAAAAACACTATATCTGTCTGTCCGTAGTGTTCGCTAGCAAGTTGAAAATGTTCTAAGAACACAATTGGTGTCCTGAAATGTTCGTACATAAACGAAATTGAACGTGTCCTGAAGAACAACTATATCTGTCCTTACTGTTCTCTAGCAAATTTAAACTGTTCTAAGAACACATGCAGTGTCCTGAAATGTTCGTTTCACGTGTGACGCAATTTATTAGGGACCGTTATTAGCTCCCTGGTCCTTTAGCGGCTCCCACTAAGGGCGCCTGGTAAAACCAGCTGCCCTTAGCGGGACAGACTAAAGGACCTCGTAATGCGGCAGTAAGGGGTTAATGGCACCGGCACCCTTACCGGCGCCATTAGCCCTTTACCACCAACCTCGGAATGAGGCCCAAGGTCATCTATTCACTTGACCATCAGATAGGCCAGGTTTAGTGATTTGCAGATATGATATATCGGCTCCCACTCCTTGACAAACCCTACCTGATCGTTATGAATTAAGTTTGGCATAAGGGTGTTCAATCTAGTGGCCAGGATATGAGCTTAAATCTTTATATCGGTATTAAGTAGAAAGGTAGGTCTGTGTGATGGCCACTCCTCCAAGTCTCTACACACCTTTGGTATAGCAGAGATTAGAGGTTGGGCCTCTTTCCAATATATCATTAAAGAATTGACCCACTGAGGTGCAAGACTGTCTTACCTCATTTGAAGCCCTATGAATACATTATTTCCTGCCACTGGCGTAGTGTACATATGCCTAATCTCACCATGTGCCCCATTTTCCTCAATTGGTACGTCAAGCATATTTGCATCTTCCCACTATTGTTTGTACGTCCTGTCCCTTCAGATATTCACATAGTTGACCTGAGGTCTCCTTCCCATGCAATCTCTCATAATTTTGTGAGGAGATATGAGATTTTCCCTGTGCATCTCATCTACTATTCCCTTCATACAGGCCATTGGTTTCTCAATACATAACGTCCATAGCCGTGTATCCTAGCCACCTCGGACACATCAGCTTTCTCTCCCTATTGCACATTTCGGCCTTCAACTTCTGTTTTTTCTATCTCTGAGAAGAGTTCTTCCCCATCACTTGTTTTCCTGAAGCCTGGTCTCTACTCCCTGGATCTATCTCCGAATCTTCTCTGCCCGCAATTCCTGCTCTTTTTCAATCTTACACTATTAGGGTTTATCCCAATGTAGTCTGTGCTGCTTTCAAATCTGCACATAGATGTACTACTCCCATGTCATTTTAAAACATTGTTCCATTGCCTCCTGCTCTCTAAATGGCCCATCTTTCAGCAAACATTATATTCACCCCCCCGTCCTCCCCGGGTCCCTCAACTGGAATATTAACATAAAGACTCATTACTACCATGTAATTGTCCAATCAGGCAATACACAGTATGGGCCAGGAGGTACTCTTACCCCATTCCACCTAATAGATGATCTATTCGGCTGCAGGTGTGGTAGGGGTGTGACTTCAACATACATCCTTGCACAAATGGATTGAAAACCCACCAGACATCCACCAGAAAATATTACTGCAGGTGTTTCTTGAATTTCTTTGCTTCTCTGCCACTGTGGATACAAGTGTAATCCCCACATGTGTGTTTATTTCTTTGTGGGTTGTGACAAATGGTGGGTTTTCATCACTTCTCCCCAGAGGGGAGTCCTTCCGTGTGAGGCTAGGGATGTGAGCCTTCTATGCAATATGCCCGCTAGGGGTGGCGGCAAGTGGGACCTGTCAACTGCTTCTTGTGGGTATGCAAAGAGTTGCATGGGCACGGAGTCTGGGCTGAGTCTGAGGAGCTGCAGGAGCTGGTGTGCTGCTCCCCTACATTTTGTTTTCCCTGTCAACTGCTTCTTGTGGGCGTGCAAAGAGTTAAAGACCCGTCTCCCCGCAGAGCGGGCACAGAGTCAGTGCTGAGTCTGAGGAGTCTGAGGCAGCCGAACAGCCCAGTAGATCTGTCTCCTCCTCGCCCTGTTCTCCTTTTCCTTTCCTTCCTACATTGTGACAAGCTATCATGAACCGTATTCCAGGAACATCTGACGTACAGTCACAGGCAAGCCTCTCTCACTACGCGGGCTCAACTGAAAAAAATTAAATCTACCATGGAACCGCAGGATGCTTCCTGCCTTACAGTTTCCCAGCAATGCAGTGCTTGTCATGACCAAGTAAGTCTGTCGCACTGCCATGATCTGCGGTTGTTGCTGAATGCTCAAATCCTATGCTTCGCGCACACCATTTCTAACCCGCAGAGCCACTAGCGAAAGTGAAAGCGAAGTGCGAACCCGATGACCGTAAAAGCCATCATGCTCATCCACACTAACACACTCTCCGAAAATACTCTTCCAAACAAATGTGTTGTATCTAAACGGGCAGTAACTATGACTCCCATTCACCCCGAGGATGGTGTTGCAAAAGCTGGAGAGGTGGTCCCGGTTTATGCTGGTGAAGGGTCAGGCTGGAATAATCCTGAAGCTGAACTGGACATCGCTGCCTCTTTGGAATGTTGCCCTCCTGTTGGCCTGTCGGAGCAGACATGCATTGCCCTGCAAACACTGCTGTGCCCTAGTGCGGGTCACTGCCTACCCACAACTCTGGACTTGGTCCCGGATGTAGTCCTGCCCAAATCCGGCCGTTTGATATATCTTAGCGCCTCGGCTAATTACCTAAAGAGCGCAGATGGTTTCCACTGTGAGGATGTTTTTTCGGACGCCCCACAGTCTTTTGACTGCCAGGAAAGCCATTCTGCCTTGCCCTCTTCAATTACACTCTCGGCAGATTTTCCACAAAGCAGGATGCTGCGTTGCCTGCACATAGCATGGAAAATCGCTGCAACTCACTGGTCATTGCCGACAAGCTGCTTTTTGAACTAGCTATGATTAATAAGGCCCGGCAAATTCACCATGCAGAAAAAGCAGCCACCGTAAATCCGGGCTTTACACCTCAAATGATCATAGCTAACGGTCTAGCTGCATGCTCTTACCTATGTATCAATATCCACAACCCGAGACACTGGTGGACTCAAATAAAGGAGGATCCGTGCCAGCAGCTCTTCCATGATGCAATGCTCACAGAGGAAAAAGCAGAAACACGGCACCCGAGCCATTCAGTGTTCACCAGAAAATAGTTCTGCGCCGCTTGCAACTGAGCTCGGCCCCAAAACCTCGAGGGCCGCTTGTAATTCGACCTTAAACTCCTCTTTATCGGACACCTCATCCACCGACTCCTCTATAATGGAACGTCCTTACCCCAAAATCAGTACAAGTAGACGTCATTGACACCACAAAAAGACAAACAGTAAACAGAATGCCACAACCTTTAGCGACTCTATTTCGGCCAGAGAGCTTCTGGCCGCCATTATGGCATCAATGACCATATCCATGGCACCATTTATCAAACTTTACGAACATCTTAACGAAAACATCACAAAGATCGCACACCTCTGACTGCAGTTCTCAACACTAAATTAACTGATGTTGATAGGAAGAGTAATCATTACAAAGAAGACTTAACCACCTTAAGTAATAAAATGGAGTCCATGTTAAACGTTACTTCTGCTCAAACCACAAACAACGAAGACAAAAAACTCCTTGCAGAAGTAGCTAAATAATCACTGACATTATTCAGGACAAACTCACAGCTCCCTAAGTGTAATATCCATAATGTGTTACTCCATCCTGGCTCTGACTCCCAAGACAGAGAACTGGTGTATGTCTCAACGACGGTCGACAATAAGCCTGCCTCAATTGATTCTGGTGTCACGTCAACACCTCCAGTAACTTGTGCTCCTGTAATGGCACAAAAGCTCCCTGGAGACTTTCAACTAGTGCTGCACGCAAATGCGGAAATTACTGCGGATACCAACGATAGGACGTGCATCTCCAAGAACCATCAATCATGTCCGCCAGACCTTGAAAGGCACATAACTGAAACAAAGAAGTTGGTTTTGCCCTCAAGTTCCATCGTGCCCAGAGTTGTCTCGATATCTAAAGAACTTCAATCTGTTGAGGACCCAATGTTGCAGGACATATCGTCCTTCGGCAAAGCATTGGCAAACAGACGCCAAATCAGTAATCCTGCCCTCCTAAGCCCACAAATGCCCTCATCTTCGAGCACCTCTTCCCCTACCTCTGACCCAAGTGCGAAACACTGCAATGACGCATCAGGCCTTGCAGATGCAAGCTCCTCTAAGAGCCTGGGACTCTTTGACATTTTCAAAGGAGCTCAACACGCAACAAACCCAATCACCACCTTTGCTTTTGGAAAATCTCAAGCCACTAAAAGAAAACCCAAAAATCAACCAGCAACTAAAACGCGCTGTGGGAACGGATCGAGAAAATACCTCCGCAATATACGAACTGTAAATCTAACTGTCCAGAACAACACTGGGTTTAAGGAACCCAATTCTCTGAAACAAAACATGGTGTGCAAAGTCAAAAATTGGTAGGTCTCAGAATGACGAAATCGACCTGGTCACTCTATCGACATACGAAGACGAAGAAAAGAACATCCAAACTGAGCAAGCACCCTCTATAAATAACTCAGTTGCTGACTTGACACCCTCTGCTCAGCCAGACACATGTAGTAACGCATCAGATATGATGTTGCCCTCTGAGCCATCAGGAGCTCGCCTTTCACCGAAATACCAGAGAACTTGTACACTGGTGCAATCCACCACTTTAGTATCAAATAAAAACACAACTATGGGCAGTCCCTTCCTGACAATGGAGGAAAAGTGAGCAAAAATTGTGACTAAAAAGTCTCCTGCATCTGAATGTGAAGCTCAATCTTCCAAGGCAATTTAGCCCAATCATCCAAGGCAACTACATTCTCTCATGAAGTCAACGAGTTCACAAAACTCTTCCCAAGGTTCTCGATGCAAGATCAATTCCACCCTCATGCCTCTACCCTAGAGGCAACTCAGGCTGTGGACAAACGTGCCTTGATCAATTCAAAAATCACACAAAAGGCCTCTCCTTATCAACAATTGATGTTAGAAAGAGTGGATCCTTCTGATAATCTCATTCTGAACTGTCATTATATAACTAAGCTGTTCCACCTCGTGGCCAGTTTGAGAACAATTCTTCCTGACGAATTGAAAATTGTAAAATTTCACTCGGAAAAAAGAAATGACATGGTGACTTTACATCTTGCTTCAAGAATTGAGATATTTTGCTTGAAGCAGGCCTGGTGCTGGTGCCCTTGGGGTTTGAACTATACACAATACCCCATGCTGTCCCATTCTCTGAATCCACAAATGATGGAGCTCGCCTCATAATCACCAATAAACCTACAACGATCAGCGGTGTCCTGAAATGTTCGTAATTAAACGAAAATGAAGGTGTCCTAAAGAACACTCTACCTGTCCGTACTGTTCGCTAGCAAGTTGAAACTGCTCTAAGAGCACAAGCGGTGTCCTGAAATGTTTAAACGAACATGGAGGTGTCCTAAAGAACACTATACCTGTACGTACTGTTCGCTAGCAAGTTCAAACTGTTCTAAGAACCCAGTTGGTGTCCTGAAATTTTCGTAATTAAACGAAAATGGAGGTGTCCTAAAGAACACTATACCTGTCCGTAATGTTCGCTAGCAAGTTAAATGTTCTAAGAACACAATAGATGTCCTAAAAAGTTCATAATCAAACAAAAATGGAAGTGTCCTAAGAACACTATATCTGTCCGTAGTGTTCGCTAGCAAGTTTAAACTGTTCTAGAACATACGCGATGTCCCGAAATGTTCGTTTGATGTGTGACGCACTTTTAATTAATTCAGGACCCGAACACTGTCCGTAGAACATCAACGCGCATGCGCAAACCAATGTCCGTGCATTTGGGGTCCTTTGGACAGGAGCTTCCTTCGCGGACCTGTTCGCGAAGGGATCATGTGACCGTGCCCATGCTGATCGCGTGTTCTGAATGCGGACACTGTTCGTGTCCCTGAACAATTTAAAAGTACATTTTCGAGTAATCCACAATATTTTTCCATAAAAAACACATCATGGCACAAGTCCCACATAGTAATCCTGAGTTTCTATCTTTTGAAACTTTTGGAACCCTTTTTTGTGGTCGATCTGTCCACGGACAGCGCGCATGTCAGCGAACTGCGTACAAGCACCCCTATAACAGACCACGTCCTAGAGCTTATTCTCATTGTGTTTCTGGCTATTTTTCAGAGCACAGCTATTTCTCCAGCAACTTGCTGATTCCACCATCGAGATGGCATCCCTGGCTGCAGAACTGCCACCTGGTGTTGCACCTGCTTCAGCACCGCCCCCACACCCTCCACCACCACCACCTTCCCAAGGGCCTGAAGAGGGGACCAGGATGAGGATGCAGAGGAGGAAGAAGAGGATGATGATAATGAGGTAGAGGAAATCCCTACTACCCGCACTAGACGTGTAACGCTCACCTGATTCCCGTAGAGGCGCCGGTCTTGACTGGGCGTATACCGTATCTTCAAAGGTGATGTGTAACACACGGCTGGCTCTTTGGGCTGGACCTCTGTGCACTGTATGTCTGACTCGAAGGGTAAGATGTCTGCAGAAAGAAAATATGGGATTAATGAACTGGGTTATTGAATGTCTCTCTCTTCTTCCCTTTCTCTTCTCCTGTAGAACCCCAAAGGTTAACGCTCTCACCTTAGGTAAGTGAACGCCGTGCTCTCCATCTGCCTCGGGGCAGGGTGCTGTAACCAGTTTCTTCACTGGATAAGGGGAGCAGGCCTCTTGACTTCAGAGGACTGCTGTCCGTCGTTTACTGCACGAACGGTAAGTTTCGAGTAATTCTAATGTCTTTAAAAGTCTTTAGTAATGATGTCTCTTGTTTTGCAGGGTTCCGGCGATGGCGGATGACGGGCTGAAGTGAGTTGAAGATGGAGCCCGTGTGATGAATAGAAGCGCCTGGAAGCACGTAAGTAAGCGCTTGTTGCCTGCTTCACGATGCGCTCTAACTGTCTTTTTATTTTGCAGGTACAAGTTCGGAGCGGCTGCAGGGTGCCGGAATACCCACTGGGTTAGATGTGGAAAGGAGTAATGGCACGTGAGTATTAAAGTTCCCCAATGTCTTTAAACGCACCTTGTTTTGTCTTTCAGATGCGGGATGCAGCGCCGAAGGCCTCCGGAGCGTGCGAAGAGTTGGTAAGCTTTTGTCTTTCAGATGTTGGAATGCAGTGCGAAGACCTCCGGTGCGCACGAAGAGTAGGTAAGCCTTTGTCTTTCAGATGCCGGAATGCAGCGCGAGGCGTTGGTGACAGCCGATGGACCAGGTAAGTGAAGCGCTGTCACTGAAGACCGTAATGCTAACCTGTTCTTTCTTGTCTTTATAGGTTTTGCTGAAGACTGGATTCAGGATGGTAAGCCTTTTTCCTTAGGCCCAGGACCAGATGCAGAAGACACGATGAGCGTTCTGCTGCAGAGGATGCAGAATAACGCAAAGCAAGATTCATCCATCGGGTGTGGTTTAAATAGCCTCCTGTAGTGCTTAGGTGTCTCCTTCCACAGCCACGCCTAGGTAAGAAAAGAGTTCCTGCTTTCCAGAAGAGTTCCAGTGTTCTGAACCTAGGGAGTGGCTCCTGCCCCACCCAACAGGAAAAGTAGTTCCAAACAGAAGAGGATCAGAGGCTCAACTGGCAGGCAAGTAAGCAGCATGGTCTGCTGCAGGTAAGTCCACCCAAGCATTATGAGCCCGGCGCTTCCAGCGCTGGGACTGGGCATATTTATGAGCCTGGTGCCACTGGCGCCAGGACTGGGTCCAAAAGGTCCCAATTGGGACTGGTTGGCACTCGGAACCTGGGTTATGGATCTGCTTCCAAGGGAGTTGGGAAAACCCTGACCTTTTGGAAGCAGAGATCATGACAGTACCCCCCCTCAAGGCCCCTCCCAAACCGGGCTTCTCCGGGGGTTTTGGCTTGTCAGGAAATGTTCGGTGAAATCTTTTGATTAGGCGAGGAGCGTGGACATATTCAGCAGGTTCCCAGGATCTCTCTTGGGGGCCTTAGCCTTTCCAGTCAATTAGGTAAAATAGTTTAGATTTGGAGATCTTGGAGTCCAGAATGCTTTTGACTTCAAACTCGAGTTCTCCATCAACTAGGATGGGTTTTGGAGATTTAGTTAGTCGGGTTTGAGGTTGCACGGGTTTTAATAGAGAGACGTGGAAGACCGGATGTATCTTCATGTGCGGGGGCAAGTCCAACTGGACCGCTACTGGGTTTACTATGGTAGTGATGGAATAGGGACCAAGGTATCTTGGGTTGAATGTGCGTGGCCCTTTTAGAGGTAGATATTTGGTGGATAACCAGACTTGATCCCCTACTTGATATTGAGGGGCTTCCTTCCGATGTTGATCTGCTCCTTTCTTGTATTGTTCTTTAGCCCTTTGAAGGTGAGAAACAGCTTCCTTAAAGGCTTGGGTGATTGTAGAATGCAGGTAGTCCACTGCTGGTGTTTCCTTTTGACTCTTGTTTTGGGCGCATACTCCACAGGACATTATAAAGTCTCTGATATCTTTTTTCCAAGACGGCCACCAGAAGTAGCGCTTGATCTTTTCTGAGGTCTTGGCCATACCGGGATGTCCTTCCATTAAAGAATCGTGATAACAAGAGATTACTTTTTTCTGTAAATCTGTGCTGGGCAGGTATAATCGTTCTTGGAAATACAATAAGTTGTCCTTTACTGCAAAGTCCTTTCCCTGCAGATGCCAATTCTGTATGTCTGCTGGAGTTACAAGTTGCCTGGCTTTATCCTTAACTTCCTCTATGGATTGTGTGGCGATTACACCCAGAATTCTTTGTTGGGGAATGATTGGTACAGGTTTAGGGTTGATCAAGTGTTCTTCCACTCCCATCCGAGAAAGGGCATCAGCTTTACCGTTTTTTGTACCAGGTCGATAGGTAATTATGAAGTCAAACTCGGCAAAGAATAATGCCCAACGGAGTTGTCTAGAGGATTGTGCTTTTGCGGTTTTCAAATATTGCAGGTTTCGGTGATCCGTAATCACAGTAACGGTGTGTCGGGCCCCCAGCAGATAATGCCGCCAAGCCTTAAAGGCAGACTTGATAGCCAGAAGTTCCTTGTCAGTAATCGTGTAATTGATTTCAGGAGGCGAGAATTTGCGGGACCAAAATGCCACGGGATGCAACTGATTGGTTACCGGGTCCTTTTGTGATAGAACTGCCCCCATGGCAAGGCTTGAAGCATCAGTTTCCACGATGTAGGGGAGTTCGGGGCGAGGGTGTTTTAAGATTGGTGCAGAGATAAGTTTAGTCTTCAAATCCTGGAAAGCTTGTTCCGCCTCGGTAGACCATTCAAAACGTTTGTTTTTCTTTAACAAGGCAGTGATGGGCTGGACTATTCGAGAAAATTCGGGGATAAACCTGCGGTAAAAGTTAGCGAAGCCTAACATGCTTTGCACACCTTTTACAGAGGATGGTGATGGCCATTTGAGAACTGCATCGACCTTCTTTGAATCCATACGCACTCCGCTAGGTGATAATATGAATCCCAAGAATTCAACTTCAGTCACATTGAAAACACATTTTTCCAACTTAGCGAAAAGTTTGTGTTGACGCAATCTTTCGAGGACCATTTTCACATGTTTCCGATGTTCAGATTCCGATGAAGAATAAACGAGGATGTCGTCAATGTAAACAACAACACACACGTCTATGAGCTCTCTGAGGACATCGTTCATAAAATATTGAAAGGCGGCCGGGGCATTGCAAAGTCCGAAGGGCATGACCTGATATTCAAATAGCCCATATTTGGTGCGGAAGGCCTTCTTCCATTCATCGCCCTCTTTTACTCGTACCAAGTGGTAGGCTCCTCTAAGATCCAGCTTTGTATATATGCATGCTTTTCTGACTTGGTCCAGGAGTTCAGGAATCAAAGGTAACGGATATCTATTCTTGACGGTGATCTGGTTCAGGGAGCGATAATCTATACAAGTTCTAAGGTCTCCTTCCTTTTTTGGAATGAAGAACAAAGCTGAAGAAGCAGGGGACTTGGAAGGACGAAAAAACCCATTTGCCAGGTATTGATCTAGGTATTGTCGAAGGTGAAGGTTCTCAGGCTCGGTGAGGGCATAAATTCTACTACAAGGAGGAGTAGATCCAGGTATCAGGTCTATCTGGCAGTCATAAGACCTATGAGGGGGTAGAGAGTTAGCCTGATCCTTCCGGAAAACATCTTGGTATTCTAGGTATTCGGGAGGTAACTGGGGAGTCTCTGAAGAAATTGCTGCCAGTGCAACACCAGGTGGAGGGTGACAAGTAGAGACACATTCTGGAAACTGGACCGTTCTTGCTCGCCAATCGATCAGAGGATTGTGTTTCTCTAACCAAGGTATTCCTAGAATAACCTTAAACTGGGGAGCCTTGATCACATCGAACACGATCTTCTCATGGTGTCCATCTTGACTTACTAGCGTCACTTCTTGAGTGGTATGCGTTACTGGACCGGAGGCTATCTCCGTTCCATCCATCGTAGTAATGACGTCCTTTACAGCCTTGGGACAAAGAGTTAGATTCATCCTCAAAACCATTTCATGATCCACATAATTGCCGATGGCACCGCTGTCGACGTAAGCTTCAATTGCATGTAATCGATCCGGATTATCAGGGCTAATGAGGACCATAGGTATCACGAAATGCGAGGTCACGGAACTGGTTTTCACGCTCGGCAAGAGGACCTCTATTCTTGTCGGGCGAGGTCGTTTCCCTGCTCAGAGTTTGTAACTTTGGTAACTGCAGCTCCTACTGCCTTCTTGGCAGGTTTCACCGGACAGTCTCGAAGAAAGTGCCCTGAGTTTCCGCAATAGAGGCATAATTGCAACTGTTTTCTCCTTTCCCGCTCCTTTTGTGTTAGAGGACCTTTCAGGCCCCCTATTTGCATGGGTTCCCCGGAGTCTACTCCTTTGGAAGGAGTTGGCGGTTTGGAAAATACTCGAGCATCAAACTTGGAACGATCGGCCTTCCTGTTCTGCAGTCTGTGATCTATTTGAACGACTAAGTCTATATAGTCCGAACAATCTTGTGGGGGATTCACTACTTGGGCTAACACATCTTTGAGCTCTCCACGTAGACCTCTATAAAACAGCGTAATCCTTTTGTCCTCAGGCCATTGAGTTTCCACTATCAGTCTGTTGAAAGACGCAATATAAGCCAAAAGGTCTTGATTACCTTGTCGCAACGAAAGAAGCTCATTGTCCAAGGCCTGCCCCTGTGAATGTCTTGCGAACAGTTTTTCCATACTGAGCTGAAAAGCTTGAAAATCATGGAGGACCGGATCATCTTGATTTACTAGAGGGATCGACCAGTCTGCCGCATTGCCACTAAGGTACGAAAGCACGAAAGCTACTTTAGCTTGATCAGTTGGAAAGGCTGCTGGCCGGCATAAGAAATGCAACCGGCACTGATTGATAAATACTGCAAACCTCTTTGGGTCACCAGAAAATCGTTAGGGCGGAGCCAGAGGTACATTCCCAGGTAGGTTGATCTGCACTGGATTCATAGAGGATGTAGAAGGAAGATTTCCCCCAGATGCGGGTAACGGGGTCTGTCTGGCTTGTGACTGTAGCAATTGTCTAGCGAGATCATCTGTTCGCTCCTTGGAAATAATCAGTTCCCTTCTTAGAGCGTTCGTTTCCTGACGGGCTGCATGCACTTCTGCCCTTAGTTCCCCAAGTAACTGGGCTAGCTGGTCGGTATCCGAGGTTTCCATAGCGCCTGGACGGGAGTTTTGCGGTAGGCTTTGCGTTCTGTAACGCTCACCTGATTCCCGTAGAGGCGCCGGTCTTGACTGGGCGTATACCGTATCTTCAAAGGTGATGTGTAACACACGGCTGGCTCTTTGGGCTGGACCTCTGTGCACTGTATGTCTGACTCGAAGGGTAAGATGTCTGCAGATAGAAAATATGGGATTAATGAACTGGGTTATTGAATGTCTCTCTCTTCTTCCCTTTCTCTTCTCCTGTAGAACCCCAAAGGTTAACGCTCTCACCTTAGGTAAGTGAACGCCGTGCTCTCCATCTGCCTCGGGGCAGGGTGCTGTAACCAGTTTCTTCACTGGATAAGGGGAGCAGGCCTCTTGACTTCAGAGGACTGCTGTCTGTCGTTTACTGCACGAACGGTAAGTTTCGAGTAATTCTAACGTCTTTAAAAGTCTTTAGTAATGATGTCTCTTGTTTTGCAGGGTTCCGGCGATGGCGGATGACGGGCTGAAGTGAGTTGAAGATGGAGCCCGTGTGATGAATAGAAGCGCCTGGAAGCACGTAAGTAAGCGCTTGTTGCCTGCTTCACGATGCGCTCTAACTGTCTTTTTATTTTGCAGGTACAAGTTCGGAGCGGCTGCAGGGTGCCGGAATACCCACTGGGTTAGATGTGGAAAGGAGTAATGGCACGTGAGTATTAAAGTTCCCCAATGTCTTTAAACGCACCTTGTTTTGTCTTTCAGATGCGGGATGCAGCGCCGAAGGCCTCCGGAGCGTGCGAAGAGTTGGTAAGCTTTTGTCTTTCAGATGTTGGAATGCAGTGCGAAGACCTCCGGTGCGCACGAAGAGTAGGTAAGCCTTTGTCTTTCAGATGCCGGAATGCAGCGCGAGGCGTTGGTGACAGCCGATGGACCAGTTAAGTGAAGCGCTGTCACTGAAGACCGTAATGCTAACCTGTTCTTTCTTGTCTTTATAGGTTTTGCTGAAGACTGGATTCAGGGTGGTAAGCCTTTTTCCTTAGGCCCAGGATCAGATGCAGAAGACACGATGAGCGTTCTGCTGCAGAGGATGCAGAATAACGCAAAGCAAGATTCATCCATCGGGTGTGGTTTAAATAGCCTCCTGTAGTGCTTATGTGTCTCCTTCCACAGCCACGCCTAGGTAAGAAAAGAGTTCCTGCTTTCCAGAAGAGTTCCAGTGTTCTGAACCTAGGGAGTGGCTCCTGCCCCACCCAACAGGAAAAGTAGTTCCAAACAGAAGAGGATCAGAGGCTCAACTGGCAGGCAAGTAAGCAGCATGGTCTGCTGCAGGTAAGTCCACCCAAGCATTATGATCCCGGCGCTTCCAGTGCTGGGACTGGGCATATTTATGAGCCTGGTGCCACTGGCGCCAGGACTGGGTCCAAAAGGTCCCAATTGGGACTGGTTGGCACTCGGAACCTGGGTTATGGATCTGCTTCCAAGGGAGTTGGGAAAACCCTGACCTTTTGGAAGCAGGGATCATGACAAGACGTGAGTCTTGGGTGTGGCGGTTATTTTCCATTTATGGGAATGGTCCTAAGGCTCGTGAAAACCGTGTTATCTGCAATGAGTGCAAAATGATACTCAGTCGCGGGAAGCACGGTTCGTACAGCTTTGGGACCACAACCATGAAGCGACACCTGAGGTCATTTTACTCTGGGGCTATTTACAAGGTTATACCTTGCGAAGAACGTGGTAGGTTGATATACTCTACTTCATCCTCTGTTTCTGATCCTGTCACCACAAGGGCCACCTCTGTGGGACAGCGTCTCCTCAAGCTGCCTTACAGGCCATACAGAATGCTGATGACCCTTACCTTTCGAGTGTCACAGTTGTATGTATGTACTGTGACACAGTACTCTGCAGGGGGGAGCGACTTCGGAGTGCTTTTGAGACTATCGTCTCAGAGCACGAGAAGACCTGCTCACTACCCAAATAAAATCCACTCTACATCTTCCTCTCTCAGCTCACCCTTTCGTATTCCTGTGGTTGGTGTCCCCCCCTTGACCCTCCTTTCCCCTCCTCTCCTAGTGTGTCTTGTCTAAAAAAAAACAAGAAAATATGAAATTACAAAAATCACAAAAAAATAAGGCTCTTTTCAGAGCCGCCTTTCACAGTTAAAAAATAGAAGTGAAGATAAATAAAGCAGGGCCCTTTGTATTTCTTAAATGTCTGCGGACAGTTTGCGAACATTAAAAAAATTGGGGTGCTACCCTATGGGAGGACGTGGTGGCTCTGAAAAGAGCCTTTGGGAGGTGTTTGTATGTCAAAAATTATAAATACTTAACACCTACTTCAAAATGGATGCTGTATTTCTAAAAAAGGTTGCAGTGCATTTTGTACATTTCTCAGAAAAATCTGATTGCCAGCATAAGTAAGATGGACTCCATCTCTGCGAAAAATGTATGTACTACGAAACATAATATTTTCATTGTGAAAAGAGAACATGCCAAAATCTCTTAGAAATGCACAAACAGCCTTATTAACATTGCGCCTTGCTTTTTCCATTTGTGGACCAAATGAAGTAGAACTAAGCCACATTTGTCTCTGCGCAATCCGTGAAAATATTATTTGAGAATTAGGAAACATGTCCATGACTTTCCCAAGTCCTTCTTTCATAGCAAATTGCAAAGAAATTCCAGACACATGTCCTAAACTGTTCCCTCCACAATGAATTACAATTATGTCTGCATGTTGCTTTGTTTCCAAAGAAGCACAGAGAGGTAGCAAGTCCAACCACTTCATTCCACGTACTCCATGCCAGTGTACTTCCACATGTGGAAATCCAAGATCTACAGCTACTCCACAGCTTTGTGCATGCACCTTCAACCAATGTATCCACAAATCTCCCAAAATCTAAACAATCTGTTTTCTGAAACACACAGCCATAGCTATCTGTTGTTCTCTCAGCAAAAAGAGTATCTGAGAAACTCTCTCCTGGCACAACACACCTACTAAACTTTCCTGACCAATCCCTTTCACTGCTCATTCTCATTTGCATGACTTCTGAACCCAAAAATTCCCGGATGTAACTCCTGATGTCCGCGAACTACCGCCATGTCCACGAACATATCGTAACATGAACAGCCCTTCTACCATTTCCACTTCACTCATTGGATGTAGCTAAGAAATCACATGACCATGCACCAATCCCATTCAAGACCTCTACATCTAACTGCATCAACATAGATCAGCACTGCAAATGTACTGTGAATCTCTCTGAGTACAAGTGTCATATCATTGGGAAGCACCATCTACAAGCAATACTGTACAAGTCTCCAAGATTTCTTCTTGCAGCTCCATGCATATCCATATGCATGAACACAAACTACAGGTATGCATATTTTCTGTACAGTACATGAAGACATTTTCAAACTATTTTTTAGCTTGTGTAATCTGTAAAATGAATGTACTGCCTTTTTTTCCAATTTCCTAAAATCAACTATCACTTATAAACCTTTATACTGTTCACTTTCCTAATACACACACTATCAAATCATGTTAAACTAACATTTTTTAAATGAGATTTATAGACTACATATATTGAAACAAAATTGCATGCATGCAGACTCTATGTTCCAAACTCAAAAAATAATACTTATACAATTACATTTATGTATTTATTTATTTATTTGATTACTTTAATTTAAGCATGACATTAAGGCACTATTACCTAGAACAGCTTTGTTACAGAAATGGTGGTATTCAGTGGTACATTATGAATTTCTCAAGATATACTAAAGATATGTTGTTTGTTACAGTTACTCATTGCAATACAATATGTTCATTAAGAAGATATCATATGTATTGAACTGGTGCGACGTACCTTATGTGATTAAGATAGTTTTAATGGTTTTAAGGAAGGCGCTGAGGATTTCAATTAAAAAAATCTATATCTAAATTAAAAACAATGCCATATACAAACAAAATTACTAATTTGTTTCTTTTACAATTGCAGTGAAGACCATTCTCCTGAAAAGAAGCAGCCGAATTTCAAGAAACAGAGAAGAACTAAGAATTAAACTGCTCATTTTAGAAAAAAAGTAAGTAGAATGTCACCATAATATTTGTATTATTACTCAAACAAACTGTAAAGTTAATTCATGCTATTTCTGTGCCTAAAAATAGAGATTTTGCACCATTCTGTCCAAAAATCCCCATGTCTTAAACAGCGATTTACAGCCAGAATGGCGCTCAAATTCCTACTTTTGGACACACAAATTACCCAACTCAACCGCTAGAATTTTCATATTATAGAACAAACAACTGTTTTTATTGTATACATTAGATTTACTATTTGTACTTCTCCACACCACTAGCTTATTTTTTTTTCTGTCATCTGAACCTGAGTTTAGTAACATATTAATTGAAGAATACACATCCCTACTAATTGTAGTTCCCAATGCACAATCAGACACCATTACATACATCATCTTACTCAAACACTCATGCACACAGCACACATACATTGCAGAACACCCCAACCCATACCTTCTTTATTTTTTTCAACAGACCCTAAAAAATGCCTACCAAAAGTCAAGTCCATAGAAAGCAGCGCAGAAGTAGAGCAAATGAAAATATAAGTGTCCAACATAAGCATCCATCTCTAGCAGAATTTGTAAAAAAAAGTTCAAACAAAACAGCTACTACAGTCATTTAGTGAAACACAAGAAGTTTCAAGTATAAAAACTTTGCCTTCTCTATCAAAATGTAAAACAAACCAAAACACAATTAACAAAAAATCAGCTATCACTACAGATAAAACTACTTCTTTAAATGTTAATATAGTGCAAAGTAAGCATACCGAGAAAAGTATTTTAGCCAAAATGTTCCGTCACAAAGTCCTTCAAAATCTTATAAAAACAGGAGAGAAATCAGGTTCAATGCTTAAAACCTATCGTAGAAAATTAATTTTTGAAGCCTTGATAGATAGTGCAATTCTTCTCAAACGAAAGTTATTTATTTTAGTGTTAACCAAAATGAAACCACTAACAAAACTATTAACTACATTACAAAAAAGACTTCTCAATAAACAAAATGGCCCTCATTACGACCCTGGCGGAGAGGGGTTTACACCAGCGTAATGCATGGCGTACCTCTCCGCCAGATTACGACTTTCCGTAGCGCCATGGTGATTTTTACGCCCGGATTTTCCGGGCGGAAAAATCCATGGCTCTACGGGACCTCTTGTTAATTACGCCACCGTAATCTACGGTGGCGTAATTAACGCCTTCCCCACTCCCATTATACCCTATGGGGCAAAAATGGGAATGGGGAAGGGTAAATAGGGATTGGGGACTTACCGCCCCGCCAAGGTCGGAATGGGGTGGTAAGTCCGCCAACCCCCATGGCGGAGTTGGCAGCTCTGCGCCATGGTCCATGGTGCAAATTGCACCATGGACCTCCGCCAGGGTCGTAATGAGGGTCAATGTCAACAGAAAGAACTTCTTAAGTATCTGCGGAGGTGAATGGATTCACACTACGAGCACACAACCATACTTTAATGAAGAAGCTTACAAACAAAAACAAACAAATACAAGTGCCATACATAGTAGTGGTCGAGGTTATGAAAAAGTTAATAATACCATAATGGAACAAGAAGTACTCCTTACAAAAATATGCCCTGAAAACTTAGAATTACCCCTCCATTCAACTGAATCAGAACGTCTAGTGTACAAATGGCCATGCACGTCAATATGTAACATTCCTAAACAATTTTTCAAGTCTTTACGCCAATTCCTCAATCAATATGTAAAAAGCAAAGACAAAATCAACATTAAACTACTGTAAAATATGGATACCTGTCCAGTGCGTAAAAACTCAGGACTACAAGGACATTCATTGGCCTGCATTACAGGACCTACTTGTAAAACCACCTTCCATGATATCAAGAGAATATCAACACATCATTCAACTATAAGAAATCTATTCTATAAACTGTACTATGCTAAAAGTCCTGCTTTAGCACTAGCAAATTTAAATAACATTCTTCTACATGGTACAGCAAAAGACCTACTTCAAGAAATTGACTATATCCAGAAAAAAATATTTTGGAAGTGAAAGCCATTTACAGAATGAAATAGCTTTAAACCAAATTAGCAACAATTCTACACATGGCAACCTTTTGCTAAACACATACAAAAAAAAATACTAAAATTTAAAAGTACATCAGCTGATGTACCACTGTATGTGTATGTTGCCGCAGAACTTTTTATAAACGTAACACGAAAACTGTAGACCTATCATATAAAATAGAAGACAATGAAGATTCTAAATGGTTTGAATTAGCTCTCTACCTTGTAGCAGAAAACAAATACGAAATAAGTAACCCCTTAATACTTTGCAGTTACTGCACTACAAAACTTGACAACAACAAAACTCCTTCACATGCTATCACAAATAATTTGGTATTATACCCACTACCAAAACCCCTACAACAACTTAATTTATATGAGAGCATCATAATTCAAACAGTACACCCATTTCAAGCAATAATACGCCTTCAAAAGAAAACAGTCAAATTACCTCCATCTGAATTGGTAAAAGGCATTCGTGGAAAAGTAGTTTATATACCATTAGATCTAAAAGAAAATGTGCATACCCTAGGAGTGCAACGTCCAATGCAGCAATCTTTAATTATCTTAGTAAATGGAGTACTTACAAAAGACAAAAAAATATGGCAACAGCTGGTAGATTTATATAAAGTTAGACAAGCCTTACAATATCTTAAAGAGAATAATGAATATTACAAAGAAATTAATATTGAAGAAAACTTGAAAGATACAATTGAAATAATTCAAGAAACACACGAAGCTGGTCAATTTGAGCTACTAGATCCTGCTACAATATCAAATACTGTAGACCATTATACAATTCATCCTTTGCACTCTAATGACACAATAGAAGATGCACTGAAAACATACCAAGTGCGTCAAACAAAAGGATCACCAATCAGCATATGGGAAAAAAGTATAGAAGCACGTGCTTTTCCTCTACTCTTTCGTACTGGCAAAGGAGGAAGGTATGATGATAGACCTATTCAAATATCAGCTTCAGAATACCGCTCATTACGGATGTATTCTGAAGATCCCAGATTTAGACAAAATGTGGAATAAATATTCCACCTACTCTTTGAAAGTGAACTAGCAACTTTATGTTACGGAGTTGCACACATATTAAAATCAGGATCCCACTTTCAAAATATGACAGCTACACAATTATTACAAAAGTGCAACAAAAGGATGAGGTTTTACAATCAAATATTACAAATCTATTAGCAAATATGCGTGGTACTTAAGAGTACTGGTTTCGACGTCACGGAGATGTACGTTGTATGATCAGAAACCTTGGCCCACCCACTTGGTTTATTACATTAAGTTGTGCAGAATATGCATGGGAAGATTTACATGATTTCCTACGCATATCAAATAAAAACAAAACAAACATAGATATACTACCACCAGGAGAACTTTGTTCTTTGGATCCTGTTAATGTTTCAAGATATTTTCACCATTGCTTCATTGCTATGCTACATTTTATTTGTAATAAAACTGTTCCTCCCCTTGGAGAAGTGCAACACTTCTTTTGGAGAAAAGAATACCAAGCCAGAGGAGCACCACATATCCACATGCTTTTATGGATTAAAGATGCTCCTAAATTTGGTCAAGACAGTGATGCCACTGTTTTACAGTTTATTGAAAAATATGTCACTTGTGAAATTCCATCAGAATCCACAAATAGTGATCTTCATGCACAAAATTTACAATTTCAAAGATATAAATGTGGCAAATATTGTCGTCCCAAATACAAAAACAAAGGGAAATACTACACCAAATGCCGATTTGGTTTCCCTAGACCAGTTACAAATACATGTCAAGTGAACAACCTCATGTCTTCAGTTAGACATAGTGTTAACGGTAAGTCACCTAAAAATACATACTACGTAAAAAGAAAAGAAGAAGAACAATATATCAATGATTATAATGCAATCATTGCCCACTTATGGAATGCAAACATAGATGTGCAGTACATTGCAGACATTTCTACTGCAGTTGCACAATATGTCACAGCATACTTAACCAAAGCAGAAAAGACACAGCTCCAAGACCTCTGAAATGACCTGCCATCAGATAAAACAGTGTCTCAGAAATTATACAGCTTGGGCATAAACATGCTCTCCCATAGAGAATGTGGATCATATGAAGCAGCTGATCGTTTAACTGGTACTGCATTGTATGGTAAATCTGAAAATATAGTATGGCTAAGTCTTGGTCCAGCTAAATCTAGAAAAAGAGTTCTAAAAACATACGAATATATACAAACAATAGCCAAACATGATCCCAACAGCCAAGACATTTTAAAAAACAATTTATTGGACACATACTACCCAAACAGAAGTAATACTTTGGAAACCATGTGTCTATACCACATAGCCCAAAACTACACATACAAAAATAATATAAAACCTGATGAACAATAAGGTAAATACAGAGTGACAAACTGTGAAGGCAGCTTAGTTAAACTCACTAAACCAAATGTAATTAATCATATCAAATTGTCATTGAAGACTCCTCAACATAAATAAATGCATTACATGTCCCTGCTACAACTCTTTAAACCATGGAGAAAAGAAGAAGAAATACTAGAAAACTATGACTCATATGAAGATGCTTTCAAAGCAAATGAAAGCACTATAACTGATGTAAACTTTACACAATACAAAACAATGTTGCACAATGAACAGCAACACGAAGAAGAACTCCAGGCCCAACTAGATAAAGACACTCATGACAGTAGTCAACCTTCTGTAACAGGAAGCCAAGAACCACTGGGAGAACCACTAATAATAAATGAGGCAGAATTAGCTATGATAGAAGTAGAAAACACCATCAGGGTAATTCATAGAATTTCGCAGAAAAGTGTCGCAAGCGGCTGGCACAGAGTGTCCGCGTGCGATTGTCTGCGCCAGGCGTGTGCGCCAAAACTGATTTCCGTGCACAGCGTATTCATGGATTTCAGGCTCCCAAACCAGCCGTGGCGCAGAGTATCGCAGCGACCCTGCAGCAGCGCCAGTAACGCCCCCAAGAGCGCCCTCGCGCAAGGAAAAGCCATCAAAATCGCTAAATCATCGCAAAGGGCTGCGCTAACCCTGGACCAGTTTACAGGGCTGTCAAACAAGGAACGCAAAGCGGGTAACGTTGATATCAGGGTTACGCGGGAAGTATTACATGCGATTAGCCAGGGTACATGTATGACAGGGGTACGCGTGAAGTTTTACACGCGATTAGCCAGGGTACGTGTATTACAGGGGTACGCGGGAATTATCACATGCGATTTGGCTGGGTACGTGTATGACAGGGGTATGCGTGAAGTTTTACACGCGATTAGCCAGGGTACGTGTATTACAGGGGTACGCGGGAATTGTCACACGCGATTTGGCTGGGTACGTGCATTACAGGGGTGCGCGGGAATAATCACACGCGATTTGGCTGGGTACGTGTATTACATGAGTGTGCGGGAATTATCACACGCGATTTGGCTGGGTACGTGTATTACAGGGGTGCGCGGGAAGTTACACACGCGATTAGGCTGGGTGGGTCCTCACAGGTGTTTCCTGTACACCCTCCACGGCCCCTGCAGGCAGCCCACAAAACAGGGGACTACCCTGCACACCTGCTCATGTCTCCCACCCCCCACACCCCCAGCAGTGTGGGGCACCCTCCACCAGGCCCTCACTCTTGTCCCCTATCACCCCCACCCCCCAGCCACCATGGGCAGCCCCAACCAGGCTCCCACCCATGTCTACCACCACCCCCACCCCCCACCCACTATGGGCAGCCTCCGCCAGGCCCCCACTCATGTCTCCCACCACCCCCAACCCCCCAGCAGTGTGGGGCACCCTCCACCAGGCCCCCACCCATGTCTCCCACCACCCCCACCCACCATGGCCAGCCTCCGCCAGGCCCCCGCTCATGTCTCCCACCACCCCCACCCCCCCAGCAGTGTGGGGCACCCTCCACGAGGCCCCCACCCATGTCTCCCACCACCCCCACCCCCCACCCACCATGGGCAGCCTCTGCCAGGCCCCCACTCATGTCTCCCACCACCCCCACCCCCTCAGCAGTGTGGGGCACCCTCCACCAGGCCCCCACTCATGTCTCCCACCCACCCCCACCCCCCAGCAGTGCAGGGGAACCCTCCACCAGGCTCCCACCCATGTCTACCACCCCCCATCCCCCAGCCACCATGGGCAGCCCCCGCCAGGCCCCCACTCATGGCTCCCACCGCCCCCACCCCCCCAGCAGTGCATGGGCACCCTCCACCAGGCCCCCACTCATGTCTCCCACCACCCCCACCCCCCAGCATCCATGGGCACCCTCCACCAGGCCCCCACTCATGTCTCCCACCACCCCCACCCCCCAGCATCCAGGGTCACCCTCCACCAGGCTCCCACCCATGTCTACCACCACCCCCACCCCCCAGCACTGTGGGGCAGCCTCCACCAGGCCCCCACTCATGTCTACCACCACCCCCACCCCCCAGCCACCATGGGCAGCCCCCACCAGGCCCCCACTCATGTCTCCCACCCACCCCCACCCCCCAGCAGTGCAGGGGCACCCTCCACCAGGCCCCCACCCGTGTCACCCACCACCCCTACCCCCCAGCCACCATTGGCAGCCTCTGCCAGGCCCCCACTCATGTCTCCCACCCACCCCCACCCCCCCAGCAGTGTGGGGCACCCTCCACCAGGCTCCCACCCATGTCTACCACCACCCCACCCCCCAGCCACCATGGGCAGCCCCCACCAGGCCCCCACTCATGTCTCCCACCCACTCCCACCCCCCAGCAGTGCAGGGGCAGCCCCAACCAGGCTCCCACCCATGTCTACCACCCACCCCACCCCCCAGCCACCATGGGCAGCCCCTGCCAGGACCCCACTCATGTCTCCCACCACCCCCACACCCCCAGCAGTGTGGGGCACCCTCCACCAGGCCCCCACCCATGTCTCCCACCACCCCCACCCCCCACCCACCATGGGCAGTCTCCGCCAGGCCCCCACTCATGTCTCCCACCACCCCCACCCCCTCAGCAGTGTGGGGCACCCTCCACCAGGCCCCCACTCATGTCTCCCACCCACCCCCCAGCAGTGCAGGGGCACCCTCCACCAGGCTCCCACCCATGTCTACCACCCCCCCACCCCCCAGCCACCATGGGCAGCCCCCGCCAGGCCCCCACTCATGTCTCCCACCACCCCCACCCCCCAGCAGTGCAGGGGCACCCTCCACCAGGCCCCCACTAATGTCTCCCACCACCCCCAACCCCCAGCATCCATGGGCACCCTCCACCAGGCCCCCACTCATGTCTCCCACCACCCCCACCCCCCAGCATCCAGGGGCACCCTCCACCAGGCTCCCACCCATGTCTACCACCACCCCCACCCCCAGCACTGTGGGGCAGCCTCCACCAGGCCCCCACTCATGTCTTCCACCACCCCCACCCCCCAGCCACCATGGGCAGCCCCCACCAGGCCCCCACTCATGTCTCCCACCCACCCCCACCCCCCAGCAGTGCAGGGGCACCCTCCACCAGGCCCCCACCCGTGTCACCCACCCCCACCCCCCAGCCACCATTGGCAGCCTCTGCCAGGCCCCCACTCATGTCTCCCACCCACCCCCACCCCCCCAGCAGTGTGGGGCACCCTCCACCAGGCTCCCACCCATGTCTACCACCACCCCCACCCCCCAGCCACCATGGGCAGCCCCCACCAGGCCCCCAATCATGTCTCCCACCCACCCCCACCCCCCAGCAGTGCAGGGGCAGCCCCCACCAGGCTCCCACCCATGTCTACCAACCCCCCACCCCCCAGCCACCATGGGCATCCCCCGCCAGGACCCCACTCATGTCTCCCACCACCCCCACCCCCCCAGCAGTGTGGGGCACCCTCCACCAGGCCCCCACCCATGTCTCCCACCACCCCGACCCCCCACCCACCATGGGCAGCCTCCGCCAGGCCCCCACTCATGTCTCCCACCACCCCCACCCCCCCAGCAGTGTGGGGCACCCTCCACCAGGCCCCCACCCATGTCTCCCACCACCCCCACCCCCCACCCACCATGGGCAGCCTCCGCCAGGCCCCCACTCATGTCTCCCACCCACCCCCACCCCCCCAGCAGTGTGGGGCACCCTCCACCAGGCTCCTACCCATGTCTACCACCACCCCCACCCCCCAGCACTGTGGGGCAGCCTCCACCAGGCCCCCACTCATGTCTCCCACCACCCCCACCCCCCAGCCACCATGGGCAGCCCCCACCAGGCCCCCACTCATGTCTCCCACCCACCCCCACCCCCCAGCAGTGCAGGGGCACCCTCCACCAGGCTCCCACCCGTGTCTAACACCCCCCCACCCCCCAGCCACCATGGGCAGCCCCCACCAGGCCCCCACTCATGTCTCCCACCACCCCCACCCCCCCAGCAGTGTGGGGGACCCTCCACCGGGCCCCCACCCATGTCTCCCACCACCCACACCCCCACCCCCCACCCACCATGGGCAGCCTCCGCCAGGCCCCCACTCATGTCTCCCACCACCCCCACCCCCCCAGCAGTGTGGGGCACCCTCCACCAGGCCCCCACCCATGTCTCCCACCACCCCCACCCCCCACCCACCATGGGCAGCCTCCGCCAGGCCCCCACTCATGTCTCCCACCCACCCCCACCCCCCCAGCAGTGTGGGGCACCCTCCACCAGGCTCCTACCCATGTCTACCACCACCCCCACCCCCCAGCACTGTGGGGCAGCCTCCACCAGGCCCCCACTCATGTCTCCCACCACCCCCACCCCCCAGCCACCATGGGCAGCCCCCACCAGGCCCCCACTCATGTCTCCCACCCACCCCCACCCCCCAGCAGTGCAGGGGCACCCTCCACCAGGCTCCCACCCGTGTCTAACACCCCCCCACCCCCCAGCCACCATGGGCAGCCCCCACCAGGCCCCCACTCATGTCTCCCACCACCCCCACCCCCCCAGCAGTGTGGGGGACCCTCCACCAGGCCCCCACTCATGTCTCCCACCACCCCCACCCCCAGCCACCATGGGCAGCCTCCACCAGGCCCCCACTCATGTCTCCCACCCACCCCTACCCCCCCAGCAGTGTGGGGCACCCTCCACCAGGCTCCCACCCATGTCTACCACCACCCCCACCCCCCAGCCACCATGGGCAGCCCCCACCAGGCCCCCACTCATGTCTCAATCCAACCCCCACCCCCCAGCAGTGCAGGGACAGCCCCCACCAGGCTCCCACCCATGTCTACCACCCCCCACCCCCCAGCCACCATTGGCAGCCCCCGCCAGGCCCCCACTCATATCTCCCACCACCCCCACCCCCCCAGCAGTGTGGGGCACCCTCCACCAGGCCCCCACCCATGTCTCCCACCACCCCCACCCCCCACCCACCATGGGCAGCCTCCGCCAGGCCCCCACAAATTTCTCCCACCTCCCCCACCCCCCCAGCAGTGTGGGGCACCCTCCACCAGGCCCCCACCCATGTATCCCACCACCCCCACCCCCCACCCACCATGGGCAGCCTCCGCCAGGCCCCCACTCATGTCTCCCACCACTCCCACCCCCCAGCAGTGTGGGGCACCCTCCACCAGGCCCCCACTCATGTCTCCCACCCACCCCCACCCCCCAGCAGTGCAGGGGCACCCTCCACCAGGCTCTCACCCGTGTCTACCACCCCCCCACCCCCCAGCCACCATGGGCAGCCCCCGCCAGGCCCCCACTCATGTCTCCCACCACCCCCACCCCCCCAGCAGTGCAGGGGAACCCTCCACCAGGCCCCCACTCATGTCTCCCACCACCCCCACCCCCCAGCATCCAGGGGCACCCTCCACCAGGCCCCCACCCATGTATCCCACCACCCCCACCCCCCACCCACCATGGGCAGCCTCCGCCAGGCCCCCACTCATGTCTCCCACCACCCCCACCCCCCCAGAAGTGTGGGGCACCCTCCACCAGGCCCCCACTCATGTCTTTCACCCACCCCCACCCCCCAGCAGTGCAGGGGCACCCTCCACCAGGCCCCCACTCATGTCTCCCACCACCCCCACCCCCCAGCATCCAGGGGCACCCTCCACCAGGCCCCCACTCATGTCTCCCACCACCCCCACCCCCCAGCATCCAGGGGCACCCTCCACCAGGCTCCCACCCATGTCTACCACCACGCCCACCCCCCAGCAATGTGGGGCAGCCTCCACCAGGCCCCCACTCATGTCTACCACCACCCCCACCCCCCAGCCACCATGGGCAGCCCCCACCAGGTCCCCACTCATGTCTCCCACCCACCCCCACCCCCCAGCAGTGTGGGGCACCCTCCACCAGGCTCCCACCCATGTCTACCACCACCCCCACCCCCCAGCCACCATGGGCAGCCCCCACCAGGCCCCCACTCATGTCTCCCACCCACCCCCACCCCCCAGCAGTGCAGGGGCAGCCCCCACCAGGCTCCCACCCATGTCTACCACCCCTCCACCCCCCAGCCACCATGGGCAGCCTCCGCCAGGCCCCCACTCATGTCTCCCACCACCCCCACCCCCCCAGCAGTGTGGGGCACCCTCCACCAGGCCCCCACCCATGTCTCCCACCACCCCCACCCCCCACCCACCATGGGCAGCCTCCGCCAGGCCCCCAACCATGTCTCCCACCACCCCCACCCCCCCAGCAGTGTGGGGCACCCTCCACCAGGCCCCCACCCATGTCTCCCACCACCCCCACCCCCCACCCACCATGGGCAGCCTCCGCCAGGACCCCACTCATGTCTCCCACCCACCCCCACCCCCCCAGCAGTGTGGGGCACCCTCCACCAGGCTCCCACCCATGTCTAACACCACCCCCACCCCCCAGCACTATGGGGCAGCCTCCACCAGGCCCCCACTCATGTCTCCCACCACCCCCACCCCCCAGCCACCATGGGCAGCCCCCACCAGGCCCCCACTCATGTCTCCCACCCACCCCCACCCCCCAGCAGTGCAGGGGCATCCTCCACCAGGCTCCCACCCGTGTTTACCACCCCCTCACCCCCCAGCCACCATGGGCAGCCTCCACCAGGCCCCCACTCATGTCTCCCACCACCCCCACCCCCCGGCAGTGTGGAGCACCCTCCACCAGGCCCCCACCCATGTCTCCCACCACCCCCACCCCCCACCCACCATGGGCAGCCTCCGCCAGGCCCTCACTCATGTCTCCCACCACCCCCACCCCCCCAGCAGTGTGGGGCACCCTCCACCAGGCCCCCACCCATGTCTCCCACCACCCCCACCCCCCAGCCACCATGGGCAGCCTCCGCCAGGCCCCCACTCATGTCTCCCACCCACCCCCACCCCCCCAGCAGTGTGGGGCACCCTCCACCAGGCTCCCACCCATGTCTACCACCACCCCCACCCCCCAGCCACCATGGGCAGCCCCCACCAGGCCCCCACTCATGTCTCCCACCCACCCCCACCCCCCAGCAGTGCAGGGGCAGCCCCCACCAGGCTCCCACCCATGTCCACCACCCCCCACCCCCCAGCCACCATGGCCAGCCCCCGCCAGGCCCCCACTCATGTCTCCCACCACCTCCACCCCCCAGCAGTGTGGGGCACTCTCCACCAGGCCCCCACCCATGTCTGCCACCACCCCCACCCCCCACCCACCATGGGCAGCCTCCGCCAGGCCCCCACTCATGTCTCCCACCACCCCCACCCCCCCAGCAGTGTGGGGCACCCTCCACCAGGCCCCCACCCATGTCTCCCACCACCCCCACCCACCATGGGCAGCCTCCGCCAGGCCCCCACTCATGTCTCCCACCACCCCCACCCCCCCAGCAGTGTGGGGCACCCTCCACCAGGCCCCCACTCATGTCTCCCACCCACCCCCACCCCCCAGCAGTGCAGGGGCACCCTCCACCAGGCTCCCACCCGTGTCTTCCACCCCCCCAACCCCCAGCCACCATGGGCAGCCCCCGCCAGGCCCCCACTCATGTCTCCCACCACCCCCACCCCCCAACACTGTGGGGCACCCTCCACCAGGCCCCCACTCATGTCTCCCACCACCCCCACCCCCAGCCACCATGGGCAGCCCCCACCAGGCCCCCACTCATGTCTCCCACCACCCCCAGCCACCATGGGCAGCCTCCGCCAGGCCCCCACTCATGTCCCCCTGCCCACAGGCCCTGACAATCCTCAAGCATGTGCCTCATGGCCAGCCACCACAGCCCAAAGACACAACCAAGTATTACATGTGCCCATGACACTACTCCAATGGAAACAATGTAAATCAACACATGTGTCTCACATACACACAATGGTTGCAAGTGAACCTGAAAACCCATATCATGACATGCATGAAAACAATGAGATGAAACCACACATTGAAGAATGAAAAAATCCAAATAATGTATTAAAAACAACAGCAATGGCAATCAAAATTAACCAAAATACACAAGTAAAAAAATAACAAAATTAAGCTGGCTGTCCCTTTTCAAATTAAAATCAATAAATGATAATCCAAAAAAATATCTTCCAAAGTTCAAGTCCATGAAAAGGAAATGAAGGGAAAAAAGAAATAGAAAACCATTGCTCCATAGGAAAAAATATTCAGAGTAAAAAAAAATCCAAATCCAAAGTCCAACTATGTACAAAGTATTCAGGGTCCATCATCCCAAGAGAAGAAATGAAACCTACCAAAAAATGGAACTATATACAAAAGGTGGAGCAGTGTCCGTCGACTCCAAATAAAAATAAACTATAAAGGAAACATATCACTAAATAACTATATACAATGGCGGCGGGCCAGTCCAGCGGCTCACTTAGTGGTGTTCCGGGCCAGGGCATCATCGAACTCCTCGTCTATGTCCCGGAGGCGGTCCTGTTCCATGGCCCCGAGGGTCCGCAGGGACGCCGACATGTTCACCTCCAACTCCCTGCGGATTGCCTCGAGGCACTCGGCCCGCCTCAGGGCCCTCCGCATGGAGTTCTCCGCCCTGACCATCGTGAGCCGCGCTTCTTCCGCTCCGCATCTATGGCGTGGCCCAACCGCTGCCACACGGAAGACACTTCCCGTCCAGGGTCCTCCTGCCCTCCGGCCGATGCCTGCCCCTCCGATGTTGAAGGCCCCGAGCTATCGTGGCTCCCACCTACAACCTCCTGCTGCTGCAGCTGCTGCTGTCCATGTGCCCGGTCCGATGGTGCCTGCACATCCTCCTCCAGCTGGGGTGCAGTCGTTGATGTGGCCACCCCTGCTGGACGTCCGACTCCCGACTGTGGCAGGGATCTGTTGTCCACCAGCCTGGCCGCACGGTCGGAGGCAGCTCCACAGGGCACCCAGGTGACACATGGGTGGGAAGATGGCATGGAGGACGACTGGGGCATAGGGGGTTCTGTGGAGAAGGGGGTCGGAACAAGGTCCAGGAAACGGAGGAATCCAGCCCTGGTGAGCTGTCCCAGTGGGTCAACGCGGTCAACGAGCCATGCGAGAAGACGTGCAAACTCATCATGAAAAGACTGCAGGTCAGCTCGCATGGCCCGTTGACGCAACGCCACCCCACCCTGGACAGGCTCAACCTGGTGCAGGATAGCCACATCCGCAGGGCGAGGAAGGCCAGGTGTTGTAAGCCAATCCTCTCCCTGAGAACGGGTCTGGAGGTAGGCATCCCGCTGGTGCAAGATGATGCAGTGACAGGAGCAGGGACAGGATTGCACACAGGCACCTCCGCGGCGGCCTGTGCTGCCTCCTGTCCCTGATCCTGCACTGCACCACTAGCACCAGTAGAATCCCCACCTCCAGACCACGCCACTGTCGCTTGCACGGCCTCCTCCTCCACCAAACCCCCCACCAACCTGGATGACTCCGTGCCATCTTCCTCCGTTGGGCCTTGTGGGGTCCCAGCTGCCCCTTCTGCTGCCGAGGAGTCCAACTCCAACCTCCGCCTCTTGGACCTCTCCTCGGCAGCTGCGGCCTGGGACGCGGCACCGGACTCCTCACTCCCCGACGAGATCACAACCTGGGAGGGGATCCGGGCCTTGCGTCTCCGGCTGGTGGTGCGACCCCTGCCGCTGTGCTCCACAGCACCTTCTACGCCCTCTTCATCAGTTGACGCTGCAGACAGGGAGAAAGAAAACACAGGCATCAGGGCACTGTAAAATGGACTCATACACACATGACAGTTATACATGAGTGGCATTGGTAAACCTCAGACATGGCATCACAATCCCCAACACACATGTCATTTCAACTTGCACACATGAGCCATACCACAGCCATATTGCAACAGCCAGCACCATCCATTCACATACAACAGCATGAGCAGCCAAAGGTCATCCACACATCACATGCAACATAGGGAGTACACTACACATGCACACACAACACCAAACTTGCATGCATGTGTACACCTCTGCCAACTGTCGCAGTGTTTTGATAGACATCCATGTCACACCTGACAATCATTCCTCCACATCCTGTGCCATGCAAGCCCACACACACAAGCACCATCCATGTGTCACACATGAGACCCCTCGCATGTGTCACCCTCACGGCCCTGTACACCCCCCCTACTTGGCCACATAAAAATACATGTTCAACCTGCACACTCCTGGCACACCACCACACGCACAGCTTACAATCAGTATGCATGTACACATACCGCTCGACTCCAGACGGGTCTGCTTCTCAAGGACCTGGATGTGGAGCACTGGGGATATGCGTTCCAGGACCCTCATCTGATCTTCCGACAAGTAGCCCCGGCGCCCCTTAGGATCCGCTGCCTTCAGGAGGCGCCGGGCCTTGTTGAGGGTCCTGGACCTGAAGTCCTCCCAGCGCTTCCTGACATGTTCGTAGTCGCGGACTGCCACCTCCTCCGCGTTGATGGCAGTCACGATGTCCATCCAGATCCGAGTCCGTCCTTCCGTGTCGGCGCGCAACCTTCCGAAGAGGGCCTCATACTGCCCCAGGACATGCTCCACCAGGACACCAACTTCGGTGGCAGTGAAGCTGGTGCCCCTCGGCCTCCTTGGCCGTGGGTTGCCACTGGTGCCAGATGTTGCAGTGCCCGACATGGCAACCCCAGAGGCAGGAGTGGGTGGGCAACTGGGTCCTGGGGCTGGGCTGTGGGGCGATGGAAAAGCAGTCGGGAGTCTTCGGTTCCAGCAGGGGTGGTCACAGCAACAGCACCCCTGGCTGATGTGCAGGCAGCAAATGGCAGGGCACGTGGGCAGCAGGCAGTCAGGCAGCAGCAGATGGCAGGTGGGAGCGTGCTCAGGGCTCTGGGCAGGAGCGTGGTCTTCCGTGTGTGAACGCGTGGCCAGCTTGATACGGAGTGATTTTGCACGTGAAAATCCAACACGTCTGTGGGTAATTTGAGGAAAGGCCCTTAGCGCGTAAACACGTCAGCACACGTCTGTACATTCATTGGCCCTAAGGCCACCAGCGTATGCGCGTCTATGAAGTCACGTGCACGTTAATTAGGGCACACGTTTGAAATGTTGCGTGTTAAAAAAATGAAAGACATGTCCGAGTGTCAACGCGTGTAATTGGTGGAAATGGCCTTAGCGCGTACACGCGGAAGTGACAAAGCGTGTAATTGGTGGAAATGGCCCTACACGCAGAAGTGTCAAAGCGTGTAATTGGTGGAAAGGGCCTTAGCGCGTACACGCGGAAGTGACAAAGCGTGTAATTGGTGGAAATGGCCCTACACGCAGAAGTGACAAAGCGTGTAATTGGTGGAAATGGCCCTAGCGCCTACACGCCGCGTAAGTGACGCTGGACGTGTGGGCCTGCATAAAAGGTACGTGTAGAACACCATTTCCTTGTACGTGCTTTTCGTGGAGAGCGAGTGGGTGAAATCTGTACTTCTTGTCGTTTCACACGCGATTTACTTCACAGCGTTTCAAGTTCGTACTCCCTGTTACCTCTGACAGCTTTTTCTCTTTTTTCTCTTTTTCTGGTTTTCCTGGGCCTGTTGCCTCAAACAGCGTTCCCTTCTACTGTTGTCCTGTCTCCTCAGACAGCGTACAATTCTTCTTTTGGCGGGGGTGTTGCCAACGCGCACACGCGCTTCATTTTCACGCTCTTTTTCCTGGCAGATGGTGAGTCACGCACGTATCTAACATCTGTGCTTGCCCCGTGTGTAGCCTACCCCTTCAGAGGTCATTCTAGGCTGCGTGTGACACGCATACGTTCATTCTTGTGTTACTGGGTGCCACAGCGTAGTGCAGGTTTTTTTTTCCGCACACGTGGTCTAGGAGGGCTTGCGTGCACGTCATCTCCCTTTTTTGGGCTTCCTGTGCGTTGCGTGACCCGTCATCTTTCCCCAGGGGTCACATTCAGCCTTGCTAGAGCACTAGGGTGCAATTACCATCTGGTACCCAACCCCTTTGACCCCCAATTGCCCAGGACAATAGTTTACAGCCACTCCCATACGCACATTAACATCAGTGCCATGGTTGGGAGGTGAGGAATCCGTAAGGGTGGCAAAGGTGGACGAGCCACAAGTGGTGGCCGTGGTGGATCCGGTAGGGGACGTGGTCGTTACTTGCAGGGTGACCCTGTCCCCCCATGTGTGGAGGACCAGTCAAGGGCACCCATAATCCCCCCCCGGTCTCCCCCTGGTTGATGCTGATGTGGCTGACACCATCCATGCTCAGCCCTTGTTGGACCAGCCCATTGTTGCACCAGACCTGGCTGACTCCATGGCTGACTTCCAGGTCAGCAGTCCTATGACACGTGCGCCGGTGCACGTTGATGTCATCAGGCCACGTGGATCAGGGGCAGCAAGGTCATCTGCTGCCCCAAGTAGGCAGGGTGGAGAGGCTGCAGGGGCAGATGCGGCTCCATCCACCCCAGCTCTCACACACCCAGCCAGGACAGTGTCGGTCCTAGTCCATCCTGCTGACATTCCCCCTGACACCATTACACTTGAGCCAATGCCTGCACCAACTCCCATGCTGAGTGTGCAATCCCACACTCCTGATACAGAGTCCACCAGGGCTCCTGCCCCTAGTGTCCAGAGCGGCGTAGGACACTCAGGATCACCACCACCTTCCAAGCGGAAGAGGAAGAGTGCTCGTCCGGCACAGGCTGATGCCCCAGACACGGCTACACAGTCCGGCCCGTCGAGGAAGCCCAGCTTCACGGATGCCGAACTGAATGCACTTGTCGAGTATGTGTCCGCACATGATAACGAGATGGTCATTGTTGCAGGATCCAAGACCACACCTGCACAATGCCAGGCACACTGGCAGACCGTTGCAGACATTGTAAGTGCCCTTGGAATCGTGAGGCGCACAGCCAATGATTGCTATAAGCGCTGGAATGACCTAAAGCGCAGGGCAAAGAATAAACTGGCCTCAAGTCATGCCGCAACTCTAGTGACTGGAGGTGGGTCTCCAGTAGAAGACATGGAACTCACTCCACATGAGTCAGTCGCCTGAACCTACGTCACGGAGGAACAGATCCAAGGCGTGGGAGATCTGCCTGAATATGAGGCATTGTCCGGTGAGTGCACATGCATGTGTGTGTCATCCATGTGCATGGTGTGTGTGTGAGGGCTTCTGTTTGTGTGCCAGGTGAGGGTGTGTACGCCTGAGTCGTTTGGGTCACCCATGTGCTTCATGCAATACATTCTGTGCAGCAGCATTTGGCCATAGCAGTATCCCTTCTGCCAACAGTAGACATATAGCCCAACAGCACGCCAGTTGCCCTTGAAGTGTCACCTTGCAACAACATTGTTGCTTATTTTTCTCTGTTCATTCAGGCAGATTGTTTGCATTCCACCACTTTTACTAGGCATTTCTCAGTCCTCTAGTCACATGTCTGACATGGCTATGGTAAAGTGGAGTGACTTTGTTACCTGGATATCATTTGTTTAGACATGTCCCTGTGCAATCGGACCATTTTGGGCTGGCAGCTCCAGGTGAAAAATCAGACCTGTTTGAATTAGAAAAGCTATTACATGAGGGAACTGGACTGAATGAATAAGTGCTGCCCTCCTCTCCATCTTCACTCAATAGCAATGGTACATGCCATCTGTGTGATGGCATGTGTATTTCACCTGGCAATCACAGGCCAATGTGTGATGCCACTGCTAGGCAGCATGCAGCAAATGTGTTCATCTTCCATCTTGGTGTCATCAATGTGTGCCATTTGCCTCCCCTTCATACGCAGCGAGGGTGCATGCATGGGAGGGTTTTAGTCATGTGGGACATGTGTCAATCAAGTACTGGTTCTGTTGCTTCTCAGCCCTCATTGTGTGCCATGGTGCTAATGCCTGTTTCCATTTGTTTGCTTTTATGTCTTTGCAGGGGAAGACGCACCTGATACTGCTGGGGTTGTGGAGATGGTGCAGACCCAGGAGGGGTCCGAGGGCCGACCGACCACCAGTGAGGGATGTGGTGTGGTGGTGGGTGAGAACCCACAACTGCTGCAGGTTGTGCTCTCAAGGGGTGTCTCTGGCTGCACCTCCCCCGAGCTGTACTCAGGTGTTGATTCGGATGATGAGACCTACGTGCCGTCGCAGGTGAGTGTTCCTGGGAGGGATTCTGTTCTGTCCCACCCACCTGCACCAGGATCAGAACCCTCAATGGGGATGTCAGTGTTGGCAGCTACGCCTTTGGTGGTTACGGATGCAGGGTCACACTCCGCGACATCTGATCCTGTTCCTAGGCCAGCAGTTTAGAGGGGGAATGCAGTCCTGCAGCCTCAGGCAGTGCCGGCACAGCAAGGCGCAGTTCGCCTTGCCCCAGACAGGTGTGGTGCTCGCCGACGTGGTGGCCGTATGCCACCTGGCAATACCGCATGGGAGCAATCCATTTACGGTATGGCAACCCAACAGGCAGCATCATCAGAGATGATGGCTCAGGCCATGGATAGGGTGGCCACTTCCATTGTCCCCCCCGAAAGGCTGATGGAGCGACTACAGCAGGCAACCGACTCCATCTGCCAGTCACACAGGGAGGACATGTTGGCGTCCAACAGGGACAGGCGGGCGGCACTGGCGACTCTGCAGGAAGCCATCTCCATAGAGTCCCAGGGCCACAGGGAAGCCCTGAGGCTGGAACTCCTTCACCTCAGGACGACTCTTGTTGAGCTTGAGGCTTCAACAAACCGAAGGACAGAACAGCAGCTGGAGCGTCTCACCCGTACGCTCTCAGCTGAGATGCAGGCAACTAGGGCGGAGGTTTGGGCATCCCGTGAGTTGTTGCATGGAGACCTCCGCACACTCATCCTCCAGAACGAGACCTACCACACCCGCATGCTTGCAGCCATGGAGGAACAGACTAGGGCCTTGCGTGGGCTGCCTCCCATAGTGCAAACACCTCTGGATGCAGCTGCACAGGGTGATAATAGCGACAGCAGTGATACTCCCACAATAGGGTAGCCGTGTGGGCCATGAGCCCATGGAGGTGTTTTTTTTTCGCAAGATCCACACACGTGGGTTTTGGTGTGCACCCTGTCCTCCGACCTCCTGGGTGGCCTCCCCAACACCCCCGGGCCCATTAATGGCCATTTTTAATTTTTCTTTTTTTTTTTTTTTTTTTTTTTTTTTGGGACAATGTGTTGCCTTGTGTGGCTCCCGTGGGCATACGCTGCATTGTGGCTGGGCACATGCAGGCTTGTCATGTATTTGGTTCAGATGCTTGGGTTTATGTCACACACACCCCTCCTGCTTCCCGTTTCCATGGGCTTGCAAAGGGTGTGCCCAAGTGACATTGACGTACATGGTGACATTGGACTCCCACTACATGTGTGGGCAGTCTAGTCAATACTGTGTATACATTCCTAGTGCATATTGCTGTTGTGTTGTACACTGCATGTTGCATTGATGTGTAACTCATCATCCGTGTCTACCTCCTAATTTGCAGGTCCTTTCCTCATGTCTACACAAGGCCCTCTACTTTGGAGATGGGGTCCATGTTGGCAGCAGTGCACCTACAACTCTACATGGCGGCAACACCATACAGTTGGAAGTGGTGGGAGTGCAGGCATTTCCAGGTGGTGAGACTACTAATTCCTTACATTCGTAATGTCATGTTAATGGTAGTTTTGAGGGTCAGTAGATGATAAGTGTTTTTGCTAAATACCTGCTCAAGTGTGTTGTTGGTCCTGCATTACTGTGAGCATTTCAGGTGTCGCAAGTTTCAATTAGGGACACTGTACATTGTGACACTTGTGTCATGTTGTGGGAATTACTTTGTTTACCTGCACATAGCATGACATGGCACGGTGTGTCGTGTGGCGGTGCTGGGGATGGGTTGGGTGACATGGCACTGTCCTCATGTTGCATTTTGCAAGTGGGTATTCATTTTAGCTGCATGAATGTGTTTTTTCACGAAACTGCATTGGTGGTGTCTGTGTAGGTAGGGATGCACACATTGTAACACTTCCAGGTGAACAATCTCAGGCTGATATGGTTTTGACGGTTGATTCTCCAGACATTCAGGATCAGTGTCAGGTTGAGTCATCATTGATTGTCAGATGGTATGTGCCAGGGCAGTGTGCACTCCACAGGGGTGTGATTTCTATGTGAAGTAATTAGCCACTAGCTGTGTACGGGCTGCCTCCCCCCGTGCCCTTTCCCCTCCCATGCGCAGCGGGCGTGCATGTGGTTGGGGATGTGGGGGCACCACCATGTCCACAGGCAGGCCCCGGCGTGTTGCAACGTTGTGCAGGACACATGCTGCCACTATGATCCTGCACACTACTGGGGGAGCGTATAACAGCTGCCCGCCAGAACGGTCAAGGGAGCGAAAGCGTGACTTAAGCACTCCGAATGTGCGCTCCACTATGCCCCGGGTTGCAATGTGGGCTGTGTTATATCTTACCCCGGGTGGCATGGTGGGGTTCCGAATTGGCGTCATCATGTGGGGGCTGAGTGTGTAGGCACTGTCCCCTGTGGAGGTGGTGATTGGTATCATTGGTGGGGTTGTGTCCTTGCTCAGTATCTGACATGCATGCATGTGCAGTGGCATTCATACTCACCAAGCAGCCATGTATCGCCATGCCGCCCAGCTTCTAAGTCCCGGTTTAGGGTGGACATTCGGTAAATGAAGCTGTCGTGGGTGGACCCGGGATAGTTGGCATATACTGAGGTGATGATTCCCTTGGCATTACATACTACCTGCATGTTGATGGAATGCCAGTGCTTGCGGTTCCTATAGATGTGCTCAGATGCCCTGGGGGGACGTAGAGCCACATGGGTGCAGTCGATGGCACCTAGCACTTTGGGGAATCGTGCCACACCGTAAAAATCCAGGGCGGCAGCATGCCTTTCTGCATGTGTTCTGGGCAGGTATATGTGCCTGCGGACTGATGGGCGTGCAGTGATGATGTTCAAGACCTGGTGTAGGCAGCGTGACTGCGTGGCCTGTGACACCCCACCCACTATGGCATTTGTCCGCTGAAATGATCCAGTGGCTAAGAAGTGCAGTACATTGAGGACCTTCTCCAGGGGGCTGAGTGCTTGGGAGCACAGGGTGGGTGATGTGAGGTCATCCTCCCACTCACTCACAAGGTCCAGTATTATGTGTGGTGGAAACCTGTACCTCCCATACACCTGGTCATCAGGCATCCCGAAAAGACTGGTTCTGGGTGTGAATATTCTGGCCCTGACTATCCTCCTCCTCCTCCTTTGGTAGCCCACGGCCACTGCTGCTAGGAACGGTATATTCATCCTGGCATCTGAGCTTGTTTTTTTTTTGCGCGCAAATTTATGCGTCGCGGGTCGACGTATGCCTGCTTCCTACTGGCGTACGTGTTTCTTTGCGCGTGTTGTAGGCGAGCGTGTGAAACTTCCCGCACACCCCTGAAATCCAGTACCCAGGCCAATAGCGTGTGGAAATTCCCGTGCACCCCGGAATACACGTGCGCTGATGTACTCGCTTGTGAAACTTCCCACGCACCCCTGAAATCCAGTACCCACGCCAATAGCGTGTGGAAATTCCCGCGCATCCCGGAATACACGTGTGCTGATGTACTCGCGTGTGTAAGTGCCCGCCCACCCCTGAAATACACGTACAGAGGCCAATCGCGTGTACGCGCACTTTTGTCCAATTACACGCGATGACACTCTGACGTGCAGTCTTTCCACGTGTGCTCCGTCATCACGTGCTATGAGGGAAACACCCGTGCGGGTCACGTCACAGACGCGCTTACGCGCTGAGGGCCTTTGGTCCAATAGAATCGCGTATGCGTGCTGACGCGCTTACGCGCTAAGGGCCTTTCCTCGAATTTCACGCTGACGTGCAGGATTTTCACGTGCCAAATCACTCCGTATCAAGCTGGCCACGCGAAAACACACGGAAGACCACGCTCCTGCCCAGAAGGCCGAATTACTGCCCCCCAGTGCCCCGAGCAGCCTCCCACGTGCCATCTGCTGCTGCTGCCTGCCTGCTGCCACCGTGCCCTGCCATTTGGTGCCTGCACATCAGCCATCTGCAGGGGTCCAGTTGCTGTGTCCACCCCTGCTGGAACTGAAGTCTCCCGACTGAGATAACATCGCTCCACAGCCCAGCCCCAGGACCCAGTTGCCCACCCACTCCTGCCTCTGGGGTTGCCATGTCGGGCACTTCCACATCTGGCACCAGTGGCAACCCCAGGCCAGAGGGGCAGAGGGGCACCAGCTTCACTGCCACCGAAGTTGGTGTCCTGGTGGAGCATGTCCTGGGGCAGTATGATGCCCTCTTTGGATCGTCCCGCGCCAGCAAGGAAGGATGGGAGAGGATCTGGGCCGACTGTGTGGTTGCCATCAACGCGGAGGGGGTGGCAACCCGCGACGTCCTGAAGATTAAGAAGCGCTGGGAGGACTTGAGGTCCAGGACCCTCGTGAAGGCCCGGCGCCTCGTGGAGGGGGGCCGGGGCCGCATGAGTTCCATCCAGATGAGGGTCCTGGAACGCGTACGCCCAGCGCTCCACGCCCAGATCCTTGAGAGGGAGACCCGTCTGGAGTTGAGAGGTAAGTGGCCAAGCATTGCTGTGTGAGACAGGGCATGTTGCGGTGTGCTGGTTGTCTGATACTTGCCTGTATGTGTGACATAGGCCATGTATGCATGTATGTGTGCAGGGACATCATGGTAATGCATGTGCGACCAGTGATGTGTGAACCACATGGTTGTTGCATGTGTTTAAATGTGACATGGGGAGCCCTATGCAGATTTTACACATGAGAGCATGCCAGTCTCTGTTCCTGGACATGGGTGGGGGTGAGGGATGGGTGCTGATGCCAGGTACATATATGGTAGCCATCTCTGTGTGCCTGACCTGCGTGTCTGTGACTTGTGAATGCCATGGATGCATGACACATGTGTGTGACAATGCACAGATTCACTGATGCAGCCTAGTTATCCTTGTATCCGCTGTGTTTGGGGTGTGTGAGGCCAGATGGATGTGACTGAGGTGTAGTGTGTGCATGTGATAGGCATGACCCATGATGCATGTGAGTTCCATATCATTGTATGTTTCAAGAGTCCATTGGACATGTATGGAAATGTCCATGGCATGCACCATGCCTGTTACTGTGTGTTTTTTGCCTGGACTGACCCATGTGTTGTGGAGGGACATGATGGAAGTGTACTTTGACAGTGGTACTCATCTGCTATTGCTTCCTGTCTAGGGGACCATTGAACAGTACCCTGATGCTTGTGTTCTATGTCTCCCTCTACGCAGCGGCTAGTGAAAAAGAGAGCGGAGACGGCGCTGTGGAGCAAGGCGGCGGGGATGCCCCCACGGCTGCAGCGGAAGGGGTAGGTGAGCCCCCACAGGGGCCTGCTACGGCAGAAGACGGTGAGGAGCCATCCAGGTTGGTGGTTTCCACAGAGGAGGAGGAGGCCGCCACTGAGGCACACATGGGGCCTGGTGGGGGCATCCCTGCTGGTGCAAGTGGTGCAGTCCAGGGGCAGGAGGCAGCACAGGTCACCGTGGAGGGGCCTGTGCATGTCGCTGTCCCTGACCCTGTGAGTGCACCACCATGCACCAGCAGGGATGCCCCGTCCCAGGCCCGTCCGCAGGTAGAGGGGATGTCCATGTCACCTGACTCCCCTCCACCTGCGGACGAGGGGACCCGTGGCCGTATGGAGAAGGTCCTGATTGGGGTCGCGATGCGCGCGGGTGCAATTCGTGATGACGTGCGTGATTCCTGGGAGGAGCACGCACGTCATCACAAAGAGCACCATGCCGACGTGGCCCAATTGGGATCTTCCATGTTCGGGGGTTTCCTGCATGTGTCGGCCAATCTGGCGGCCCTCTCCTCTTCTGTGGAGGCTATACGCCGGTCATTCTCCTTGCCGTCTTCCGGCCCAGATGCCACCAGGGCCCCCTGTGGACCTGCCCTGACCAATGCAGCCAGCTCGGTGGGGATCCCATCCCTGCCACAGTCGGGAGTCGGAGGTCCAGCAGGGGTGGACACCACAGCAACTGTACCCCAGCAGATGGAGAATGTGCCGGCATCATCAGGCAGGGCACGTGCACGATGGCGTCGGTGGATTCCATCAGCCTGGATGCCGTCGTGCTGGCAGAGGCAGTTGCGTCGGAGGCAGCAGCAGAGTCAACGTGGGAGGCATCATGGCTCGGGGCCATCAACATCGGAGGGGCAGGCATCGGCCGGAGGGCAGGAGGACCCAGGACAGGAAGTGTCTTCCGTGTGGCTGCGGTTGGGCCAGCAGATAGTTGCGGAGCGGTGGCGGGCGGAAGAGGCGCGGCTCACGATGGTCAGGGCGGAGAACTCCAAGCGGAGGGCCCTGAGGCGGGCCGAGTGCCTCGAGGCAATCCGCAGGGGGTTGGAGGAGCAGATGGCGTCGTCCCTGCGGACCCTCGGGGCCATGGAACAGGACCGCCTCCGGGACATAGACGAGGAGTTTGATGATGCCTGGCCCGGAACACCACGGAGTGAGCCGCTGGACTTGCCCGCCGCCTTTGTATATAGTTCTTTAGTTTTAGGTTTCCTTTGTTTCTTCTTATGATTTGGAGTTGACGGACACTGCTCCACTTTTTGTATATAGTTGCATTTTAGTTAGGGTTTTTTGTAGGTTTCCTTTGTTCAGTTGGGCTCATGGACCCTTGGATGTTTTGTACATAGTTCTTCATTGGATTGTTTGATTATTATTTTTTTTTATTTATTCACCATGGAGCAATGGTCTTTGCATTTATTTTTCTCTCTCTGATTGATTTTATTTTTAATGTGACTTTGGACAACATTTTTTTGGATTTGTATTTGTATTTTTGATTTTTTGGGACGGACATGCAGCTTATCTTTTTTTCATTGCCATTGTAGTTTGTTTCATTTCATTTGCATTCAATTTTTTTTAATACAAATTTTTGTTTTCATACTTCACTGTGTGGTATCATCTCATTGGTTTCATGCATGTCATGTTGGGTGCTTTCCCATTCAATTGCAACCATTGTGTGTGACGGACATGGGTTCATTTGCTTTATGAACATTGGGGATGTAACATGTAATTTCCATTTCCATGTGGGTGAATGGGTTACTTGGTAGGGCTTTTTGACTGTGGAGGCTGACCATAACCCACATGATTGGGGATTGTGAGGACCTGGTGGAGGCTGCCCATGGTGGCAGGGGGTGGGGGTGGTGGGAGACATGAGTGGGGGCCTGGTGGAGGGTGCCCCTGCACTGCTGGGGGGTGGGGGTGATCGGAGACATGAGTGGGGGCCTGGTGGAGGGTGCCCCTGCACTTCTGGGGGGTGGGGGTGGTGGGAGACATGAGTGGGGGCCTGGTGGAGGGTGCCCATGGTGGCTGGGGGGTGGGGGTGGATGGGAGACATGAGTGGCGGCCTGGTGGAGGGTGCCCCTGGTGGCTGGGTGGTGGGGGTGGTGGGAGACATGGGTGGGGGCCTGGTGGAGGGTGCCCCTGCACTGCTGGGGGGTGGGGGTGATAGGGGCCATGGGTGGGGGCCTGGTGGAGGGTGCCCCTGGTGGCTGGGGGGTGGGGGTGATAGGGGCCATGGGTGGGGCCCTGGTGGAGGCTGCCCCTGGATGCTGGGGGGTGGGGGTGGTGGGAGACATGAGTTGGACATGAGTGGGGCCCTGGTGGTGCTGCCCCTGCACTGCTGGGGGGTGGGGGTGCAGGGGGACATGAGTGGGTGCCTGGTGGAGGGTGCCCCTGGATGCTGGGGGGTGGGGGTGGTGGGAGACATGAGTGGGGGCCTGGTGGAGGGTGCCCCTGGATGCTGGGGGGTGGGGGTGCAGGGGGACATGAGTGGGGGCCTGGTGGAGGGTGCCCCTGCACTGCTGGGGGGTGGGGGTGGTGGGAGACATGTGTTGGACATGAGTGGGGGCCTGGTGGAGGGTACCCCACACTGCTGGGGGGGTGGGGGTGGGTGGGAGACATGAGTGGGGGCCTGGCGGAGGCTGCCCATGGTGGGTGGGGGGTGGAGGTGGTGGGAGACATGGGTGGGGGCCTGGTGGAGGGTGCCCCTGCACTGCTGGGGGGTGGGGGTGGTGGGAGACATGAGTGGGGGCCTGGTGGAGGGTGCCCCTGGATGCTGGGGGGTGGGGGTGGTGGGAGACATGAGTGGGGGCCTGGTGGAGGCTGCCCCTGCACTGCTGGGGGGTGGGGGTGGCGGGAGACATGAGTGGGGGCCTGGTGGAGGCTGCCCCTGGTGGCTGGGGGGTGGGGGTGGTGGGAGACATGAGTGGGGGCCTGGTGGAGGGTGCCCCTGCACTGCTGGGGGGTGGGGGTGCAGGGGGACATGAGTGGGGGCCTGGTGGAGGCTGCCCCTGCACTGCTGGGGGGTGGGGGTGGTGGGAGACATGAGTGGGGGCGTACATGGCAGTGAAACGTGGATAAAAAATTGTATTTAGTGCCGTGTGTTGGTGTGTAAGAGTGTTTGGGGAGGGTGGGGGAGTATGAGATAGGTTCAATGTTTTGTTTTTTTATGTGCTAGACCTTTTTGTTGCGTTCGATTTGTCCGCGGAGAACACGGCTGTTCTGACATTTTGTAAATAAACTAAATGGTGGGGTGTTTAGAGGACGGAGTATGTGTCATTTTTGTTTGCAAGGAAGGTAAAAATGAGCTATGAACACTCGCGGTGTACTTAATTGTTTGTAAATACACAAACTGGGGGTGTCCTCAGGACGCTGTCCGTATTGTAATCTGTCTAGTTGAATGTGTTCTAAGAACACTCGCAGTGTCCCGAAATGGTTGCAATTACACAAAATGGGGGTGTTCTGAGAACGTTGTTTGTATTGTTCGTTGTCAGGGTGAAAGTGTTTTAAGAGCACTCCTTTTGTTCGCTAATAGTACAATTTCTTAGGGGCGTCAACCGACTTTTTGTTCACTAAAGAAACGATACATCCGGCTGGTGTGCACCGACATTATGTGATAATCCTATGACTGGCGCTATTGACCTGGCTGACTTGCTTTTGCGACACTAAATCATATCTCCCGCCCCTAAGCCTGATATTATCAAAGCATTCATATTCCCCGCCTCTCTCGTGACGTTACAGGGTGTGTAATGAAACGAGCCCAGTCGACTCCAGTACTACGCGACTTTACACAGAACCCGGAAGACAACACACATTATGTCACAACACAGCGCGCCACAATTCAGAATATGAAACTGTGATTTAAAAGCAAAGAGCAAGATTGTAAATGTTTTAAAGTACATTTATTTGACATCAAATGTTTAGAGAATATTCAGCAATTTGCATTTGTCTTTGTTGTCAATCCGCAAAAGTTCATGTTGAGACACGCGATGTTCCTTTGCGGTACAGAGAGTGTTAGATCAGCTTACAACTCAGTGCGCCACAATTCGAAATATGAAACTGTGGTTTAAAAGTAAACAGCAGGATTGTACATTTGGTAAAGTACATTTATTTCACATGAAATGTTTAGTGAATATTCAGCGATTTGCTATTGTCTCTGCTGTCGATCAGGAAAAGTTTATTTGGAGCCACGCGTTGTTCCTTTGCGGTAGATAGGCTGTTGGTTTATGATAAAAGCAGTAAATTGTCGCTCTGATAATCGGAAGGTTGCTCCAACAACGAGCCATTAGACCACCCTATTGGTTGGTATGTTGTTTGTAGCCGCTAGTACTGCGTAAGGGCATATTGGTCCTTGGCGATTGTCCCATAAAATGGTGAGGGTCATGAAGTTGCATATTTGGACTTGCACCTGGCAGTTGAAGACCCCATCCGCTGGAGTCTGTAAATCGTGACATAGACAAAATGGGGCCACGTACCTGTTTTAAAAAACATAAATTAGTCTCACCAGCCGATCTTCATTAAAAATCATCATTTTATTTATTAGGGCGTGAAACTATTTGCTATCGAAGATAGTGCAACAGAGTATGTTAATAATAAAATAATAATATTTTCCCATTCATATAGCGCTAAGAACCGTGAGGTATGTAAGCGGTGCTTATTATTAACCACGGTGTGTGGTGCTCATTTATCGACCACTGAAGGATGAAAGGCTGAGTTTCGCCTTGCCGGGATTCAAACTTGCGTTAGCAAGCTGTGCACGGATGTCAAAGCGAGCGCTGTACTCGCTGTGCCACTTGACAGGCTACAGTGAAGTGGCACAGCGAGTAGAGCGCTTGACCGCCTATAGACCGGTTACATTATTTCTATTAACCCACCCTGTGTCGTCTGCCTTTTTCAGAGCCCTCTAAACGACAGGGGATCAATTTGGCGGTGATAGTGCGTGGTAGAAAACATTGTGCCACTTTCAACGAACAAGTTCGACTTGAGCGGTCTTTAATGCTACGCTATTGTAATTATATTTGGTATAAAGTAATCTAAAGGGTTACTTACAGTACAATTGCAATTTCCATTGTCTACGAGTGGTGCAGTCCCAAAATACGACTCCGCGTGTGCCAACAATCTTTTGTATGGTGATATAATATGTAAAAGTGGTTTCGTTTCAGAAATTTCATCTTTATCTTCTCTTACGTTTTAGCAACACTCCTTCAAGAGAAGTCTTTCATCACAATCTCTGTCTGTCAAGGTCAAAACACAATACAACCTTATAGTCTGCTTCATGAGCCTCTCCGGGGCCTGAGAAAAAAATGGAAGCAGCTAACCTTCACTGTGAACGAGCATAAATTCTTACTTTGCAACATTCTGTGTAAAGCCATCTGTAGAAGTTGTGGAAGCAGCTGACCTTCACTGTGAACAAGCATAAATTCTTACTTTGCAACATTCTGTGTAAGCCATCTGTAGAAGTTGGTTTTTGCACGCCATGTTTGTATATTGTTTGCGTGATATTAAAAAAACTTTGTTAAAGGGACGTTATGGTTAAGTTGCGCTATTAAAAACCTATGAAATTCAGTGAAAAAACTTTGTTAAAGGGACGTTATGGCTCAAAGTAAAACCGAAAAACTCCTGAAATTCGCCAGTTATGGTAACATAAGGAACCATAACTCGCGCCACCGTGCACTGCTAACACTAACACCCAGGACATTAAAGATGACATCACAAATGTCATTGATGACATAACTGATGACATCACATGGCTGGCTCTCCCTTTTTATCCTTTACTGACATTACAAAGCCACATAGTTTTATTCAGTAACAGTCAGGAAGTAAAAATTGAAAAGGTACTATATTTGTAGACTTAGGGTCTTGTCACATCATATGAAACATGTACATAGCGGAAGATACAGGCTTGAAAGAGAGCAATCCTTTCTGTGCATGAAGATAATCATTATGGTTATCAGCACTTTCTCATAGTTTTATTTTTATTACTCTACCTTCCCTCTATATGCTCATATTTGTATACATTATACTCACTCTCCATAGAGTGAATGGGAAAAAAATGTTGGTCGCGCATACAGCCCAAACCGCTGAATGGATTTCCACCAAATTTGGACCAGGAGCAGCGGCTTGGTTCCGAAAGCGTGCTTTTGCAAATTTGGTGAAAATACGTCCAGTAGTTTTTTTTTAAATTACCAAAAAGTAGGTCAAAAAAAAATTAGTGATATCTGTGTTCGGTTTGCGGATACACTTCCCTGTTCGCTCCGCGGAAAGTGTCCTGATTGGCCAATCGTCTTGCGTGATGTTCGCGGACATGCAAAGTGTTCGCTGATTGGACGGCGTGGAGCGTGAAGTGCATCAGATTTTTCGGTAGCGCCCGCCATATTGGATTCGCAGACGTCCCCGGACAGCGCGGTGAAACTTTGTTCAAAATGTGTATTTTGTAGAGTGTGTTGGCGTGTAGGAGTGTTTGGGGAGGGTGGGAGTGTATGAGATAGGATGAAAGTTGTGTTTTTTATGTATTAGACGTTCTTTTTGTGTTCGATTTGTTTGCGGCCATCACGGTGTTCTGAAATGTTCTAAATAAACTGACTAGGGGGTGTTCTAAAGAGTCAATATGTGTCCATTTTATTCGCAAGCAAAGTGAAACTGTTCTAAGAACACTCGCGGTGTCCGGGGAGTGTTCGTAGGTGGTGTCCTGAGGATGCTGTCCGTATTGTTCTCCGTCAAGTTGAATGTGTTCTAAGAACACGCGCGGTGTGCTGAAATGTTCGCAAATAAACAAAATGGGGGTGTTCTGAAGACGTTTTTGAGAACACTCCCGGTGTCCTGAAATGTTTGTAGGTGTTGTTCTGAGGACGCTGTCCGTATTGTTCTCTGTCAAGTTGAATGTGTTCTAAGAACACTCGCGGTGTCCTGAAATGTTCGCAAATAAACAAAATGGGGGTGTTCTGAAGACGCTTCTAAGAACACTCGCGGTGTCCGGGGAGTGTTCGTAGGGGGTGTCCTGAGGACGCTGTCCGTATTGTTCTCTGTCAAGTTGAATGTGTCCTAAGAACACTCGCGGTGTCCTGAAATGTTCGCAAATAAACAAAATGGGGGTGTTCTGAAGACGCTTCTAAGAACACTCGCGGTGTCCGGGGAGTGTTCGTAGGGGGTGTCCTGAGGACACTGTCCGTGTTGTTCTTTGTCAAGTTGAATGTGTCCTAAGAACACTCGCGGTGTCCTGAAATGTTCGCAAATAAACAAGATGGTGGTGTTCTGAAGACGCTTCTAAGAACACTCCCGGTGTCCGGGGAGTGTTCATAGGGGGTGTCCTGAGGACGCTGTCCGTATTGTTCTTTGTCAAGTTGAATGTGTCCTAAGAACACTTGCGGTGTCCTGAAATGTTCGCAAATAAACAAGATTGTGGTGTTCTGAAGACGCTTCTAAGAACACTCCCGGTGTCCTGGAATGTTCGTAGGGGGTGTCCTTAGGACGCTGTCCGTATTGTTCGTTGTTAAGTTGAAAGTGTTGTAAGAACTATCGCGTTGTTCTGAAATGTTCGTAGGGGGTGTCCTGAAAACGGTGTCCGTATTGTCCGCTGGCAAGTTCAAAGTGTTCTAAGAACACTCACATTGTTCGCGGACATTAAAAGTTTCCCATAGATCATAGTTGAAATGTTTGACTCTATGGATGTGATATGCTGCGGTGGTTGTTGCCAGGGCATAGAGTCTTGGGTGCATGGCCATTTGGCCATGCACCCAAGACTCTATGCCCTGGCAACAACCACCGCAGCATATCACATTCATATTTGCTTATAACTTTGGGTGAAAAACAAATGTATAAGGAACAAAGGTATTAGATACTATGGATGTGATATGCTGCTATGGTTGTCCTTATTATTGTATACTTACTGTTTGGTCTAGTAATGGGAGTCCATGTTTTTCTTCTTCATTTCTGTGATAAAAGAAAATAGCATGTTAGTATTAGTATTTTGTAATGACTTATTACATTGTATAAGCAATATACTTTTATTTTTTTTCGACCCTCATATTTAGTAGAGTACAAATCAGAGTACTGTGCAGTTTGCTCAGTTTCTGTATTTGTTGCTAAAATCATTGGGTCTGTGGGAGAAAAAAAAATCTATGTTGGATTAAAGAAAACCCTTTTTCTGTTATGCTACAGTTTATTTGTTTGTTTGTTTTCAGTGTTCACTTGTTGTTTCTGGCTAATGCTTTATACTTTGCTTTGTTGTATTTTTTTTGGAGCAGTAACAGATTCTTCATTTGTTTTGATATTATAAAATTTTGGGGCAGTTAGATACCATTTGGTGTATTCTAACTGTCTATTTTTTTAATATATTTTAGTGGTTTTGATTTACCTATTTGGATATTGTTAAATTTTGGGACAGTTAGATACCAATTGGCGTATTCTAACTGTGTATTTTTTGGCCTAATTTAGTGGTATTCATTTATCTGATTAGTTGTTGTAGAATGTTTGAGCTGTTAGATAGCTTTTGGAGTATTCTAACAGTTTATATTTTTGTAACACAAATTTACTTAAAGGTTTAAATACAGTTTATTTATCAAATTTTGGTTTTAAGAACGTCAAATAAGCGTTTGTAAGATTTGCTGGTAATCTCTGCTTTAGAGTAATGGTACTATCATTACATTCAAACCATCCACATTTCTTTTTTATGTATGCAGTGTAGTGCCCTGCATTGGTTGTGGCTCCTGCGTGGTAGATTATACCTATTGTTGTGAAGGTTTTCTTACCAAGTGATATTTGACCATGTGTGAATCCAGTCAGCTTGCAGTTGTTTTTGGTACCATCTGCATTGTAACGTAGAAGCATTAGTATTACGTATTTACTATGTGTTTGTATTACTAACGTGGAGCGATTATCTGAATTGCAGGTAGAGCATAATCTACCATGGTTTGCATTTTGTACAAGTTGCTGAAATGGAATGGATTCACAATTTGGTATTGATATATATATGAAGCGTTCTTTGGGGATTTCTTCTTGTGTCACATTGTTGCAGAGAGTGCATGTATATTTCCACATGTATGAAATCTGAAAGATTTCATTTATAGGTATGTTTTTGTTTTCCAGTACTTGTAGTAAGTACATTAGACATTCTTGTGGATCTTCCTGTGAGTTTATAGTGAATTTCACCATTCCAGCACAGTAGTCCAATTGTCGTCTTATTCCAAAAACACTATATGTCTTGTCAGGATTGTTTGCGGCATTTCTGTGAAGTACTAACATTTGCAAACACAAAGGGTCTGTACTGTGTGAGTAAATGTTGTCAACAATTGGTGGTAATTGAAATAGAATATTCATGCATAGCAACTTACACCAACTATATTTGAGAATTTAAATGGTCCAGGTAGTTCTGTATCTAACTGCTTTTTTTGGAGTTTGTCTTCCTTCTTTAAAGAAGTACCTGGTTTACTTTCTCTAATTGATTCTTTTTTGTTTGTGGTACTTGATGAAGTATAAGTTTCTTTTACTCTCTTTGGAGGATTTGCAGTGACGTCCTGTTGCATTTCTGTTTGATTTAGTTTTCTTTTACAACGTTTTAGTTTTTGTGGAACAGAATATGTGTTTAGATGGGGAGTGTATAGTGAGCGAAGTCTATTATATTCTAAAATGCAAGGAATATCAGCGTTTACTTTACTTGCATCAAAGTTGATTAGAAATAGACCGTCAAGTGTACGTAAGCGTGAGAGTGCTACGTAGCTCATGCCTTCTTTAAAGACTGTGTTACCAATATCTATCATTGCTTTGTCTAGGGTAAGACCTTGTGATTTATGAATTGTGACTGCGTATGCAAGAGTTAGAGAAAATTGTTCTCTGCGTACATACATATCTTTGAAGAGAAGGAATCTAGCTGTTGAGCGTCCTATCCGTTTTACTTCTGAAAGTTTGTCAAAGAGTATATTGACAAACTGAATTTTGTTGTCACGTGGGTATGTTTGAAAGCCAACAACTGTACCCAGTGCTCCATTAACTAGTCCTTGGTCCACGTCAAGGTTACGTTTAAGCATTACTCTGCAATTTAAGGATAATTTTAACATCTTTTCTAAGCCTGCTGTGTTTGAGATTGATTTTTCTAAATTATTTAGTCTTGTTGTGGCTTGGTCACACATGGGTAGTGTCATACCATGTACATCTAGTTTGTCTGTGGCGCTAATTTCCATTATTGGTTGCATTTCTTTACTTGGCATGATTTCATTGAATTTGAAACAGCTTGCAAGAGTTGGCATTAAGGCCATACAATTGACATTTTTGTGGGCTAATTGTTCCATAACATCTGTAGCACATGCATTATCGCCATAAAGTGCATTAATGTGCCGGGTTTTCAATGTTGCTTCTGCTTCTTTAGAAAGTATACCAACTCTCAAACTTTTTAAAATGTTGGCATAAGTTAGATCTGTAGATTGGTGCATGTTTTCTGTTAATTCTCTGTATTGGAAATGTTGCCAAAGGTTGACATTTCCAATGCTGCCAACAGTTTTACGGCAGAGTTTGTGCCCTAATGTTTTAAAAATAGGTTCACCTTTTACTGGTGTTAATTGAAGCAGATCTCCAAAAACAATAATGTGTTTTCCTGCAAAGAGCTCTTCATAGTCTGTTTTGAGTACTTCTTGTAATCTGAGGTGGATCAAAGCTAACATCAGGTTGGACACCATGCTCACTTCATCTATTAGTAGCATTTTCATTTGTTTCAATACTCTGCGTAATTCCATTGCAGCTTCTGCAGAAAGTTTGTAATAGTCTAATTTGTTCTGGTGTTCTACTGGTAATAGTAGTAATCGGTGTAATGTAACACCACCTATGTTGTAGGCAGCTAAACCTGTGGGGGCAGTGACAACAGCTGACAGTTTGTTGTTTGTCAATTGTTGAAGGAACTTACTAATGATTTTGATTAGGAATGTTTTGCCAGAACCAGCTTCACCACTGACGTACAGTAGTATAGGTTTATAATTATGGCAGGAACATTCTTTATTTTCATGTTTTACACCATGTGCAATTTGTTTAGTTACTTCTTGAAAAATGCTACTTTGCTCATTGTTTAGTTTTGATTGTAGTATAGTTAAGTCTTCCTTATCTTCATACTGACACATGGTGTTTTCTACTTCTATCATAGCTAATTCTGCCTCATTTGTTATTAGTGGTTCTCCCAGTGGTTCTTGGCTTCCTGTTACAGAAGGTTGACTACTGTCAGGAGTATCCTTATCTAGTTGGGCTTGGAGTTCTTCTTCATGTTGCTGTTCATTGTGCAACATTGTTTTGTACTGTGTAAAGTTTACATCAGTTATAGTGCTTTCATTTGCTTTGAAAGCATCCTCATATGAGTCATAGTTATCTAGTAATTGTTCTTATTTTCTCCATGGTTTGAAGAGTTGTAGCAGGGACATGTAATATACTTCTTTATGTTGAGAAGTCTTCAATGACAATTTGATATGATTAATTAAATTTGGTTTAGAGAGTTTAACTAAGCTGCCTTCACAGTCTGTCACTCTATATTTACCTTTTTTTTCATCGGGTTTCATATTATTTTTGTATGTGTAGTTTTGGGCTATTTGGTATAGACACATGTTTTCCAAAGTATTACTTCTGTTTGGGTAGTATGTGTCCAATAAATTGTTTTTTAAAATGTCTTGGCTGTTGGGATCATGTTTGGCTATTGTTTCTATATCTTCATATGATTTTAGAACTCTTTTTCTAGAATTAGCTGGACCAAGACTTAGCCATACTATATTTTCAGATTGACCATACAATGAAGTACCAGTTAAACGATCAGCTGCTTCATAAGATCCACATTCTCTATGGGTGAGCATTTTTATGCCCAAGCTGTATAATTTCTGAGATACTGTTTTATCTGATGACAGGTCATTCCAGAGGTCTTGGAGCTCTGTCTTTTCTGCTTTAGTTAAGTATGCTGTGACATATCGTGCAACTGCAGTAGAATTGTCTGCAATGTACTGCACATCTATGTTTGCATTCCATAAGTGGGCAATGATTGCATTATAATCATTGATATATTTTTCTTCTTCTTTTCTTTTTATATAATATGTATTTTTAGGTGACTTTCCTTCAACAGTATGTCTAACTGAAGACATGAGGTTGTTTACTTGACCTGTATTTGTAACTGGTCTAGGGAAACCAAATCGGCATTTGGTGTAGTATTTGCCTTTGTTTTTGTATTTGCGACGACAATATTTTCCACATTTGTGTCTTTGAAATTGTAAAATTTGTGCACGAAGATCACTATTTGTGGCTTTTGATGGAATTTCACAAGTGACATATTTTTCAATAAACTGTAAAACAGTGGCATCACTGTCTTGACCAAATTTAGGAGCATCTTTAATCCATAAAAGCATGTGGATATGTGGTGCTCCTCTGGCTTGGTATTCTTTTCTCCAAAAGAAGTGTTGCACTTCTCCAAGGGGAGGAACCGTTTTATTACAAATAAAATGTAGCATAGCTATGAAGCGATGGTGAAAATATCTTGAAACATTAACAGGATCCAAAGAACAAAGTTCTCCAGGTGTTAGAATATCTGTGTGTGTTTTGTTTTTATTTGATATGCGTAGGAAATCATGTAAATCTTCCCATGCATATTCTGCACAACTTAATGTAACAAACCAAGTGGGTGGGCCAAGGTTTCTGATCATACAACGTACATCTCCATGACGTCGAAACCAGTACTCTTTAGTACCACGCATATTTGCTAATAGATTTGTAATATTTGATTGTAAAACCTCATCCTTTTGTTGCACTTTCTCTAATAATTGTGTAGCTGTCATATTTTGAAAGTGTGATCCTGATTTTAATATGTGTGCAACTCCGTAACATAAAGTTGCTAGTTCACTTTCAAAGAGTAGGTGGAATATGTATTCCACATTTTGTCTAAATCTGGGATCTTCAGAATACATCCGTAATGAGCGGTATTCTGAAGCTGATATTTGAATAGGTCTATCATCATACCTTCCTCCTTTGCCAGTAGGAAAGAGTAGAGGAAAAGCATGTGCTTCTATACTTTTTTCCCATATACTGATTGGCGATCCTTTTGTTTGACGCATTTGGTAAGTTTCTAGTACATCTTGTACGGTGTCATTACAGTGCAAAGGATGAATTGTATAATGGTCTAAAGTATTTGATATTGTAGCAGGATCTAGTAGCTCAAATTGACCAGCTTCTTGTGTTTCTTGAATTATTTCAGTTGTATCTTTCAAGTTTTCTTCAATATTAATTTCTTTGTAATATTCATTATTCTCTTTAAGATATTGGAAGGCTTGTCTAACTTTATATAAATCTACCAGCTGTTGCCATATTTTTTTGTCTTTTGTAGGTACTCCATTTACTAATATAATTAAAGATTGCTGCATTGGACGTTGCACTCCTAGAGTATGCACATTATCTTTTAGATTTAATGGTAAATAAACTACTTTTCCACGAATGCCTTTTACCAATTCAGAGGGAGGTAATTTTGCTGTTTTTGGTTGAAGGCGTATTATTGCTTGAAATGGGTGTACTGTTTGAATTATGATGCTCTCATATAAATTAAGTTGTTGTAGAGGTTTGTGATAGAACGTGAAGGAGTTTGGTTGTTGTCAAGTTTTGTAGTGCAAAAACTGCAAAGTATTAAGGGCTCAGTTATTTCATATTTGTTTTCTGCTAGAAGGTAGAGAGCTAATTCAAACCATTTAGAATCTTCATTGTCTTCTATTTTGTATGATAGGTCCACAGTTTTTGTGTTACTTTTATAAAAAAATTCTACGGCAACATACACATACTTGTTTGGTTTGGTACTTCAGCTGATGTACTTTTAAATTTTAGTATTTCTTTTTTTTATGTGTTTAGCAAAAGGTTGTCATGTTTAGAATTGTTGCTTAATTGGTTTAAAGCTATTTCATTCTGTAAATGGCTTTCACTTCCAAAATATTTTTTCTGGATATAGTGAATTTCTTCAAGTAGGTCTTTTGCTGTACCATGTAGAAGGATGTTATTTAACTTTGCTAGTGCTAAAGCAGGACTTTTAGCATAGTACAGTTTATAGACTAGATTTCTTATAGTTGAATGATGTGTTGATATCCTTTTGATATCATGGACAGTGGTTTTACAAGTAGGTCCTGTAATGCAGGCCAATGAATTTCCTTGTAGTCCTGTGTACTTGCGCACTGGACAGGTATCTATATTTTGCAGTAATTTAATTTTGATTTTGTCTTTGCTTTTTACATATTTATTGAGGAATTGGTGTAAAGATTTGAAACATTGTTTGGGAATGTTACACATTGACGTGCATGGCCATTTGTACACTAGAAGTTCTGATTCAGTTGAATGGAGGGGTAATTCTAAGTTTTCAGGGCATATTTTTGTAAGGAGTACTTCTTGTTCCATTATGGTATTATTCACTTTTTCATAACCTCGACCACTGATATTTATGGCAATTGTATTCGTTTGCTTTTGTTTGTACGCTTCTTCATTAAAATATGGTTCTGTGCTCGAAGTGTGATTCCATTCACCTCCGCAGATACTTAAGAAGTTCTTTCTGTTGACATTTCGCTTATTGAGAAGTCTTTTTTGTAATTTAGTTATTAGTTTTGTTAGTGGTTTCATTTTGTTTAACAGTAAAATAAATACATTTCTTTTGAGAAGAATTGCACTGTCCATCAATGCTTCTAAGATTAATTTCCTACGATAGGTTTTAAGCTTTGAACCTGATTTCTCTCCTGTTTTTATAAGATTCTGAAGGACTTTGTGACGGTACATTTTGGCTAAAATACTTTTCTTGGTATGCTTACTTTGCACTATATTGAAATTTGAAGAAGTAGTTTTATCTGTACTGATAGCTGATTTTCTGTTAATTGTTTTTTGGTTTGTTTTACATTTTGATAGAGGAAGCGAAGTTGCTGTACTTGAAATTTCTTGCGTTTCACTAAATGATTATATTAGCTGTTTTGTTTCAACTTTTTTTACAAATTCTGCTAGAGATGGATGCTTATGTTGGACTCCTTTATTTTCATTTGCTCTAATTTTGCGTTGCTTTCTACGGAGTTGTCTTTTGGTAGGCATTCTTTAGGGTCTGTTGAAAAAAATAAAGAAGATATGGGTTGGGGTGTTCTGGAATGTATGTGTGCTGTGTGCATGAGTGTTTGAGTAAGATGATAAAGATGTATGTAATGGTGTGTGATTGTGCATTGGGAACTAAAACTAGTAGGGATAGGTATTCTTGAATTTATGTGTCACTAAACTGGGGTTCAGATGACAAAAAAAAAGTAAGCTAGTGGTGTGGAAAAGTACAAATAGTAAATCTAATGTATACAATTAAAACAGTTGTTTGTTCTATAATATGAAAATTGTAGTGGTTCAGTTGGCTAATTTGTGTGTCCAAAAATAGAAATTTGTGGGCCATTCTGGTTGTAAATTGCTGTTTACGACATGGAAATTTTTGGACAAAATGGTACAAAATCTCTATTTTAAGAAACCAAAATAGCTGGTATTAATGTTATAGTATATTTGATTAATAATATAAATATTATGGTGATATTTTACTTACTTTTTTTAAAATTAACAGGTAACTTCTTAGTTTTTCTTTCTTCTTCGAATTCGGCTGCTTCTTTTCAGGAAACTGGTCTTCACTGCAACTGTAAAAGCTTCAAATTAGTAACTTTGTTTGTATATAGCACTGTTTTTAATTTAGATATTGATTTTTTTAATTGAAATCCTCAGTGCCTTCTGTAAAACCATTAAACTAATTTATTTACATAAGATACATTGCATCAGTTCAGTATATGTGATATGTTCTTAATGAACAAATTGTATTGAATGACTAACTGTAGCAAAAATAAAATATCTTTACTATGTCTTGTGAAATTTATAATATATTAGTGAATACCACTATTTCTGTAAGTAAACTGTTCTAGGTAATAGCGCCTCAATGTCATGTCTAATTTAAAGCAATTAAGTAAATAAATAAATAAAAACAAAAAATATGAAATTGTATAAGTATTTTTATAAAGGTTTAAACATAGATTGTGTTTGCATGCAATTTTGTTTGAATATATGTAGTCTATATATTTCATTTAAAAAATGTTAGTTTAACATGATTTGAGTGTGTGTGTATAAAGAAAGTAAAATGTATAAAGGTGCATAAGTGATAGTTGATTTTAGGAAATTGAAAAAAGTACAGTAAATTCATTTTACAGATTTTACAAGGTAAAAGTCTGTTTGAAAATGTGTTCATCTACCATAGTTCTCAACTCACACGCTTTTGGCGAGTGTCACACGCCTTGTAAAGGGCAGACTCACCCGCCAAGCCTCCTGCACGCCCATTCATTCCAATGGGCGTCTCACCCGCCAAAAACAAAATCGGGTGATTTCACCCGCCTGTAAAACAAAAATGGTTGAGAGCTATGTCATCTACTATACAGAAAATATGCATACCTGAAGTTTGTGTTCATGCATATGGATATGCATGGAGCTGCAAGTAGAAATCTTGAAGACTTGTACAGTATTTGTGGTAGATGCTGATTGCCAATGATATGACACTTGTACTCAGAGAGATTCAGAGTACATTTGCAGTGCTGATCTATGATGATGCAGTTAGATGTAGAGGTCTTGAATGTGATTGGTGCATGGTCATGTGATTTTTGAGGTACATCCAATGAGAGAATGGCAGAGAGAGTGTAGTGGAAATGGTAGAAGGGCTGTTCATGTTACGATATGTCCGCGGACATGGCGGTAGTTCCCGGACATCGGGAGTTACATCCAGGGATTTTTGGGTTCAGGAGTCATGCAAATGAGAATAAGCACTGGAAGGGATTGGTCAGGAAAGTTTGGTGGGTGTGCTGTGCCAGGAGAGATTTTCTGAGATACTCTTTTTGCTGAGAGAACAAAAGATAGCTACGGCTGTGTGTTTCAGAAAACAGATTGTTTGGATTTTAGGAGATTCGTGGATACATTGGTTGAAGGTGCATGCAGAAAGCTGTGGAGTAGCTGTAGATCTTGGATTCCCACATGTGGAAATACACTGGCATGGAGTACGTGGAATGAAGTGGTTGGACTTGCTACCTCTCTGTGATACTTTGGAGACACAGCAACATCCAGACATAATTGTAATTCATTGTGGAGGGAACAGTTTAGGGCATGTGACTGGAATTTTTATGCAGTTTGCTATGAAAGAAGGACTGAGGAAGGTTATGGACATGTTTCCTAATTCTCAAGTGATATTTTCACGGATTGCGCAGAGACAAATGTGGCTTCGTTCTTCTTCATTTGGTCCACAAATGGAAAAAGCAAGGCGCAATGTTAATAAGGCTGTTTGTGGCTTTCTAAGAGATTTTGGCATTTCTTCTTTTCACAATGAAAATATTATGTTTTGTAGTACATACATTTTTCGCAGAGATGGAGTCCATCTTACTTATGCTGGCAATCAGATTTTTCTGAGAAATGTACAAAATGCATTGCAACCTTTTTTGGAATTACAACAACGATTTTGAAGTAGATGTTAAGCATTTACAATTTTTGACTTACAAACACCACCCAAAGGCTCTTTTCCGAGCCACCACTTCTTTCCAGAGAAAATTACAATGCTTGTGATGAAGTAGTAACCCAATTTTTTTAATGTTCGGGAACTGTCCGCGAACTTCTAAAAAATACAAAGAGCCCAGCTTCATTTATTTTCACTTCTATTTTTTAACTGGGAAAGGCGGCTCTGAAAAGAGCCTTATTGTTTTTTGATTTTTGTAATTTTGTATTTTTTTTGGTTTTTCAGACACGACACACTAGGAGAGGAGGGTAAAGGAGGGTAAAGGGGGGGGCACCAACCACAAGGATAAGAAAGGGCGAGCTGAGAGATGAAGATGTAGAGTGGGTTTTATATGGGTAGTGAGCAGGTCTTCTTGTGCTCTGAGATGATAGTCTCAAAAGCACTCCGAAGTCGCTCCCCCCTGCAGAGTACTGTGTCACAGTACATACATACAACTGTGACCCTCGAAAGGTAAGGGTCATCAGCATTCTGTATGGCCTGTGAGGCAGCTTGAGAAAGACGCTGTCCCACAGAGGTGGTCCTTGTGGTGACAGGATCAGAAACAGAGGATGAAGTAGAGGAAATCAACCTGCTACGTTCTTCGCAAGGTACAACCCTGCGAATAGCCCCAGAGTGAAATGACCTCAGGTGTCGCTTCATAGTAGTGGTCCCAAAGCTGTAGTTACCGTGCTTCCCGTGACTGAGTATCATTTTGCACTCATTGCAGGTAACATGGTTCGCACGAGCCTTAGGACCATTCCCATGAATGGTAAATAACCGCCACACCCAAGACTCACGCCTAGTGCGGGTAGTAGGGATTTCCTCTACCTCATTCTCATCATCCTCTTCTTCCTCCTCCGCATCCTCAGTCCTGTTTCCCTCTTCAGGCCCTTGGGGAGGTGGTGGTGGTGGAGGGGGTGGTGGTGGTGCTGAAGCAGGTGCAGCACCAAGTGGCAGTTCAGCAGCCAAGGATGCCATGTAGATGATGGTGTAGTCTGCAGGTGGCAGCAAAAATCACTGTGTTCTGAAGAATAGCCAGAAACACAATGGGAATAAGCTCTTGGGCGTGGTCTTTTATAGGGGTGCTTGTGCGCGGTCCGCGGACATGCGCACTGTGCGCGGACAGATCGAACACAAAAAAAGGATCGGAAAGTTTCAAAAGGTATATAGAAACTCAAGATTGCTATGTGGGACTTGTGGCATGGTGAGATTTTATTGAAAAATATTATGTATTAACTGAAAATGTACTTTTAAATTGTTCGGGGACCCGAACAGTGTCCGCATTTCAGGACACACGATGAGCGTGGGCGCGGTCATATGATCTGTTTGCGAACTAGTCTGCGAAGGAAGCGCCTGTCCGCAGGACACCAAGTGCACGGAGATTGGTTAGCGCATGTGCATTGATGTCCTACGGACACTGTTCGGGTTCTGAAGTAATTAAAAGTGCGTCACATGTGAAACGAATATTTCAGAACACCGCGTGTGTTCTTAGAACAGTTTAAACTTGGTAGCGAACAGTAAGGACAGATATAGTGTGCTTCAGGACACGTGTAATTTAGTTTATGTACGAACATTTCAGGACACCATTGTGTTCTTAGAACACTTTCAATTGGGTAGCGAACACTACGAACAGTTGTACTGTTGTTCAGGACACATCATTTTGTTTATTTACGAACATTTCAGGACACCAATTGTGTTCTTAGGACAGTTTTAAGTTGACAGTGAACATTACGGACAGATATAGTGTTCTTTAGAACACTTTAATTTTTGTTTCTTTACGAACATTTCAGGACACTACGAGTGTTCTTAGAACATTTTGAACTTGCATGAGAACATTACGGACAGATGTAGTGTCATCAGGACAGTTACATTTTCGTTTCTTTACGAACGTTTCCGAACAACCGCGGTGTCCGTGGACACCTAAATTGGTTTTATTACAAGGAACTGAAAGTAATTACAACACCATATAAAAAAGTAACTTTATTTAACATATATAAACAATTTATGACTGAGAAGGTGGGGCAGAAACGGAAACAAAAACAGGAGAATTAGGGTTTTCAATATTAGTGGGATCAGGTGAAGAAGGGATGGAAATCTCATCAAAACGTTGTGGTCCATGTAGAGAGTTTGGGGATAAATGAATGGGATATGGTGAGGGGGGACAAGTACAGGTGGGACAATGGTATGTTGTTGGTAGTTTTAGGTGATCTTCCACAAAGTTCTTTAAATCCATAAAATTTGCCATAAATTGGTCCATTTTGTGGGTAATGTGTTCAAGAGTGTTATCCACCACTTCTTTTTCTTTGGAAGTTGCAATTTTTGTAGGGTCTGTAAAAAAAATGTATATGTTGAATGTATACAAAATAATATTTATGAATTGGTTTATACAGTAAAGTGTGTACCATTAGGTGGACTATCTTCTACCATTTCGTCTTGTGGGAAATGGTCGTCTAGCCAGTCCAGAGTACTACACATTTTTGTGAGAAAACAAAGAAGTAATATGTTTTTTTTTTTGTAATATAGAAAGTTTATAAATATATGAGTAAAAGGAAGTGGACTTCCTATGTCTGGTGAGATATGTAATCAGTAGTGTATACGTCTGGTCTTGCTGTTGGTTGTGGAGCGTCTGTGAGGTAATTATGTTGGAAGCCACTTTATCTTTTTTTGGTATATTCATTTTAAAACATATTGTATTTACATGAATGGTTAGTGTGTTACATATATGGGTAACATTTTTTAAGTATTACTACATATACTTTGTATGTGTGCTGCTTTGTGAATTTGTTAAATGTTCCTATGTTATGATATAACTATTACACATCATACCTCCCCAGAGTTTTTAGGTGGTGGTACTGTTCTCCGAACATGTCCGCGAACATTAAATAAGTTTGCGGACATCAAGTTCAAAAGAAGAGATCTAGTCAGTTCCATATGACATGTATATAAAGTGAAAGTCATTATTGTTAAGTTGTGCTACTAAAAAACTATTAAATTCAGTGAAAAAACTATGTTAAAGGGACGTTATGGTTAAGTTGCGCTACTAAAAACCTATGAAATTCAGTGAAAAAAACTTTGTTAAAGGGACGTTATGGTTAAGTTGCGCTACTAAAAACCTATGAAATTCAGTGAAAAAACTTTGTTAAAGGGACGTTATGGTTCAAAGTAAAACCGAAAAACCCCTGAAATTCGGCAGTTATGGTAAGATAAGCAACCATAACTCGCGCCACCGTGCACTGCTAACACTAACACCCAGGACATCAAAGATGACATCACAAATGTCATTGATGACATCACTGATGACATCACATGTGCATTTACTTTTCATGAAAACTCTGTAGGAGGGATTCTTATAATGTTGACCAAGAAGTGTCAAGGATCATTTGAATACATATCATGAGCTAATTAGTCCATTAAGCAATGCATTGATATAAATAGCATTCTATTATGAAGTTCTATCCAGTATACTAAGCAACTCATGCAGAAACTTAGGCAGTGGGTGCAGTATACATGATGAATGTGCAATATTCATAATCTTGCCATGTAGAATAATGAAATGATAACTGCTTTCTTATTAGAGTTTTGCGTACTGTGAAGCATGTAATAAGTAGCTAATAAAACCCACTTAATACATAATTACATTATTACAGACAAAACACAAAGAGACAACAACATATACAAATATGAGTATATACAGGGACAGAGAAGTAAGCAAAAAAGCAGAAGTAGTAGCAGAAATAGTTCAGAACCTAACTGATTATCTTTATGCAGAGAAATGATTGCTCTGTTTCAAAGCTTCTACTTACTGTATGTATGTCTATCAAATGATGTCAGTGAACCCTAAGTAAAGGAGTGTGAGTACAAAGTATACAAATATGAGCATATACAGGGAAGGTATAGTAATGAAAATAAAACTATGAGAAAGTGCTGATAACTCTAATGATTATCTTCATGCACAGAAAGGATTGCTCTCTTTCAAGCCTGTGTCTTGCACTATATTTATGTTTCATATGATATGACTTGACCCTAAGTCTACAAATATAGTACCTTTTCAATTTTTACTTCCTGACTGTTACTGAAGAAAACTATGTGGCTTAGATATGTCAGTAAAGGAAAAAAAGGGAGAGCCAGCCATGTGATGTCATCAGTGATGTCATCAATGACATTTGTGATGTCATCTTTGATGTCCTGGGTGTTAGTGTTAGCAGTGCACGGTGGTGCGAGTTATGGTTGCTTATCTTACCATAACTGCCGAATTTCAGGGGGTTTTCGGTTTTACTTTGAACCATAACGTCCCTTTAACAAAGTTTTTTCACTGAATTTCATAGGTTTTTAGTAGCGCAACTTAACCATAACGTCCCTTTAACAAAGTTTTTTTCACTGATATATATATATATATATATAGGCAAAGAAATAATTAAGCAACACGCTATGGAAGAGGACAAGGAGGAGAGAGCAAGATTTGGACCTAGCATTCAGTTTCAAACAAGTCTTTAGGTCATCAGTTGAGACCACTATTAAAAGGGCTATAGCAAACATGCTTTTCCCAATTCAACTATGTCTTGATGACATGGAGGTGCACCTCAGGGATGCACCTGCTAATCATAAGGAGAGTACTCATAAAGGGAAGAGCACTACTAAAGGGTAAGTACACCGGCTCGAAAGAGGAAAGATACCTCTTTGACCCCCCCTCCCCCGAGCCTAGCAGAGCCAGCCACAGCTACCATTACAGATGCCTTCTCAAGGCTTAAGAAGGCCTTTCTGGAAAGGAAGAAGACCCCTTACGCCTTAAGACCCTCTGACCTGAAGGAGAACAAAAACGTGTGACAGTCCCTAGAGCCCGAAGGAGTATCAACAGGCTACAGATAATGATCAAACTCCTCAAACTACTGAGGACGAAGATGACCAAGAAGATGGGTCAAGGCCCAGCACATCAGGGAATGTGGCAGGCCCCGTTCTGAAGCAGATACCCAATGAGCAGTTTGCTTCAGAACATATGTTTACCATGCTCATGCGGCCGGTGGTCACCCATCTCAGGGATAAAAGAGTAAGGTTTATTGTATATCTCGATGACATTATCAGCATGTCTGAGAGCGAGGCCCTAAGCAAGGGAACAGGCCATAGATGCCATAGATCTGTTTCTCGACCTATGCTTCTTCATCAACTGGGACAAATCAGTTCTAGTGCCCTCAAAGAGCCTGGAGTTCCTGGGCTTCATAGTAGACACCCAGGACTGCCAGCTCCAACTCCTGTCATCCAAGGTGCACACCAAAATACAAGCCGTGAAATACTCAGGATTCTACAGAAAGACATCATCTCCTTAAGGGAATTGGCGAGAGTGATCGGCCTGTTATCATCTTCCATTCAGGCCTTATTGCGAGCTCCAGATACTCAAAAAGGCAGCCACTTGCGGTGCAATCTTTCTTACTTGCAGCATCTAGCCCTGTCAAGAACGGAACTGCACTGGTGGCTGACACATATGGAAGCCTGGAACGGCAGGGTGATCTTCGGATCAACACCCGACATAGTCATAGAATCAGACACAAGCTGCACAGGATGGGGAGCGAGGTGTGGTACAGTAGCCACAGGGGTCGAATGGTCCCCCCAGGAGCTGGAGATGAATATCAATTTCCTGCAGCTCCTTGCGGGCTCATTCGCAGTTCATTCTTTTGTCAGAGGCAGAGTGAGTTGCTGTATACTACTTAAGATGAACATCTCTGCCGTGCGATACATCAGTCATCTGGGTGGCATATTTAGCCAAGGACTTCTGGCACTTCTATTTTGCAGCACCAGATATCCGTAACAGCGCAATACCTTCCCGGGCAGAGAAATGAGGTGGCTGATTGGCATTCACGCCACTTGTCAGTTTACAACAACTGGAAAGTCAGACGTGTCTTCCTTCCCTTACAGCAAATATGGGCGCCCTGTCTAAGGACCTCTTTGCCTCTCGCCTCAACCCCCAATTGTCAGCGTTCTTCAGCTCAAGATCAGACCTAGCAGCTGCTGCGATGGATGCCTTCCTTCAGAAGTCGATCAATGGTATAGCTTTAGCTTTCCCCCCTTCACAATGATAGCGAGGACCCTGGCGCAGGCCCATCAGGAGCAAACAGAGCTAGTTCTCGTAGCCCCAGTTTGAACCTCTGAATCCTAATATCCAGTTCTTCTGGAACTTTCTTGGGATTTTCCAATCCTACTTTCCCTGACTCAGAATCTTCTATCGGGTCAGAGTGGGGAAACCTGTCCCCTCCCATGGAGGATTTCAGGGCCAGATGGAGGGTCCTGGGCATTTCATGGAAAGCTGTGAGCCTCTTCGAGGAGATCTGGGCTCCTGATATGATATGAAATTTATAACGCACCTATACACAAGTGTTTCAAGGCGTGATGAGGCAATGGAGGGGAACAAAAGGAGGACAAGACAACGATCTTACTAGGCCAGGTGACATTGAGATGGTGCAAGTGCAGGGGAGAGGGAACGGGACACGTGCCAGGGGAAGGGGAGGAGGAGCAAGTGCAGGACACAGGATCAAAAGCAAGTAGTGCTGCCAGCAGGTGGCAGTGCAAGGGTTAAGTGCAGACAACAAGTGTCAGATAAGTGGAGGTAAAGGGACTGTAGGGATACAGATGAAGACCCAAGTTCAAGGGTTTCCAGGAAGCAGTGCAGGTTTACATCTAGGCAGGCAGGGACCTGGGCACCAAAGTTCAGAGGGTAGCCAGGTGACCAGTGCAGTATCGGACAGGAGATCAGCAAGGAAGTGGAAGCGAGAAGGCAGAAGCAAAGAGGAAAGTCTTGAGTTGCTTCCGGAGCCAAAGATGGTTCTTATCAAGTATCAGAGAGGCAGGGAGGCTGTTCCAAAGGGAGATACTAGCAGAAGAGAGAAATCTGCCCCCAACTCGTTGTTTGGAGAAGCACCTGACCCTCAGGGAGTTGGAGGTGGAGGAGCGGTAAACTCGAGTAGCAAGATATTTCTGAAGATAGAGTTGGAGGTATCGCGGTTCCAGGCCCCAGAAGGCCTTGTGGACAATGAAAAGGCCCTTGAACTTGTTACTTGTCGCCACTAGGAGCCAATGGAGAGATTTCCGGGCTGGAGAGATATGATCCCAGGGCTTGAGGCCAAGGACATGTCTCACAGTCCTATTCTAGATGAGTTGTAGTGGACGGAAAGTAGAATCAGGCAGATTTAAAAAGAAGCTTTTGCAATAGTCCAGCCTAGAGAGAACCACAACTCTGGAGACAGAGAGCTTCTGGGGGGAAGAGAGGAAAGGAAGAATTCCTCTGAGGAGGTGCAGCTGATAGTTTGACTTCTTAGAGACGTCAGAGATGTGAGGAGAGAAGGAGAGTGTGGAGTTGAAGATGACCCCGAGGTTCTTAGCCTCACAGGTGGGCGCAGGAAGAGGGACAAGGGAGGCCGGCCAGAGAGTGGCAGGAAAAGAAGGTGCGGGTGTGCCAGTGAGGAGGATCTCCATCTTACTGGTATTCAGGCAGAGATAATTGGTGGCACACCACTCCTGGATTGAAGACAGATAATTCAGGATGAGAGAAGGAGAAGAGGTGGCAGAGGGGAGCCTGAATGTGAGCTGAGCATCATCTGCATAACACTGAAAGTTGGGGCAGAGAGCAGCAATGCAGTAGGTGAGAGGTGCCAGGTATTGGCTGAACAACCAGGGAGAAAGGTTAGACCCCTGGGGAACACCACAGGTAGAGAAAGAGATAGAGGAGAGGACGGAAACAAGTTGGACCTGGGAGAGTCGGTCCAAGAGGAAAGAAGTCAGCCAGGCCAGAGCCTGATTAGTGATACCCAGGTTATCACGGAGGCCGTTGAAAAGGACAACATGGTGGACTGTGTCAAAGGCAGAAGAGAGATCAAGTAAGATGAGGACAGAGGGGAGATTAGCATCAATGTTAGAGAGCAGGTCTTCACATATGTTCAGGAGAGCAGTTTCCATGCTTCTGGCTTCTCCAAAGCCAGACTGATGGTCATGGAGACAACCAACAGATTCAGTGTGAAGATTAAGCTGGGAGATGGCCAGCTTTTCCAGGAGTTTGCCCAGGATAGGAATGATGGAGATCGGGTGATAGTTAGCTGGACAGGAGTGGTCGGCTGAGGGTTTCTTGAGAAGAGGGTGCACAAGAGAGTGCTTCACGGGGGAAGGGAAGCTTCCAGTGATGGAGGAGGGGTTGCAGAAGTCAGCTAAGGCTGGAGCGATGGTATCAATGTGGTCCTTGAATTTCTTGGACGAACAGGGAAGAACCTGTTTTGATAAGGCTTTCATAGATCGGACTTGTCTAGAAACCTCATCAGAGCTGAAGAGAGGAAAGGCAGAGAAGAGAGGGGGTGGCCGCAGGGGGGGCCAGAGGAAGAGGAGAGAGTGGAGGGAGGAGCATGAGAGGTTGAGACGGTGGACAGGATGTCCTGGATTTTAGAGATTAAATGAGAAGCCAGAGCCACACAGAGGGCCTGCGAGGGGACAGGAAATGTACAGACTGTGGCAGGATTGGCTATCTCCTTGCAGATTTTAAAGAGTTTGCCCAAGTTTTTAGATGCCGAAGAGACATGGGCTTGGATGTGAGCTCTCTTCTTAGAGAGGACAGAGAGTTGGTATTGCTTTTGCAGTAGGCAGAGGATGTACAAGATGCCAACCATTTCCTCTCAGCCACCCTACACGTGCGTTTATGGGTGACGAGGTCTGAGTCGTCCCAAGAGTTGAACTTGGCTTTATGCTCCATGCAGATCCTCATGACAGGGGCAATTACATAAAGCGTGTCAGAGATAGCAGAGTGGAGCATGGAAAGGCTGTGTCAGGGTGTTGAAGAGGGATGGACAAATCCACCCTCTGCTCCCCTCCCATAACATACATGGCCCAGAAGAAGAACAAGAAGAACAGGGGATGACACAATAGCTCATACTATTTCAGACCAATTCCCAGTGCTCCTATGATAGATATAGTGCAAACATTACCCAGAGTGGAAGAGTAGCCTCAGTATGCAACTAAGGAGACTTTAATTGACAGTTTCAACTAAAGCGCCAAGAAGTCATGTTACTGATGTTGCTAGAGTCACCATCACATAGCCACGTTAGACAGGAAGCACTCGTGCCATCTGCACATCGAAACACAAACACACAGCCGAATACTCGAAGAACACTTGCATTACAGTTCTATAGGTTAGAGGGCAGACACATATACATGCTGTCTTTGCTTTATTACTTTGTCATTAGCTAACACAGCAATGCAGAAACCACAAGAAGCAAGATATCCTGAACAAGTTTGCATATGCTCATACGATATTAACCCTATGGAGTGCTCCTATGATATTAACCCTATGGAGCTGCAGGAGCACCTATGGGAACTTCAGAGTATGACTAACATGTAGAGGATATAGAATAGTACAGGCACATCGAAGCCAATTTATGGTATAGGAAAATTACAGCAGGCCACAGACCCTCAGCAGGTGCTGAGCGGAGCTGAATTCAGGCTGAACTGAAGAGCAAACGTGTGAAACAAGGCCTGCTGCCAAGTCCACCAGATACAGGGGAAAATCCATTCCGTGAACAGCAGGACACCAGATGCAGTAAAGGCAAAACATTCTTCTTAATTCAGAGAAATTCAGAGCTAAAAAGAAGCCAAAACCCGGTCTCTGAACACGTGACTCAGCAGGCTTGGATGATGAATCGAAACCAGCGCTGAGAAAGAGGAGCAATTTCACGCTGCCAGACAGAAGCTTGCACAAAGTTGTTACAATGAGAAGACAAGTGTTGCACAATGTGAAAGGGCATTGTCATAGACTATGGTGGTACACACACGTTACAATGCAAACACATAGTTGTTGTTATTACCTTGAAAAGGTACACCTTGAGCTGAGAATCATTTTGGATCCCAGGCCTGGGGACATCAGCTCAGGCCAACCACAGTTCAGTATCCTGGGGTGGGTAGCAATGGGCAATAACCAATGGTAAGACCCTCACACACTGCAACATTGTTTAGTGATAGCAATATTGGGATGGGCCAGGCCTGACACGTGACATGGGAGAGCCAATAAACTAACATGTATAGGGTTCACTATAGGTTTACTATTACTCCGTACCCAATCCAGGGGTGCATTAGGTTTGCTGGAGAGAAGCCTAGGTTGTGACGTCATTATGACTAATATATGGAGGATGTATTTGTAGATATATTTGAAGAGCTGCTGTGCGCTCTACAAATGTGAATAAATAAAACTGGCCTGCAAACCAGGGAATGTTGAGATGTCCCAGTATTTTCTTCGATCCTTGTACTGATCCCTGTTGGTTTTGGCTGTAATAAACCGCAGTTTGAACTTGCTGTCTGGCAGGGCCTGTGTTCCTTTTGGGGGAAGGTGTTGGGCCTTCCATGAGTCATGCGTCTACGAACTCCTAGTAGCCCTCAAACCTACCTGGGAGTTTGTCCCAACTGTGTGAGTCAGCCACAGTAGCAGGAGGGGGAGAGGAAGTGGTGGCGAAAGCCTCAACTGACACTGCTTCATGGGTTGAATGACCGAGAAGGTAGGTGGCAATGTGGGCTTTGGCTTGGCCTGAGTGATAGAGAGAGAGATGAAAGGAAGGGAGAAAGTGGTCACTCCAGGAGAGAGGAGTGGTGAAATGGTTAGAGAAGGGGAGGTCAGAGGAGATCAGAACATCAAGAGTGTGCCCTGCAGAGTGAGTCGGGAAAGAGGGACGGATAGAGAGAGAGAGAGAGAGAAAGAGAGAGAGAGAGAGAGAGAGAGAGAGAGAGTCACAAAGGTCTCGAAAGAGTCCTGTCGCGGGACAGGAAACATCCAGATAGATGATGAAGTCTACATGGAGGAGGAGTTGAGTGGTCGGGCCAGGAGGGAGGAAGTGAGGTCCGCCCACTCAGAGAGGAATGAGGTGATCTGACCAGGTGGCCAGTAGATAGTAGCCACTTTGAGAGTGTGGCCAAGAGAGAGAGAAAGCCTACAGACCAGACATTCGAAGGAGGAGTAGGCCTGCATAGCAATGATAGAGGCAGAAATCCACTCCGGCAAGATGAAGGCTACATCTCCACCAGAATGGTTGGATCTGAGCTTGGAGAGGATCTTGTTGCCATCAGGAAGGAGAGTGTCAAAGCTTGTGACAGACGTGGCTGTGCACCATGTCTCTGAGAGACCAGAAGATGGCAGATGTCAGAGGAGTGTTTGACAGCTCAGTGAGAGTTAAGAGTGGCGAAGTGGAAAGACTTCCGGGGCGGGAGGGGGGTTCATATCAGAGGTACTCCCTGCGGAAGTGTAGAAGGAGCCCCAGGGTGGGCAGAGTAGGTAGGAGGAGAGGGCAAGGTAGCCAAGGAGGAGGAAGAGGGTGCCAGAGAAGTGGCAGAGGAGCAGGCAAGGAAGCCAACAGATGGAGAGAGGGGGCAGTGGGAGAGGAAAGGAAATTGATAAGGCGGGCAAGGTTCATTCAAAGAGGAGTAGGTTGGCCTGAGGGCCTTGGACCAAGACAGTGCCATTCAGGTACACATTAATGATGACCTTGGAGGAGTGAAAAGGAAGCCAGGAGAGCCTCCCACCGGGTGCCACCATTAACTGGAGAGGAAGAGAAAGGAGAGAACACAGAGACCATATGAAGAGTCCATAGGTCTAGCGAAGGAACGGCAAAGAGGATGTCAGTGAGAGTCTGTCTGGAGGAAGCACTGATCTAGGTATCAGTGACAGGGAGGCCGGAGACCAGGATATCCTTTTTGAACTTCTGCCGACCAGACTTAGTGAGAAGGGTAGGAAAGTCAATGGAAAAGCAGTTGGAGAAGATAGGGGAAACAGACATCACCATAGATGATGCGGAGAAGGGGGAAGAGGAGAGATGAGAGGAGTGTGGGTGGGAAGTGAGAAAAGAACAGAAGGAATGGGGAGACACTAGGGGAGAGCACACAGGGGGGTGCAAGTAAAAGCGACGGAATGAGACAAGAACAGTTGGTAAATAGATAACTAACTGAACCAGATGGAGGGCTCGGGAGAGAAGCACAAAAGAACAAAGGGCAGTATGATGAATAACAACCAGGTTAGCAGGGGAACCCGAAACCAGAGCAGCAGGAAGAGAACCTAGGGGAAGGAAGAGCACAACAGTACAAAAGATAATTCAGAACAGACGGTGGAAGAAGACCTAGAAGAGGGAGAAAGAACAAGGCAGAACACAGAGCAGTAAAAGGTAAATAACAGCAAAAAACAGGATAGTTGACGAGGGAACCTAGAGGAAGGAAGTGAGCAGCAGAAACATAGGTCAATCCGAGCAAAAATAGAAACCCATAGAGGGGGGAGAGCAAACACAGAGCAAAAACACCAAGGACAGAGAAGCGGCACAGGGGGAGTGCACGGGTAGGTCCAGCAGGGCAGCAAGGACACCCAGGGGGGGCACGGGAAAAATGGCAAGCTGAAGCGGGAAGGGTTCGCGAGGGACATGCAGGCAAAGCACACGTGGTGCGAGCAACCCGCCAGGGGGGTGCGAGGAACCAAAGCAATCAGGATTGCGAGGGACCACATGGGCTAGGACGTGTAGCTGCAAGTGGCCTAGGATTTAGAAGGCGCTGGAACACACGCGATCATGGGAACACATGGGAAAGGGACACGCGGTGCAAGTGACCAGGGAGGGGTGTTTTATCATGGGCATGCGAGGGACAACACAGGCCGTGGACGCACAAAGCAAACAGACAGAATTAAAGGGCATGGAGGCAATAAAAGAAGATGCGAGGGCCAGACACATCAGGAACGCACAGTGGGTGCAAAGCCAAGGATGGAATAGCGTGGACAATTATACAGCCACAGCAATTTGATATTACACCAGTGGCTTCTCTGTGAGCATGGTCAGCTATCACAGGATGGATTATTATTTGGGATGACTGTCTCTAAACCGCATATGTGGACCAATAGCCATGGTGCTGCTGGTTTGATTCTCCTGCAGGAAAGGTAACATCATTCCCCTTGGCATAGAAACAAGCACGAGGGGGTCTTGTGGGAATGGTGCTTAAGAGGCAGCACTGACATATCAAAGTCATCCTCACTCCAGGGTGCTGATCACTGAAGCCCCTTTGAAATCATCAGGCTTGGGAAGGGGACAGAGTCGGAGTGAACAGAGAGAGTAGGTATCCCTGGAGAAGAGCCCCACCATCTTAGTTTCCATTAGAATTCTCTTCCTTTTCCTATCTCCTCCTTTCCTGCAGGTAAGGTACTGTGGGTGTGATGTCATAAGGCAAAGGGCACTTGTGACAACAACAGAGATAGGACCCGTTACAGCAAGCTTGCCTTGGACTAATCCTTTGTGGCATTTATCCTCCAAAAGGAGAGGGGAATCCCAACACCTTAATCTCTGGACTTCCACAAAGAAAATCAGAATTCATCTGGACATCTGTTGGGACTATAGTCAATCCCAAAGTCATTTTCCGTGGGGAAGGGAAGCATCCAAATAGAGGAGAGGTCTTTCCCCTAATCATTTCCAGGGAATTGGGGGTGATTAATATTGGGGCGAGACCTCGACTGGCTGCACTGGAACCGGGCTCCTGTTCTCTGGAGGTGAAGGACCCCTTTAAGGTCAAGCCAGACTCTCTGGTGTCGGAGTGCAACAACAGAACACACCTTGTCCTGGAGCCCCTGGATTGGGACTCCCAGCAATCCAGAATTCCAAGAGCATCTGGAATCATCTTTCACTGCTTTGACCCATCTTTGAGCTTCTTCGATTGCTCTCAGCACCGTTTGAGCTGAAACAGGACCCACAGTGCTGCTTTTTTTAACTCCATGCACTTCAAGCTGCGTCCCTGCCTCCTCCAGCTGCCTAGATGCCATCTTACGGTTCCATGTCATTTCATCGCGGGATGTTTTTTCATGGGGGTTTTTACTGCAGATTTTTTAATGAAAAAAACTGTGATTTCTTTTTTTGGGGGGTGTTCTCCCCCCCAAGCGCACCATCCCCTTGAAATGTTTTGCTATTCTCGAACACCCAAACCCCATATATATATTTTTCTAACCCCCCCCTAAAAATGCAATTAGTTTTTCCCATTAAATAATCAGCGGTAAAAAACCTTACGAAAAAATATTCTGCGAGAAAGGATGTCGTATACATCTTACAACAGTGAAGAGCACTGTTGCTTCAAGTCAAGTGCTGGCTCAGCACTCTGGGAACATCTGTATTATTGCCTATTGAGCAGCGCATTGACCCAACAGAATCTCATCTCGACCCGACTCGACCACTAACTTCATTGGAAGTCAAGGTATTGACTCGACAGCCAACTCTAATCTGTAGGAACCCAACGACCCACATCACATAAAGTATCGACTTGCCACGGATCAACTAAAGGAATACGCATAGAAGCCCAGCTTGTCACTGTTGAGCACACAAGACCAGATGTTCAGGGCCTGTTAAGTGGCCCTGTACCTCTGGTCCACTTTTGGGACCATATAGACTTTAAATCCTCTGTCTCTGCCTATTTCTTCTAAGGCATTCTTCAGTGTTGACACTGTACTAATGAAGTGCCTGAAAACCCCTGCTCACCTAACAAAGTGCCATTCATCAACAGTCTGTATCTTCTTTGTTTCATCACAGGAGTGGGTTTTTGGTAGTGTTTCTATACGTCTTCATTTGTATTGTTTAATTACAAGTATAGGGCCTCATTACGAGGTTGGCGGTAACTCTCCGGTGCCACCAGTGGTTTGACGCCAACACCGTAACACCAGATCTGGCGCCTGACTTCCCTGTGCCACTGGGACATTACAAGTCCTGGCGGATCGGGAAGTCAGGCGCTGGATTTTGTAAATCCCCATTCCCATGGAGTCCCATTGGACTGCATGGGAGCGGGGAGCCAGAAGCACCGGCATCGTTGGTAACAGTGCTGATGCTTCTGTGACAACTTTGTGACAACTCTGCCTACCGGTACTGATGCGTCCGGCAGGGTCAGACCTGCCTTTCGCAGCAGCCCCAGCAGGCAGACTTGTAGTGTGGCGGTCCAGAAAGAAGGGTGCTGGCAAGCTTTCCGGCACCCTTGTTTCCGGACCGCCACACTTCTAATGAGGCCCTATATTTGTATAGAACCTTTATTGGACAATCTTCTTTTGCTAGTCTTTGTACTATTGCTGTTTGGGTTTCTCCTGTTATTCCCTCAAAACCCTCCAGAACATATAGCCTGCCCTCTGCCTGCGCTACCAGATAAGTGCCTGTTTCACCCGTAAGATCGGGATCATTGATGCCTGAGTGGTAGTGTGGAGCTGAGTAGGCGGTTTAGCCACCACTCATCGCTGTACTCCTGTAGAACAGTAGACATTTCATCAAATGCACCTTTACTTCTTTGCCAGCACTTCCCCTGAGATGCCTCTGCACAAAGTGCATATTCTGCATTCAACTTTCTCTTGAACACTTCCTTCATAAACCTCATTGATCTTCCTTTCTTTTTCGTTTGTCCATTTCTTCTTTTTTTTGTTACAGAGAAAGCAAGTCTGTGTGGAACCCTTCGTAATTTGTCGTAGCTTTGTAAGGCTTTCAAAGAAATGGGTAAGGCAGGCATCCCCTGATTATAGCAACACTTTCTCAATATTCATTTAAAAAACTTCGAAAATTCTCGGAACAGTGCATGAGAAATGCCCTTAGCACTACGGGCAAATAGAAATCCACATGAAAAATCATTCCAGAGAACTGTGTGCTCACAATGAGGCTATGTAAGCTTGTTTACACGAAATTGCATATATATTTTTCTTTTCCGTTTTTTTTATTTTAGGTTTTTCAGGTCCTCAGCCTTCCCGTTGAGCGGTTGGAGAGTGGTACCGTCATTTCCATTTCATGAATGTACCCATCCTTTGAGGTGAGCCACAGACTTTAGCAGTGCTCTTGTCTTCTCTCCATTACAGATCTAGGGAGAAACACTATGGCACGAGGTACTCAAGGAACGGTACTCATCTATCATATTTGATTATCACTCATTGTTATGCGATGAGGCCAAAGACTTGCGGACTAATGACTTGTCATCCTTATCATTCCTTTTTTTTTTCTTTTTTCTTTCTTCTTTTCTTGATTTTAACTTCACGTGTGTGTTTTATTGCACCATAGTTGTAGTAACTGGTTTGCTGCTGTTTGGCTGAACTGCATTCATGTGATTGTAAGAGCCTGGTGATTGCTGGATTATGACTTAGCTTCATATGATGTTAGTTGAGTTGCCCTGACGATGGACTTATGTCCGAAATGCATTGGCAAACGAGAGGTGTCTGTTCTGCCTGATGTAGAAAAAAAGGATTAAAGAAAAATCTGACCACTATATGAAAAATTGAGTTTATGTTATATATGTCGTGTTCATGTGCAACATAATTGAATTTTGTATAATTAGGAGGAGGCTTGGAACGGGGCTTTACCAGACAGTAATCTCACCACCCTGAGCCTCCTCAGGGCTGGAGACTGCCATCTTCCCCACTGGGGAACAAGGTAAGTGCTCCCCTGCCCCCCCCCAACTCCTGCCCCGCTCCTAATCCATGAATGTCTGTCCCTCCATCCACCCCACTTACCTTCTCCTTTTGTATCCTTTTTGGGATGGGACACGCTGGGAACACTTTTGTCCCGCTTTGCCTTCACTCGGGCCTGTAACCATGGAAGCGTTAATGCCCCTCACACTGCTCGAGGCTTATTGCATAGATAAGCTTTAAAAGCCCCATTGTGAGCACACCGCTCTCTGGGATGCTTTTTCAGGGTTTCTTTTGAGCATTGCAAAGTTTGTCAGTGTTCATATTTAAGTTTTACGACTTTGCATGCCCCCACCTAGAAGAGTAACAGTGATGTACAGTAGCGGAGACAGGGCTGTACAAATGTTCCCGCCATATCTGCCGTCTCCATCTTTTAATAATGTCGCGCTTGCTGCGCTGTCTGTTTTGATCATATTTCCTGACCCGCTCCCAGCATATCCTATCTTTCACAGGATTTAATTGTGTTCTTCCCAATCTGTCTTGTTCTTCCTGCGAAATAACCTTGATTTTTCACAAGGAGATTTCATGATTACCGATTGAGCACAACATGCTGCAAATTACAGAGATGCCATCAGATATTGCGGCATGTGGGACCTTCTGACAGCCCACATCAGTGGTAGGCCATACCACGAGTTAAAGCAATTCTTCCATTTATGGATATTTACTGCACAATGGGCCAGAGGGGGAACCTGCTACATCAAAACAAGTTCCAATGTGGGGGAGGTGGGTGAATGCTTTTCTCATCTCTCCAGATATGTGCTTGAAAGGCGATTGAAGAGATGCCTTTGCAATACAGTGTGTCATTTAGTTACTAGTACATTCCTATCATTTCATTCACTTTTTGGGGTATTCCAGACTTAATTTAAACTGCTGGTTCGCTACCACAGTTGTTGGTGAGGTCAGTACCCCTATGCGACATGTCAGAGATCATTTCATTGAAAACATCGACGCAACACCAGTTCCTGGCAGTCCTTGGGAAGTAAGATTCGGGTTGCTTCTGCCCAAAGGAATTTAGGAAAATACATGCTATGTTATGCTTTTTTAAGGGAACACAGCAAAGAACTCTCAGGCATGATATAAAATTCAATGATATTATTATAACGAGTAGAAAATAAGGGGTTTGGGTTATATCGGGTCAAGTGATGTGGCTTTGCAACAAAACACAACCACGAGTCATGTTTCTCTTAGGAGAGTGGTCCACAGTCCTTCCCTGCCTCCCTTACACTGCACATTTCTCTAGGAAAATGAGTCACTCACAGTCTTGGGAGTTTTAAATGCCCCCACGTCTCTTTCTTGGCATGGTGTGATGGCTGTCTTGGATTGTGTTGACTTTTTCAGGATGTTGCATTCCATCTCTTCTGTTTTGGCAAGACCTGGCACCAAGGTGCCAGGGGTTGTCTGAATGGGGGTCATGCATGAGACTCTTGAGGGCAGTAGGGTTCTCAGTCTTCTGATGGCTTCCAGGACCCTTCTTGTGTGCTGCTCCTGAACCAGCTCTGCAGGAGCTTAGGACTTGACACACCCCTCTTCATGCTGATTCCCCTCTTGGACTTTATGTTTGTTCTCTTCTTCTCAACATTTTGCCACACCCTAAATTAAATTCTCTCTCTGTCGATCTCTTTTACTCTGTATATCTCTCTCCCTCTCACTTTGTGTTGTTTTTCTCTTATTTTATTCTGGAGTTAAATCCCATTCCTCTTCATCCTAATCAGTTCTCCAGTCTCTCATTAACCCCCCCAAATCTTCTCATTGCTGCTCTGATCCTTCTTTATAATGCCCCAACGTTCCTCTGATTCCTTCTCCAATCTCAACTCTCTCCTCTTCTTCTCTTCCTCTCCATTGTTCCACTCTGCTCTCACTTCTCTTCTCTTTTCCTCTTTCTCCTTCTTAATATTCCGCTGCTCTTCCTTCCTCTCCCATCTCACCTTTCTCCCATTTTCCTCATGTCTCGGGAGGATAGATCAGGGGCCACATGCTCACCTTTGAAGCAAGACGACACGAAGCAACACAGGTTCGATCCCTGGGTCTGCGCTTAGAAACCTCTGGGTATGAAGCGTGTTATAAATCACCTATCATATCATATCCACGCCCTTCTTCTCCACCTCTGTTCTTCTTTATCTGCACCTTTACTCCACAGCACATGGCCAAGCACTGTCATTCACGTCAAACTCCAAAACTCTTAGTAGCATACCCTCTTGTATTCTTATGCTGAATGCCGTGAGGGGCAACTAATAATTTGAGGGAAGTTCGCTGTGTCAAAGCTGTGGCCAGCACTGTGATTGGCATTCATACAATGGAACTAGACACCTCTCATCCAGATCAATTTCCTAAAGTGCCATGACAAGGTTCTGATGGCTGTGGTCATTTTAAAGGACGTGGGGACTTCATCCTGGATTAAGATTCTGCACTCTTTTGGTTACCAGCATTCTGCAGCTTCAAATCCTCTTAAAATGGATAGGTGCCTGACTTGTGTGTGGCCCAGGAACATTGGGAGATCAGGTCATGGACTTGTGTCTTCTATAGAACAAATCTTCCTTATTACTACAAGGTCTCTGCGGGCACCCATGTTCAGGGGTTCATGGTTCGCCGGGACCTTTACCAAATATTCGCTCTGCAGTTAAGTGTGACTTGCCTTACCGTAGGTAAAGGACTCTCAGTGATTTCATGTTTATTTAAGAGGGTATGGCTCTTCCTCTGCTGAAATGTTGAACCTTCAGGACAATGGTGGTTCCCTGTGCAACCGACAGAGGCTATGCACCTCCTTGGGACTATCTACCAGGTACCTCTTGCTTGGAAGTCACTCTCTTTCTAATACCCTCATGTCTACGCAGCATAGCTCTTGAACCGCTGGTGAAGGGACTGTAAGTGAGTCACACTCAATTTTGGCCAGCTCTTATCTAATATGATAGGTTATTTATCTGCCAGGTAATGGTTGGGGATCTTGGAATCAGCAGTACCAATGAGGATGGTATCTGCATCACAGAGCAGGTGTTGGCTCCAAGCGACCAAGGTCACTCCAATTGCAGTCCCCAGCTTTCAATAAGGAACCTCACAATACATCTCACTTTACTAAATAATGTGTGTATTTCTAAATATTGAAGGAAATCTGAAGGGGAAAGGGGCCTCCCTACCAAACAAATGATCACAAGAAATAACAAAGCCAATAGTTTTTGCTGAGATATAAGCATTGGTTTCACACCTTCCGGTACATTGACCATTCTTTACCTATTCATACGATGCACTGGTTCTAATATGTCTGGCGTTTCTATGATGTACCTGCTAATACCATCAAATGCCTGGCTATTAGCAGCATTTCAAAATGTTGGTATGAAAATTCCAAAGACTCACCCCATTGCCAAGTTTTGCCATCAATACTCAAGTATTTGTAACAGTGGCATCTCATTTCCTGGTACTTTTTCAAGGATATGAGCAGGTAGCAGAGCAGTGCCAGGTTCCACTTTGCCCAGTTAGCAGTATCAAATTAATGTATATCCAGTTAGCATGGAGTGCATGAAGTGCAAAGATCAGCTATGCCCAGTTAGCATAGCACAGCCAGATCCCATTATGCCCAGTCAGGAAAGCAATTCCTGTTCAACCCCATGTACAATTGTGCCTTTCCACCTCAGCAAGGCCATGTATTATTATGGCCAGAACATGTCTTTTAGGGTACGGTAGCCTCTGCTCTTCCCTGCATTTTAACTGCATCCAATTACAATATTTAAGTGACATGGTACAGTGACACATTCCAGAACAATGCAGGAAATATATGCAACAAATAGCAAGACTATGATAATCTTACAATATTTCTGTAAAGTATATAAGTTAAACGACATGCCAACAGCACATACATTCCAAAAATATAACTGTGTATCCAGACACATGAGATTGTTCATTGGTAGGTGTAAATAAGGGTCAATGTTTCATGCGTGAGTGCTTTTTCAAGGCAAAAAAAAGCAAAGGAATTCAGTTCATCCCTTTGGAGAAAGTGCTCGGATGCAGATGTAACGTCCTGAATGAGGAAAGAGGTTAAGACTGTGTCCAGTGTATTACCATAAGGGGCTGGTCATTTTAGTATCAGTGTTTTGATTATTTGTGTTTAGCAGTTCTGCACACATGTTATTTGTAATCAGCTGTGACATATGTTAGAGATCATTTTATGATGAATTGAGAAGCAGCAACATATTGATCATTATATTCAGAGTTTAGGCCCAGGATATTTTAAGGGCTTTGCAGCTAGCATTAGTGAATTATGTTGTGTTTTGTTTGAATTTAGGGGAAATTAGCAGATTTAGTGTTTATATTTAAGAAAGCGTTGGGTAGCTGGTGTAAGGTTGGGTAAAGTGACAAGTAGTGCAAACATGAAGTATAGTAAATGTTGTGCTTTAGTAACATAAGGGCTGTCGGCCATGGTCGCAAAGTGCAACAATGTTGAATCAGGCCCTATTGGAGGTTGACGCTTCTGTTACAGTATTATGCTGCATTTTGGCACTTTTGGCTTGGTTATTAAAATTAGATTGTATTCCTGCTTCTCCCCTAGCGTGCATTTAGAATGGCATGGTCTCTAGATGAAGGGTGAGGATCCGCACAGAGATTAGCTGTTGTTGTGAGGCGTAGCTGGTTACAGAGGCTGGGAATGAAATGCATTTGAACAATGTTCCAAACGTTAGATTAGTATCGTAGCTGTGAAAGACACATTTCACTGAGAAGAAGGTTTGACGATTGGACAGTACCAAGGCATTGAAATAGGTTGTGGTTATACTGCCCCCACTGAGGAGTGGCAAGACATTTGGAACTACAGCAGACAGGTTGAATAGAGCATCTGAGAAATTAGCTTCCAAGATTAGTGCCTTGTTTGCGTTTTTTTATGAAGCCACCTGGTTCCCAAGATAGATAGGGAAGGTGATGAACCAGGAAGGCAACATGTTTCAAGATGGGAGTCACAGGAGGTATTGCCAATTGCACAGATGCACTGTCGAAGACGCTGTTTGGGGTTGCGAAGTTGCCTGGTCCCATGGGAAAACAGTTTCAAATCTATTTGTGTTATCCCAAGGTATTCACTTCACTGTGCCCACCTTCTTCATGATTGGGTCCTTTCTGGGGGCTGTACATCAGAGAGTATCTGAGGTTATTTTGCCCAATTAGGAACATCCACTGTTGTAACAAGTTAGCTAAATAAAATTGGCTAATCAGAAGAAAAGCGTTTTTCTGCTGACTGCACTATCACCCCCACCCCCCAGCAGTGCAGGGCCAGCCTCCACCAGGCTCCCACACATGTCCCCCTGCACCCCCACCCCCCAGCCACCAGGGGCAGCCTCCACCAGGCCCCCACACATGTCCCCCTGCACCCCCACCCCCCAGCCACCAGCGGCAGCCTCCACCAGGCCCCCACTCATGTCTCCCATCACCCCCACCCCCCAGCAGTGCAGGGGCAGCCTCCACCAGGCCCCCACTCATGTCTCCCATCACCCCCACCCCCCAGCCACCAGTGGCAGCCTCCACCAGGCCCCCACCCATGTCTACCACCACCCCAACCCCCCAGCCACCAGGGGCAGCCTCCACCAGGCCCCCACTCATGTCTCCCATCACCCCCACCCCCCAGAAGTGCAGTGGCAGCCTCCACCAGGCCCCCACTCATGTCTCCCATCACCCCCACCCCCCAGCCACCAGGGGCAGCCTCCACCAGGCCCCCACTCATGTCTCCCTGCACCCCCACCCCCCAGCAGTGCAGGGGCAGCCTCCACCAGGCTCCCACACATGTCCCCCTGCACCCCCACCCCCCAGCCACCAGGGGCAGCCTCCACCAGGCCCCCACTCATGTCTCCCATCACACCCTCCCCCCAGCAGTGCAGGGGCAGCCTCCACCAGGCCCCCACCCATATCTACCACCACCCCCACCCCCCAGCCACCAGGGGCAGCCTCCACCAGGCCCCCACTCATGTCTCCCATCACCCCAACCCGCAGCAGTGCAGGGGCAGCCTCCACCAGGCCCCCACACATGTCCCCCTGCACCCCCACCCCCCAGCCACCAGAGGCAGCCTCCACCAGGCCCCCACTCATGTCTCCCACCACCCCCACCCCCCAGCAGTGCAGGGGCAGCCTCCACCAGGCCCCTACTCATGTCTCCCATCACCCCCACCCCCCAGCCGTGCGATTTGCCTGGGTACGTGTACTTCGGGGTACGCGGGAAGTTCCACACGCGATTGGCCTGGGTACGTGTACTACGGGGTGCGCGGGAAGTTCCACACGCGATTTTTGCTGCAAACCCAAAGTTCCCATTGATAAAGGGAATATATCACATTGAAAGGGATGCTGCTCTGGCACTATTTTCATCTGTTTTCCAACAAACTACTTTTATCAATAAGGCCTTGCCATGCCCATCCATATTCACATTGTGCTTCAGCAGAAGAAAGCATGATCCCTGAATGACAGGCTCTCTCAAGCCAAATCTGGGAAAATCAACAAAAGCTTCACTTCAGCTGCACGGAAATACATTTGTCAAAAATGACTGCTTTTAAGAAATTCGAGCTCTCTGTGCACATGTCAATCTCAAGAGACATTGGCCTTGTACAGACTGTTGTGTACAAGAAGCTACCTATGGCTACAAAACAATGTAGAAATGCAGAGGTAACAGACAAAACAAATTTGCAAGAAAAAGGCCAGCAGCACTAGATGTTTAAATGTACTTTTGCAAATAAAGAAAAATACTGGTTTAAAAGTGTATGTTGGATAAGGCCATGCCCTTATCTAGCAATGCAAAGGGGATTTTGCTGTGAAAGATATATGAGAGATCTTATTCAACAGGCTTTATTCTGATTTATAACAAAAAAAAATAAAATAAGGAATTAAACTGCATTGGCTGGATTTTGCAAGCTCCAGAACAGGTTTTTCCTGCTGGTTGAGATAAGGGGGTCGATTCATGGAAATAATGTGCGCCGCAAATTCCCGCGCAGAGGTGCCAAAACGTGCGAATCGCAGTGCAAGTGCGAAAATCGCAGTGCAAGTGCGAAAATCGCAGGGAAACCAGCGCACATCGATTCATGGAAGTCTGTGCGCGCGAAAAACATTGGATGTGCGCTAAAAATGTGCGCCGAGCACGCCGGCGCATAGGTCATCCAACAGCGTGCGCCACGGCCACTGCGAAATCGCACATAGCGCGGCGCACATCACAAAAGTAGGCGGAACACGGGGCGTAACACTCGGAATGGGGAACAACGCGTGAAAATATGGGCGTCACGGGGGAAGTACAGGAGGCAAGTGCGCGGAACGCCCACACGCTCACCTACAACCTGTATTCATGGAATCGAATAGGGCAAACCAGTGCACGGTCAAAGATGCGCACAGGGCCAAACAAGTACGCCACAAGAAAAGAGGCGGTAGAGCCCCTGCGACTGAAAAAAAATGTGCGCCAAAATGTGCGCTAACAAAAAGCACCCATATACAGCCATGATGAATGGGCCATACAGTGGCCCTCTAGGACAAATGAGGTGCAAAGGGGCACCGACAAACACGGACACCCGCTGTGTGAAAAATAGCCACCAGGGGCAGCCTCCACCAGGCCCCCACTCATGTCTCCCTGCACCCCCACCCCCAGCAGTGCAGGGGAAGCCTCCACCAGGCTCCCACACATGTCCCCCTGCACCCCCACCCCCCAGCCACCAGGGGCAGCCTCCACCAGGCCCCCACTCATGTCTCCCATCATCCCCACCCCCAAGCAGTGCAGGGGCAGCCTCCACCAGGCCCCCACCCATGTCTACCACCACCCCCACCCCCCAGCCACCAGGGGCAGCCTCCACCAGGCCCCCACTCATGTCTCCCATCACCCCCAAGCCCCAGCAGTGCAGGGGCAGCCTCCACCAGGCCCCCACACATGTCCCCCTGCACCCCCACCCCCCAGCCACCAGAGGCAGCCTCCACCAGGCCCCCACTCATGTCTCCCATCACCCCCACCCCCCAGCAGTGCAGGGGCAGCCTCCACCAGGCCCCCACTCATGTCTCCCATCATCAGCCGTGCGATTTGCCTGGGTACGTGTACTTCGGGGTGCGCGGGAAGTTCCACACGCGATTGGCCTGGGTACGTGTACTACGGGGTGCGCGGGAAGTTCCACACGCGATTGGCCTGGGTATGTGTACTTCGGGGTGCGCGGGAAGTTCCACACGCGATTGGCCTGGGTACGTGTACTTCGGGGTGCGCGGGAAGTTCCACATGCGATTGGCCTGGGTACGTGTACTTCGGGGTGCGCGGGAAGTTCGACACGCGATTGGCCTGGGTACATGTACTACGGGGTGCGCGGGAAGTTCCACACACGATTGGCCTGGGTACGTGTACTACAGGGTGCGCAGGAGGTTCAACACGCGATTGGCCTGGGTACGTGTACTTCGGGGTGCGTGGGAAGTTCCACATGCGATTGGCCTGGGTACGTGTATTTCTGGGGTGCGCAGGAAGTTTCACACGCGATTGGTGGAAATCCACGTGTGCTCTGTCATCACGTGTAATGAGGGAAACACCCGTGTGCGTCCCGTCACAGACGCGCTTATGCGCTAAAGGCCTTTGGTCCAATGAAATCGCATATGCGTGCTGACGTTGTCAGGCTGAGATCCTGGTGTCTGCGGAAGCTGCTGAGCCCCCGACAATCCACCCAAAAAGTGGCACTCTGAGCTGATACTATAAACTGCTCAGGTTACCTCACTTCCAGGGGAAAGGGGGAAGGGACAAATTAACAAACACCAGGCTGCAAGCTATTAACTAGCTGGTTCTTCACCTGTAGTAAAAACATAAACATATATACACCTTGTTATTCATTGAGTACTTTACTAACCTTAATTCTCAATATCCTTTACCAAAAAAAGTAAAAACCATACCTGGAACTTCTCTACAGAATGCCCAGAGAAGTGATAAGCTGACTAGACTTCCTTACTAGTTGACTTGAATCTCAATGATCATTCAGCCTTCTCAGTAGGTCCATGAATGCGAAATTAACTTTGCAGATATCTTCTAAAAACTCAAGAAGCTTGAACAAAGTCTTAAGTTCATTAAAAGTAAATGGAAGTTCTAGTGTTTCTGGAAAGTTCTTATATTTCTTATTAACTGCCTTTGAAACTTACAACGAAAAATTTCACGTGGAAATATCTTGCACAAGCATAAAAATCCAAACTGAGTGTAGAACGTACACGCGCTGAAAACCAAACCGCGGAAAAATGCACACGCGCTTATTCAAGGAGCGAGTAAAACGCACACGCGATAATGTCCATTCCGCGGGAAAAAATACACACGCGCTTTATCCAAGTAGCGAATAAATGCACACGCGCTGAAGACTAAACCGCGGGAAAAATCCACACGCGCTTATCCAAGGAGTGAGTAAACGCACACGCGCTGAAGTCTAAACCGCGGGAAAGATCCACACACGCTTATCCAAGGAGCGAGTAAAAAGCACACGTGATAATGTCCATACCGCGGGAAAAAATACACACGCGCTTTATGCAAGTAACGAATAAACGCACACGCGCTGAAGTCTAAACCGCGGGAAAAATCCACACGCGCTTATCCAAGGAGCGAGTAAAGGCACACGCGCTGAAAACCAACCGTGGGTAGAAAAACACACGCGCTAAAGTATCACGTGACACAAAAGAGCTTGCGCTAGATTCTCAAGCGAAGACTTTCACGCGCAGGCTTCTGTTAACGGAAAAACCACGCGCTTGATAGAAAAAACGTAGCGTAACAAAGAAAAACAAACGATAGCACTACTGTTCTATTAAATGTCTTCATATGAGCTTGAAAATCAATTTAACTCTTCAACAAGAACATTAGATAAAGAGTTTTGAGTTTTAAAAGAACTTATCTTGTGAAGAGTCTTGGAAACTTATTTTCTTAGGCAACTTGAAATCTTCTTACTCATGTCCTGTGCCAAAACGAACTCCATAAAGATTCCTGCTTACTTTCCAAAGAAGCCGCTTGACTGCTTGAAACTTGAAACCCCTGAACAAGCTAAGCAGGAGCAGCTTAGTACACGACCTCTCAGCTGGGCAAAGACGATGAAAGGCAGTTTAGAATGTTCACTGTCTTCCCTATAAACAATCACCAGCCAATTAGAATTTAGACTGAGGACCTCCATCTTGGCTTGGGGCATTCTCCATAGACTGCAATGAATGTTAAGGGCAAAATTGGCTGTTTTAAAATTAAACTCCATAAAAACTTCCCAAAACCTTTCTATACTAAATCTCCCCAGACCCAATGTAATTGAGAATATGCCACTGTAACCTGACAGTGCCTGACAGACGTGCATACGCGCTAAGGGCCTTTCCTCGATTTACACGCAGACGTGCAGGATTTTCACATGCCAAATCACTCCGTATCAAGCTGGCCACGCGTAAGCACACGGAAGACCACGCTCCTGCCCACAAGGCCAAATTACTGCCCCCCAGAGCCCCGAGCACGCTCCCACCTGCCATCTGCAGCTGCCTGACTGCCTGCTGCCCACGTGCCCTGCCATTTGCTGCCTGCACATCAGCCAGGGGTGCTGTTGCTGTGACCACCCCTGCTGGAACCGAAGACTCCCGACTGGGATTCCATCGCTCCACAGCCCAGCCCCAGGACCCAGTTGCCCACCCACTCCTGCCTCTGGGGTTGTCATGTCGGGCACTGCAACATATGGCACCACTGACAACCCCCGGCCAGAGAGGCAGAGGGGCACAAGCTTCAGTGCCAGGGAAGTTGGTGTTCTGGTGGAGCAAGTCCTGGGGCAGTATGATGCCCTCTACGGAAGTGTGCGCGCCGACAAGGAAGGACGGACTCGGATCTGGACGGACATCGTGATTGCCATCAACGCGGAGGGGGTGGCAGTTTGCGACTTCCAACATGTCAAGAAGCGCTGGGAGGACTTCAGGTCCAGGACCCTGAACAAGGCCCGGCGCCTCTTGAAGGCAGCGGATGCTAAGGGGTGCCGGGGTCAGTTGTCGGAAGATCATATGAGGGTCCTGGAACGCATATCCCCAGCGCTCCACGTCCAGGTCCTTGAGAGGCAGACCCGTCTGGAGTCGAGCGGTAAGTGTACATGCATCATGATTGTAAGCTGTGCGTGTGGTGATGTGCCAGTAGTGTGCCGGTTGCACATCTGTTTGTATGGGGCCGAGTATGGGTGGAGGTGTACAGGACCGTGAGGCTAACACATGCGAGGGCTGTCATGTGTGAGACATGGACGGTGCTTGTGTGTGTAGGCTTGCATGCCAAATGCAGTTGTGAGGGCACACATGTTTGGATGAATGTGTATGTAAGTGGGCATGTTCGTGATGTCACGCATGTATGTTGTTTTCAGCTGTATGTATCAGCACTGTGTACATGTGCATGTGTGTGTATTTGACAAGGGTTCAACAGTGATGCAACATGGATGCATGTGACAGCGGGATGTGGAAGCCTGATTAGCAGATGTGACATGGATGCCCATCGGAACACTGCGACACTTGGCTGAGGTGTACACATGCATGCAAGTGTGGTGGTGTGCGTGCATGTGTAGTGCACTCCGTGTGTTGCATGTGATGTCTGGTTCACCTTTGCCTGCTCATACTGTTGTATGTGTATGGTTGGTGCTGGCAGTTGCGATGTGGCTGTGGTATGGCTCATGTGTGCAAGTTGAAATTACATGTGTGTTGCCGATTGTGATGCCATGTCTGAGGTTTGCCAATGCCACTCATGTGCAACTGTCATGTGTGTATGTGTCCATTGTACAGTGCCCTGATGCCTCTGTTTTATTTCTCCCTGTCTGCAGCGTCAACTGATGAAGAGGGCGGAGAAGGTGCTGTGGAGCACAGTGGCGGGGATCGCACCGCCAGCCAGAGACGCAAGGCCCGGCTCCCCTCCCAGGTTATGATCTCGTCGGGGAGTGAGGAGTCCGGTGCCGCGTCCCAGGCCGCAGCTGCCGGGGGGTGGTCCAAGAGGCAGAGGTCAGAGTTGGTCTCCTCGGCAGCAGAAGGGGCAGCTGGGACCCCACAGGGCCCAACGGGGAAGATGGCACGGAGTCATCCAGGTTGGTGGAGGGTTTGGTGGAGGAGGAGGCCGTGCAAGCAACAGAGACGGGGTCTGGAGGTGGGGATTCCACTGGTGCTAGTGGTGCAGTGCAGGACCAGGGACAGGAGGCAGCACAGGTCGCCGCGGAGGTGCCTGTGTGCAATCCTGTCCCTGATCCTGTCACTGCATAATCTTGCACCAACAGGGATGCCTACGTCCAGACCCGTTTTCAGGCAGGGGATGAGCTCACGACAACTGGCCTTCCTCTGCCTGCGGACGTGGCTATCCGGGTCCGGGTTGAGCCTGTCCTGACTGGTGTGGCATTGCGTCAACGGGCCATGCGAGGTGACCTGCAGTCTTTTCATGAGGAGACTGCACGTCATCTCGAATGGCTCGTTGACTGCATCGGCCTACTGGGACAGGTCACCCAGGCCGGATTCCTCCGTTTGATGGGGCTTGCTACGACCCCCTCCTCAACTGAACCCCCTATGCGCCAGTCGTCCTCCATGCCATCTTTCCACCCATCAGTCACCTGGGTGCCCTGTGGAGCTGCCTCTGACGGTGCGGCCAGACTGGTGGAGGAGGCATCCCTGCCACAGTCGGGAGTCGGACGTCCAGCAGGGGTTGCCACATCCATCAACGACTGCACCCCAGCCAGCGGAGGATGTGCAGGCAGCAGGAGGCAGTGCACGGGCAGAGGCGCAGCAGCAGCAACGTGGTGGGAGCCATGATGGCTCGGGGTCTTCCACATCGGAGGGGCAGGCATCGGCCGGAGGGCAGGAGGTCCCAGGACGGGAAGTATCTTCCGTGTTGCAGTGGTTGGGCCATGCCATAGATGCGGAGCGGCAGCGGGGCGGAAGAGGCACGGCTCACGATGGTCAGGGCGGAGAACTCCATGCAGAGGGCCCTGAGGCGTGACGAGTGCCTCGAGGCAATCCGCAGGGAGTTTGTGGGGAACATGTGGACGGCCCTGCGGACCCTCTGGCTATGGAGGAGGAGCGCCTCCGGGACATTGAGCAGGAGTTCGATGATGCCCTGGCCCGGAACATCCCGAAGTGAGCCGTCGGACTAGCCCGCTGCCCTTGTAAATAGTTCTATAGTTAGTGTTAGGTTTCCTTTGGTTTAGCATTTTTTTTGGACCTTTTGGACAATGGGCCACATTTTTGTATATAGTTATTTTTTTTAGGTAGTGTTATTAGATAGGTTTCATTTCTTCGGTTGGGATCATGGACCCTGGATTGTTTATCTGTACATAGTTGACTTTTGGATTTTCAATTTTTATTATGATTTCGCCATGGAGCAATGGTTTTCGATTTTAATTTTCCATTGGATTTACTTTTGTGGACTGTGACTTTGGACACCTTTCCATTGCATTATGATTTGTGGTTTTACATTATTTCACGGACCTGCTGTTTTTTTTTTTTTTTAATTTCTATTATTGTTTGTTTATTTTTGATTCAATTTATGTTGCTTTTAATACATATTTTTTCTTCAAAGTTCAATGTGTAGTATCATCTCATTGGTTTCATGCATATCATGATATGGGTTTTGACATTCACTGACACCCATTGGGTGTATGTGAGGGACATGTGTTCATTTCCAAACTTGCAATTGGGCTTCTATCATGTTTTTGCCATTTCTAAGTGGGTGGATGCAATACTCGGATGGGTGTTTGGCATTTGGAGGCTGACCATAAGGGCCAGGGATCTACATTCTGGTGACATGTTGGCTGGGTGACATGAGTGGGGGCCTGGTGGAGGCTGCCCCTGGTGGCTGGGGGGTGGGGTTATAGGGGACATGAGTGGGGGCCTGGTGGAGGCTGTCCCTGCACTGCTGGGGGGTGGGGGTGGTAGTAGACATAGGTGGGGGCCTGGTGGAGGCTGCCCCTGGTGGCTGGGGGGTGGGGGTGCAGGGAGACATGAGTGGGGGCCTGGTGGAGGCTGCCCCTGCACTGCTGGAGGGTGGGGGTGATAGGGGAGATGAGTGGGGGCCTGGTGGAGGCTGCCCCTGCGCTGCTGGGCGGTGGGGGTGGTGGGAGACAGGAGTGGGGGCCTGGTGGAGGCTGCAACTGCACTGCTGGGGGGTGGGGTGGTAGGAGACATGAGTGGGGGCCTGGTGGAGGCTGCCCCTGCACTGCTGGGGGGTGGGGGTGGTGGGAGACATGAGTGGGGGCCTGGTGGAGGCTGCCCCCTGCACCCCCACCCCCCAGCCACCAGCGGCAGCCTCCACCAGGCCCCCACTCATGTCTCCCATCACCCCCACCCCCCAGCAGTGCAGGGGCAGCCTCCACCAGGCCCCCACTCATGTCTCCCATCACCCCCACCCCCCAGCCACCAGGGGCAGCCTCCACCAGGCCCCCACCCATGTCTACCACCACCCCAACCCCCCAGCCACCAGGGGCAGCCGCCACCAGGCCCCCACTCATGTCTCCCATCACCCCCACCCCCCAGAAGTGCAGGGGCAGCCTCCACCAGGCCCCCACTCATGTCTCCCATCACCCCCACCCCCCAGCCACCAGGGGCACCCTCCACCAGGCCCCCACTCATGTCTCCCTGCACCCCCACCCCCCAGCAGTGCAGGGGCAGCCTCCACCAGGCTCCCACACATGTCCCCCTGCACCCCCACCCCCCAGCCACCAGGGGCAGCCTCCACCAGGCCCCCACTCATGTCTCCCATCACACCCTCCCCCCAGCAGTGCAGGGGCAGCCTCCACCAGGCCCCCACCCATGTCTACAACCACCCCCACCCCCACCCCCCAGCCACCAGGGGCAGCCTCCACCAGGCCCCCACTCATGTCTCCCATCACCCCAACCCCCAGCAGTGCAGGGGCAGCCTCCACCAGGCCCCCACACATGTCCCCCTACACCCCCACCCCCCAGCCACCAGAGGCAGCCTCCACCAGGCCCCCACTCATGTCTCCCACCACCCCCACCCCCCAGCAGTGCAGGGGCAGCCTCCACCAGGCCCTCACTCATGTCTCCCATCACCCCCACCCCCCAGCCGTGCGATTTGCCTGGGTATGTGTACTTCGGGGTGCGCGGGAAGTTCCACACGCGATTGGCCTGGGTACGTGTACTACGGGGTGCGCGGGAAGTTCCACACGCGATTGGCCTGGGTACGTGTACTTCGGGGTGCGCGGGAAGTTCCACACGCGATTGGCCTGGGTACCTGTACTTCGGGGTGCGCGGGAAGTTCCACACGCGATTTTTGCTGCAAACCCAAAGTTCCCATTGATAAAGGGAATATATCACATTGAAAGGGATGCTGCTCTGGCACTATTTTCATCTGTTTTCCAACAAACTACTTTTATCAATAAGGCCTTGCCATGCCCATCCATATTCACATTGTGCTTCAGCAGAAGAAAGCATGATCCCTGAATGACAGGCTCTCTCAAGCCAAATCTGGGAAAATCAACAAAAGCTTCACTTCAGCTGCACGGAAATACATTTGTCAAAAATGACTGCTTTTAAGAAATTCGAGCTCTCTGTGCACATGTCAATCTCAAGAGACATTGGCCTTGTACAGACTGTTGTGTACAAGAAGCTACCTATGGCTACAAAACAATGTAGAAATGCAGAGGTAACAGACAAAACAAATTTGCAAGAAAAAGGCCAGCAGCACTAGATGTTTAAATGTACTTTTGCAAATAAAGAAAAATACTGGTTTAAAAGTGTATGTTGGATAAGGCCATGCCCTTATCTAGCAATGCAAAGGGGATTTTGCTGTGAAAGATATATGAGAGATCTTATTCAACAGGCTTTATTCTGATTTATAACAAAAAAAAATAAAATAAGGAATTAAACTGCATTGGCTGGATTTTGCAAGCTCCAGAACAGGTTTTTCCTGCTGGTTGAGATAAGGGGGTCGATTCATGGAAATAATGTGCGCCGAAAATTCCCGTGCAGAGGTGCCAAAACGTGCGAATCGCAGTGCAAGTGCGAAAATCGCAGTGCAAGTGCGAAAATCGCAGGGAAACCAGCGCACATCGATTCATGGAAGTCTGTGCGCGCGAAAAACATTGGATGTGCGCTAAAAATGTGCGCCGAGCACGCCGGCGCATAGGTCATCCAACAGCGTGCGCCACGGCCACTGCGAAATCGCACATAGCGCGGCGCACATCACAAAAGTAGGCGGAACACGGGGCGTAACACTCGGAATGGGGAACAACGCGTGAAAATATGGGCGTCACGGGGGAAGTACAGGAGGCAAGTGCGCGGAACGCCCACACGCTCGCCTACAACCTGTATTCATGGAATCGAATAGGGCAAACCAGTGCACGGTCAAAGACGCGCACAGGGCCAAACAAGTACGCCACAAGAAAAGAGGCGGTAGAGCACCTGCGACTGAAAAAAAATGTGCGCCAAAATGTGCGCTAACAAAAAGCACCCATATACAGCCATGATGAATGGGCCATACAGTGGCCCTCTAGGACAAATGAGGTGCAAAGGGGCACCGACAAACACGGACACCCGCTGTGTGAAAAATAGCCACCAGGGGCAGCCTCCACCAGGCCCCCACTCATGTCTCCCTGCACCCCCACCCCCAGCAGTGCAGGGGCAGCCTCCACCAGGCTCCCACACATGTCCCCCTGCACCCCCACCCCCCAGCCACCAGGGGCAGCCTCCACCAGGCCCCCACTCATGTCTCCCATCATCCCCACCCCCCAGCAGTGCAGGGGCAGCCTCCACCAGGCCCCCACCCATGTCTACCACCACCCCCACCCCCCAGCCACCAGGGGCAGCCTCCACCAGGCCCCCACTCATGTCTCCCATCACCCCCAAGCCCCAGCAGTGCAGGGTCAGCCTCCACCAGGCCCCCACACATGTCCCCCTGCACCCCCACCCCCCAGCCACCAGAGGCAGCCTCCACCAGGCCCCCACTCATGTCTCCCATCACCCCCACCCCCCAGCAGTGCAGGGGCAGCCTCCACCAGGCCCCCACTCATGTCTCCCATCATCAGCCGTGCGATTGGCCTGGGTACGTGTACTACGGGGTGCGCGGGAAGTTCCACACGCGATTGGCCTGGGTATGTGTACTTCGGGGTGCGCGGGAAGTTCCACACGCGATTGGCCTGGGTACGTGTACTTCGGGGTGCGCGGGAAGTTCCACATGCGATTGGCCTGGATATGTGTACTACGGGGTGCGCGGGAAGTTCCACACGCGATTGGCCTGGGTACGTGTACTTCGGGGTGCGCGGGAAGTTCCACACGCGATTGGCCTGGGTACATGTACTACGGGGTGCGCGGGAAGTTCCACACGCGATTGGCCTGGGTACGTGTACTACAGGGTGCGCGGGAGGTTCAACACGCGATTGGCCTGGGTACGTGTACTTCGGGGTACGCGGGAAGTTCCACATGCGATTGGCCTGGGTACGTGTATTTCTGGGGTGCGCAGGAAGTTTCACACGCGATTGGTGGAAATCCACGTGTGCTCTGTCATCACGTGTAATGAGGGAAACACCCGTGTGCGTCCCGTCACAGACGCGCTTATGCGCTAAAGGCCTTTGGTCCAATGAAATCGCATATGCGTGCTGACGTTGTCAGGCTGAGATCCTGGTGTCTGCGGAAGCTGCTGAGCCCCCGACAATCCACCCAAAATGTGGCACTCTGAGCTGATACTATAAACTGCTCAGTTTACCTCACTTCCAGGGGAAAGGAGGAAGGGACAAATTAACAAACACCAGGCTGCAAGCTATTAACTAGCTGGTTCTTCACCTGTAGTAAAAACATAAACATATATACACCTTGTTATTCATTGAGTACTTTACTAACCTTAATTCTCAATATCCTTTACCAAAAAAAGTAAAAACCATACCTGGAACTTCTCTACAGAATGCCCAGAGAAGTGATAAGCTGACTAGACTTCCTTACTAGTTGACTTGAATCTCAATGATCATTCAGCCTTCTCAGTAGGTCCATGAATGCGAAATTAACTTTGCAGATATCTTCTAAAAACTCAAGAAGCTTGAACAAAGTCTTAAGTTCATTAAAAGTAAATGGAAGTTCTAGTGTTTCTGGAAAGTTCTTATATTTCTTATTAACTGCCTTTGAAACTTACAACGAAAAATTTCCCGTGGAAATATCTTGCACAAGCATAAAAATCCAAACTGAGTGTAGAACGTACACGCGCTGAAAACCAAACCGCGGAAAAATGCACACGCGCTTATTCAAGGAGCGAGTAAAAAGCACACGCGATAATGTCCATTCCGCGGGAAAAAATACACACGCGCTTTATCCAAGTAGCGAATAAATGCACACGCGCTGAAGACTAAACCGCGGGAAAAATCCACACGCGCTTATCCAAGGAGTGAGTAAACGCACACGCGCTGAAGTCTAAACCGCGGGAAAGATCCACACACGCTTATCCAAGGAGCGAGTAAAAAGCACACGTGATAATGTCCATACCGCGGGAAAAAATACACACGCGCTTTATGCAAGTAACGAATAAACGCACACGCGCTGAAGTCTAAACCGCGGGAAAAATCCACACGCGCTTATCCAAGGAGCGAGTAAAGGCACACGCGCTGAAAACCAACCGCGGGTAGAAAAACACACGCGCTAAAGTATCACGTGACACAAAAGAGCTTGCGCTAGATTCTCAAGCAAAGACTTTCACGCACAGGCTTCTGTTAACGGAAAAACCACGCGCTTGATAGAAAAAACGTAGCGTAACAAAGAAAAACAAACAATAGCACTACTGTTCTATTAAATGTCTTCATATGAGCTTGAAAATCAATTTAACTCTTCAACAAGAACATTAGATAAAGAGTTTTGAGTTTTAAAAGAACTTATCTTGTGAAGAGTCTTGGAAACTTATTTTCTTAGGCAACTTGAAATCTTCTTACTCCTGTCCTGTGCCAAAACGAACTCCATAAAGATTCCTGCTTACTTTCCAAAGAAGCCGCTTGACTGCTTGAAACTTGAAACCCCTGAACAAGTTAAGCAGGAGCAGCTTAGTACACGACCTCTCAGCTGGGCAAAGACGATGAAAGGCAGTTTAGAATGTTCACTGTCTTCCCTATAAACAATCACCAGCCAATTAGAATTTAGACTGAGGACCTCCATCTTGGCTTGGGGCATTCTCCATAGACTGCAATGAATGTTAAGGGCAAAATTGGCTGTTTTAAAATTAAACTCCATAAAAACTTCCCAAAACCTTTCTATACTAAATCTCCCCAGACCCAATGTAATTGAGAATATGCCACTGTAACCTGACAGTGCCTGACAGACGTGCATACGCGCTAAGGGCCTTTCCTCGATTTACACGCAGACGTGCAGGATTTCCACATGCCAAATCACTCCGTATCAAGCTGGCCACGCGTAAGCACACGGAAGACCACGCTCCTGCCCACAAGGCCAAATTACTGCCCCCCAGAGCCCCGAGCACGCTCCCACCTGCCATCTGCAGCTGCCTGACTGCCTGCTGCCCACGTGCCCTGCCATTTGCTGCCTGCACATCAGCCAGGGGTGCTGTTGCTGTGACCACCCCTGCTGGAACCGAAGACTCCCGACTGGGATTCCATCGCTCCACAGCCCAGCCCCAGGACCCAGTTGCCCACCCACTCCTGCCTCTGGGGTTGTCATGTCGGGCACTGCAACATATGGCACCACTGACAACCCCCGGCCAGAGAGGCAGAGGGGCACAAGCTTCAGTGCCAGGGAAGTTGGTGTCCTGGTGGAGCAAGTCCTGGGGCAGTATGATGCCCTCTACGGAAGTGTGCGCGCCGACAAGGAAGGACGGACTCGGATATGGACGGACATCGTGATTGCCATCAACGCGGAGGGGGTGGCAGTCTGCGACTTCCAACATGTCAAGAAGCGCTGGGAGGATTTCAGGTCCAGGACCCTGAACAAGGCCCGGCGCCTCTTGAAGGCAGCGGATGCTAAGGGGTGCCGGGGCCAGTTGTCGGAAGATCATATGAGGGTCCTGGAACGCATATCCCCAGCGCTCCACGTCCAGGTCCTTGAGAGGCAGACCCGTCTGGAGTCGAGCGGTAAGTGTACATGCATCATGATTGTAAGCTGTGCGTGTGGTGATGTGCCAGTAGTGTGCCAGTTGCACATCTGTTTGTATGGGGCCGAGTATGGGTGGAGGTGTACAGGACCGTGAGGCTAACACATGCGAGGGCTGTCATGTGTGAGACATGGATGGTGCTTGTGTTTGTAGGCTTGCATGCCAAATGCAGTTGTGAGGGCACACATGTTTGGATGAATGTGTATGTAAGTGGGCATGTTCGTGATGTCACGCATGTATGTTGTTTTCATCTGCATGTATCAGCACTGTGTACATGTGCATGTGTGTGTATTTGACAAGGGTTCAACAGTGATGCAACATGGATGCATGTGACAGCGGGATGTGGAAGCCTGATTAGCAGATGTGACATGGATGCCCATCGGAACACTGCAACACTTGGCTGAGGTGTACACATGCATGCAAGTGTGGTGGTGTGCGTGCATGTGTAGTGCACTCCCTGTGTTGCATGTGATGTCTGGTTCACCTTTGCCTGCTCATACTGTTGTATGTGTATGGATGGTGCTGGCAGTTGCGATGTGGCTGTGGTATGGCTCATGTGTGCAAGTTGAAATTACATGTGTGTTGCCGATTGTGATGCCATGTCTGAGGTTTGCCAATGCCACTCATGTGCAACTGTCATGTGTGTATGTGTCCATTGTACAGTGCCCTGATGCCTCTGTTTTATTTCTCCCTGTCTGCAGCGTCAACTGATGAAGAGGGCGGAGAAGGTGCTGTGGAGCACAGTGGCGGGGATCGCACCGCCAGCCAGAGACGCAAGGCCCGGCTCCCCTCCCAGGTTATGATCTCGTCGGGGAGTGAGGAGTCCGTTGCCGCATCCCAGGCCGCAGCTGCCGGGGGGTGGTCCAAGAGGCAGAGGTCGGAGTTGGTCTCCTCGGCAGCAGAAGGGGCAGCTGGGACCCCACAGGGCCCAACGGGGGAAGATGGCACGGAGTTATCCAGGTTGGTGGAGGGTTTGGTGGAGGAGGAGGCCGTGCAAGCAACAGAGACGGGGTATGGAGGTGGGGATTCCACTGGTGCTAGTGGTGCAGTGCAGGACCAGGGACAGGAGGCAGCACAGGTCGCCGCGGAGGTGCCTGTGTGCAATCCTGTCCCTTATCCTGTCACTGCATAATCTTGCACCAACAGGGATGCCTACGTCCAGACCCGTTTTCAGGCAGGGGATGAGCTCACGACAACTGGCCTTCCTCTGCCTGTGGACGTGGCTATCCGGGTCCGGGTTGAGCCTGTCCTGACTGGTGTGGCATTGCGTCAACGGGCCATGCGAGGTGACCTGCAGTCTTTTCATGAGGAGACTGCACGTCATCTCGAATGGCTTGTTGACTGCATCGGCCTACTGGGACAGGTCACCCAGGCCAGATTCCTCCGTTTGATGGGGCTTGCTACGACCCCCTCCTCAACTGAACCCCCTATGCGCCAGTCGTCCTCCATGCCATCTTTCCACCCATCAGTCACCTGGGTGCCCTGTGGAGCTGCCTCTGACGGTGCGGCCAGGCTGGTGGAGGAGGCATCCCTGCCACAGTCGGGAGTCGGACGTCCAGCAGGGGTTGCCACATCCATCAACGACTGCACCCCAGCCAGCGGAGGATGTGCAGGCAGCAGGAGGCAGTGCACGGGCAGAGGCGCAGCAGCAGCAACGTGGTGGGAGCCATGATGGCTCGGGGCCTTCCACATCGGAGGGGCAGGCATCGGCTGGAGGGCAGGAGGACCCAGGACGGGAAGTATCTTCCGTGTTGCAGTGGTTGGGCCATGCCATAGATGCGGAGCGGCAGCGGGGCGGAAGAGGCACGGCTCACGATAGTCAGGGCGGAGAACTCCATGCAGAGGGCCCTGAGGCGTGACAAGTGCCTCGAGGCAATCCGCAGGGAGTTTGGGGGGAACATGTGGACGGCCCTGCGGACCCTCGGGCTATGGAGGAGGAGCGCCTCCGGGACATTGAGCAGGAGTTCGATGATGCCCTGGCCCGGAACATCCCGAAGTGAGCCGTCGGACTAGCCCGCTGCCCTTGTAAATAGTTCTATAGCTAGTGTTAGGTTTCCTTTGGTTTAGCATTTTTTTTGGACCTTTTGGACAATGGGCCACATTTTTGTATATAGTTATTTTTTTTAGGTAGTGTTATTAGATAGGTTTCATTTCTTCGGTTGGGATCATGGACCCTGGATTGTTTATCTGTACATAGTTGACTTTTGGATTTTCAATTTTTATTATGATTTCGCCATGGAGCAATGGTTTTCGATTTTAATTTTCCATTGGATTTACTTTTGTGGACTGTGACTTTGGACACCTTTCCATTGCATTATGATTTGTGGTTTTACATTATTTCACGGACCTGCTGTTTTTTTTTTTTTTAATTTCTATTATTGTTTGTTTATTTTTGATTCAATTTATGTTGCTTTTAATACATATTTTTTCTTCAAAGTTCAATGTGTAGTATCATCACATTG